>NC_141707.1:6931296-7291296 GCF_971803275.1 Cyanistes caeruleus | reverse complement strand
GCTGAGTGTGTGGTTCAGGAACAGTTAATTCCCACCCAGCCCAGCTGGATTTGCAAATACACTCGGAGCTGAGCACAAGGCCGAGTGCATTCCTGAGTGAGAGCCGATCCGTTATGGGAAGGTTAATAAGAGGTTTGAGGCAGATATAAATATGGGATGCCACAGTCAGACATCCCTTACGCTTCCAGCAGCCATTGTCACTGCCTTTGCCAGCCGTGTTACAGGGCTTTATGCAGCAGCTTACACTGAGCTCCCTTGACAGCTACAATTGCTTAGGAATTACGGAATTAGAAACTGGAGTTAAGGCCTGTTACACGGTGATCTTCTCATAACCAGAGCAAACCCACAGTTGTCACAGGTGCTAGCCTGCACAAGTTGCTTATTTTTCATTTCCATCCTGTTGTATTACTATTAAATACTGCAGAACTGCACATCCCACGTGCACAATTTCCATTTGGTTCTACCCAGGGTTTGCTTTTCAGGCTCTCCTATTCAGTTATGTTGGGATTGTAAATTGAATTTCAGTTTTGACTTAGACCCCAAAGCACAGACCACAACACTCAGAGACAAGCACATCTTCTCCAGGGGAGAGGAAGAACCAGGGATGCCATCAATTGAGGCTGCTACCTCCCCAAGAAAAGTCCTCAAACCACAGCAGGTGGAAGCTTAAACTCTACTTTCAAGTCATTTAAGCTGTCTCCTAGCAAGTTGTCTTCACAACTTTACCCTCCAAAATGACTTGATCTTACTCTCTTGCACTCATAAACATTAACCAGGGACAGGAGGTTTGCAGTGTGGGCTCCACAAACACAGACAGCACCACTCCACAGTGCTCTGTGATCCTTCTCCCTTCCTTTGGTGACTACAGTGGGTCAGCAGTGCTTACAGTGGGCAAAATGTACACAGGCTGCTATGAAAAAAATACAAAGGAAGGACTACCAAGGAGTCAACATAATTTTTAATTTTTTTATATTTTTCTGTTACTGTTAGGTAACGGAAGGAGCTGACAAAACTTTGTATCCCCCAGAAACAAATTAAGTAGCATCTATTAAAAACAGTGTAATACTTTTTCCCCAAGTTTAGCAGGCTGTACTCAGTTTCTGTGGTGTTTCATAGAGCAGCAGTGCAGCACAAGTGAAGGAGCTCTGCCTCATCTCACTGCAGCTGACAGAGCAGGAGAATTAATGCACTGAAGGAACTGCAATCTCCATGATGCCATGAAACTTGTGGTTTCCAGACTATAAACACTGTAAGCCCTCAGAGTGGCCCTGAGATAGAACAAGACACAGGATTTGGTTCCAAAGTCACGGTTAATGACAGCACGTCTCAGGAGTGATATTAAACTGTAAACCTTGCTGGAAAAGGCAGTCTCTCACTATTAGAGCTCAGGGTGAAGCCTATGGCCATATTATCTTTTACGTCAGCTTCACAGGTTTAACACTTTCCTCCAAGCCTCTGGTATTCTGTCTCTGAGAGATACAGGGGATTTAACAGACTTAAATGTGATACAGGCTGGCAAAAATCTTATAATCCTTTTTTTTTTTTTTCCAAAAAGAAAAAATATCTAATAAATAACAGAACCTTGGCATGAATCCTCGAGGAAGATGTTAATAATGCCAGGTTATTTCCACAGAAATGGACTTCACAAACTCATGGAGATCCACATAACAGTACACATCTGTACAGAATAATTATTTCTTTACCTTGCTAAATGTATCCCTCTAAAGAGGCTCCAAGGTTACAAGTTCTTTCTATTAAAACATTAACTGACTTCAAAATTTTTATTTAACTAGCAGATGATTCAGGAGTCTCATCAGAGTGTGTGGAGTGGAACAGGAACCATGTGGCTTCCAACAAAATGAAAGAAAGCCAAGGGAAATAACTGACTCTTACTAATGCTCCTGCTTGGAAAATGGTATGGACCATGGGTCATGTGAGAAGGGCTGGCTTTTTAATTGTCTGCTTGTTCATCCCCGTTTTTCAGTCCTCCTACTCCAGCTAATTTAACTAGCAACTTTTATAAATCAGCCAATGAATTACTGCAAAAGGAGAATATACGTCCTGTCTCAATAAATGATAGCTGAAAATTTCCTAATGGGCCTGGTACGTGGGAAGAAGCTACCTTTGTGCTGTATGGTTTGTTATCTACAGCTTCTGCATCTTAGAAAGAGCCCAGTGGGCAAATACAGCCAAAAAAATAATGGGAGCACACATGGTTGTTTTATCTTCCCCAGTTCTCCTGAGAGTAAGTGAAAATTAATCTTGCAAATGCTTTCACACAAGTTACCTTGTGTGTGTGAAAGCACACGAGTTCCTGAAAGGAATACATTAACCAAGCTGAGAAAAGTCTTTCATAAGTAAGAAAGACTAAAAGAAAACAAAAGTGTTGGCAATTAGCTGCCTTTTATTTTATCAGCAGACCAGATACTACTCCAATTACACCACACTTGACTTAGCACCAGTCCCCTCAAAAAGCCCTGCCTTTTTCCACATCATTAATATCGCTCGTGTCATGTGCCAATGCACAGCTCCCATTGCAAGATAAACAACATTAATGCAATGCAACAGCCACACTCCAAATACACGTTTATTGTCACATCAGCCCCGCTCCCCGCCCGAGTCACACACAATCTAATCTACCAGAGCAGCTGCAGACAGTGAAAATGCCACAGGAGCCAAAGTGGAGCATGTCACTGACTTTTAGACTTACAGCAGGCACAGATGTTGAGAAGTTTGCTTGGAAGTGGTCAGAGACATTTGTGGGACTGGTGCAAGGTATGGCTCCTCTGATTGCATCACTGATCCCACACTCATTGAATTAAAACCTCCCATTTTCAACCAAGCAAAGAAGATTCAGCAGACTCCACAGAGTGCACAGTGGTAGTAAAGAAAACCTACAATTTTAGAGCCTCCTACCAGGACCAGATGTCACCCTGGAGAGATTTGCAAGAATTTTTGCCAAGACATCTCAAAAAGCATCTGCAATTAGGAGAAGGGATGAAAATAATTACTACACCCCTCCTATTAATGTCAACTGAAGCCACCTTAAATCTCCACGCACTGCCTGCAAGAGCTCCTCCCAATTCTTTCTGAGCTGGTGTTTTTCTGTTGCCAATTGTAAGCTTAGCAGAGGGACACACTCAGGCAGGCATGGTACTGCATCACCTCCTCTCACTTCCAAGTTACCTTACCCATGACCACAGACCTCCAAACAGAAACAATCACATTCCAGCACTTCATTTTGGCTCTGGGTCAGGTTTGAAAGTAGCATGTCCCTATACCCTGAGCTCCTTTATTGTTCAGCGTACAGTTTGGAGCGAATAGCCTCTCCTCTCAACCTTGTTTCTCAGGCCTTCACAAATGCTTCATTAGCTTTTCTAAAATAGAAATGGTTACAGTAATACAGCTGTTCACCCACTCATCAAGCTGTGTCGACCTTCCAATGTACACAGCCAGCGCTGGCCAACACATCACACAACACACAACGTGATCTAAGCCAGGCTCTGAGCTTTACCTTAGAGAAAAAAAGAATCTGTGGCTCAGGCAACTCCACTCCTCCACATTGCTGAACCTGTTCTCCACTTTCTTCCCCAATAAAATCTACTTTACTCCTGAGATGCCTCTTCTCTGACTTTCTTGCTTCTTTCAGTCCTTACCTAACCCTTGGCACATTCCCGAAATAATCATTCTCTTTTGAGGTGTGCTGCTAGAAGAAGATTAGAAAATAGTTTTTAGAAGGAAGAAATCCCTACATACAACTGTATCATCACATAGCAAAGCAGCAACAACTATGAGTGACTGGGGAAGGAGAATACACTCCTGCCAAATTCCCTAATACAATAAGAAAATGGTCTTTTTCCTAGGTGTAAAGACAAATGACTTGTCAAAACCTGGAATTTCTGCCTAAAATCCTATTTTGGAACTTAATGAGCTAGAAATGCCAATGTTCCCTTGGAAAGAAAAGAAATGAGCCCCATCCTGAAACGGCATCAGCATCCTTGCTTTGCTGCACTAATCAGAACCGCCCAGGCTCCATCTCCTCTTCAACCCTTCCTCTGCAGCACTGCTCTGAAACACTCAAATTTCATCTTCTTTCATTTGTAGCCAGGAACTGACAACAATTAAAATGACTGTGCCACGAGTAATACTTAAAAGGTCTAAAAAGTTATTTAGTTTTCTACTGAAAGCAATGGGTGAATTTCAAATCAAGTGAGAGGGATGCCCTCAGCCACTTCACAAAATGATGGCTGCCTCCAAACCTCTTACCAAAATTCACCATTTATCTGTTAATGGCATCTGAAAGTGGATGTGTATGTCAAAAGGAAACTGAACAACTGGCTCAATAGCATTTGGGTAAGAAAACAACCTTTTTCAGACGCTGTCCAACCCTTCAATCCACTTTATATCATTAGAAACTATTTCTACTGGGCTCTGCTTGGAGGATAGCACAACTAGGAGAGGAAGTGACCTGCATTAGAACAACAAATACACCTGGTGTGAAAGCAGTAACTTGAAAAGCCTTTCAGAAATGCAGAGCATTATTTAGTCAATCATATACCACAAAGCTGCCCCCCAGAGCTGCATGTCATTTTGATAAATTAACTGGGAAAACTTGAAGCATAATAAAGTCAAACACAGACCCCAGACTGCAGCAATCATGCTTGAATGCCACATAAAATACTTCCCACAATAAAAGTCATGCTTGCTACTGTTTAACGTTTAAGATAATTTTGAGCCTGATCAAGGTCAGCGGTTGCATAATGTGTTCAGGTTTCTCTGCATTTGGGTGCTCAGGGTAGGAGTGATACTGAAAGTGTAAATCTCTGGAGAATACCTGCCTCACACTCCTTGGGATTCAGCATCTCTGCAAGCTGGCTTGCCAAAGAAGAAGGGATAACTTTTTCAGGGGGAATTTGGGAAAAACACAGCACTTTGTTCCTGTGAATCTTTCCATAGATTGAAGTGGTGCTGTACAACACGTGAGGGGACAAGATGTGCTGCAGACAGCTTGGTACCAATTTAACCTGGGGACAGAGGAAGACTCCTGCAAGGAGAACACAGGCCTGACCTACAAATGCCCAGAGCAGTCAGAAGCCCTCCACTAGCACCCTGTTTCTCTCCAGCTGCTAGTGAGCCCAGAACTTTTTGGGAATCAGAGATTCACAAATCTTCCAGCCCTTGCCAGGGCACCATGCCCTTGTTCTGACTTTATTTATGGTAATTGTACCACTTCTCTTACAAAGAAATCCTTCCCAAAATCCAGTTCTGATACCACCTCTTAATCATGAATATAACATAACTCCCCAGGTGTTGCTGGTGTTTGTCAACTTCCAAAACAATTTTTCATATCTGAGCAAGTTGTAGACCTCAGTGCAGCTCTGCCTCATGAACAGGGATGTGCTGCCATTCTCCAGAATACCAGAGGGTGGGTGACTGGGCTGGGCTGGGCTGGGCTGGGCTGGGCTGGGCTGGGTTGGGCTGGGGTGGGCTGGGTTGGGCTGGGCTGGGTTGGGCTGGGGTGGGCTGGGGTGGGCTGGGGTGGGCTGGGTTGGGCTGGGGTGGGCTGGGCTGGGCTGGGTTGGGCTGGGCTGGGCTGGGCTGGGCTGGGCTGGGCTGGGCTGGGCTGAGTTGGGATGGGCTGGACTGGGATGGGATGGGATGGGTTGGACTGGGCACTCCTGTTGGAAGCCTCTCCAAGGGCACCACTGGTTTCCAGAGACAGATACAGGCATCTTTAACTTTCTGGAAGATGGTATTTCTCTGCCTTCTGTTTCTGACTATTTCTTCAGCAAAATCAATAAATAAAGCGTATTACACCAAGTCTAACAGGAGCTGCCAGGGCCAGCAGTTTCTCTTCCCATCCTTTTTTCCCCACTGGGATGCCATGGGTGCAGCACAATGGGAGGCCATCAGAGGGAAGAATGGCCCCCAGCTCCTCTAGCCATTCCTGCTGGCACATTCCCACGCCCCCGGGACCAGGAGGTGCCAAAGGAGTGAGCAATGCTCACGCACTGCCCTTTGTAAAAACATAACCTCAGGGAGGGGAAAAGAGAGCATTACTTTTCACAGGGAGTAAACACTGTGACTCAGTTTTATTTCCCAGGCATCCTGACTAATTCAGTCCTGGAGGAAGGAAAAAAAAAAACACAGGAATTTTTTCCCTACCAACCTTTCTAAAAGAATCCAGTATTCCATCTGCCAATTTTCCTTTGCCTAGGTAATACCTCTGACAGCAGTGCCATTAATCTTATATGAGCCCCAGCAGTTCTTGTGAAGCCAGGCTGTAGGACTCTGCCCATCACAAGCAGCTGAACTTCAGACACATAAGGTACATTCAAAACAGCACAGCCAATCTGAAGTCGACAAAAAGTTCACTTTTCCTGATCAGCATTCCTTGAAGGAGGCTGCTGAGCAGCCTCACTCAGCTCCCTTCCTGAAGGCAGCCCCAATGGCTCCACCACACAACCTGGAGCCTGGCTCCTCTTGGGCTTGGCTCAGATGGGCCCTAAACTGGAGTCCCAGTTATCTCATTTTTCCACTTGACTGTGCAGCGCAATCAAAAACTGCTCTGTTTTATTTTGCATTAGACTTTGGGCATTGCCTTCCTGCTTCTGGTACCATAAATTAAAAAACAGACGGGGAAAATAACCATCACAGCTCTCTGCAGAGCACTTGTGGCAGGCAGCTCATAGTAGGCATCGAGTTTTATAGTCCTAATGTTCACTTGCCTCTTCCCCAAACCCTCAAATACTGCACATTGCTCTGCTTTCCTGAAACTCCTCTCAAGAGCACTGCCTCTCTCCTCCTCCTCCTTGCCTTTTCTCCCTCACCCCCCTTTGATCACTACCCCTGACCAGCAGACCCCCACAGGCTCTCTGGACAGCCCTAGATGGAAACAACCCTTCCCAAATTTTAATCCCTAAAATTAAATGATAATAATAAATAATAATATAAAAATAAATAAAAAACCCTCCAAATTTTAATTGCTTTTTGGTTCAAGGGTCCACACTGTGCTGTTGGTGGGCTTATTCTCCTGTTCTCTGGACTTGAATGTTGTGGGCAGTGAGCAATGCAAATCCAAACTTCTCCAGCTGGTCCTGTGCATCCTTTCTACTGCTGGAGCATCTTCCTAAGGCAGCAACTTCTTTCCATTCTCCATCACCCTCAGGCAGCAAAATGAGATCCTCCCCATGCATTTACAGAAGCCATCCCCAGACTCTAATTTACCTCTTCTTACACCAGAATTAATACCTGAGCCACAAACATAAGCAAACCATCTCAAATATCCTTAGAGCACCTTCCAGTACCTACAGGACGCTACAATAAAGCCAAGGGGGGACTTTTTCAAGGCCGTGGAGTGACAGGATAGAGGGGAATGGCTTCAAACTGACAGAGGTCAGGCTTAGATTAGCTATAGGAAAAAAATTCTTCCCTGTGAGAGTGCTGGCACAGGTCCTGGCACAGGGTGTCCAGAGAAGCTGGGGTTGCCCCATCCCTGGAAGTGTCCAAGGTCAGGTTGGATGGGGCTTGGAGAAACCTGGGATAGTGGAAGGTGTCCCTGCCCATGGCAGGGGCTGGGACTGGATGATCTTTAAGGTTCTTCCAACCCAGACCATTCTCTGATCCTGTGATGAATCTATGAAAACAGTTCTCTTTTTTTTGGAAATATTTTCTTTTGACTCTATGAACCTTATGTGCAAGGAGTATTTCCTTAACATAAATATATATCCAAAGAAAGAGAACTGATGTTTCTGAAAAGCAACATGCACATCTGATTGCTTTTCCTGTTTTTCTCCTTGTTTTTTCTGTAGCCCGGACATCAAAGCACCTAGGAAATGAGGTTGATATATCTTCTCAGGTTTACTGATGCTATTTGTGATAAAAAAAGAAACAAACACATGGGATTATTTACTCAAAAATCACTTGGGAAATGCCATTAATCTCTGGTTTCCAGCGGTGCTTTGCCCAGTTTAGATTTTTGCAACGGCTCTTGGTCACAACTGAGGCTGTCTGAAATACCTGACACAGCATGAGCACAGCCAGCAGCTTCCTGAATTTTGATTTAATGCTGCTAAATGAACTAGTAGAAAGAGTGGGGGGAAAAAAACATAAAAAAGTGAAATTAATCTGCTCAGAGTCACAAAAACTCCCTTCTTGTAGACTTTTAAAACAAAAAAGTCCCCATACTTGGGTTTCTGTTTCCCAGCCCCTCAGCTGGGGTTTGATACACAAATGCCTTTCAAGTGGCCCATTTTTCCCTAGGAGAAGTTGTTCCCTGCACAATCCCCAGCCAGGGGTGCTGCTGGCCAGCCCCTTCCCCGTGAATCGGCGTCTGTGCCCAAATCAATAGCGGTCTGTGCGCACACAGAGCCCGTGTCAGTGCAGGCCCAGCCTGGCTTCAATGGTCTGCTTCAGTCCCAAAAGGCTTCCACTCGCCACTGAACCCTGAGCAGGGTAAAACAAACCCTGCTTCAGGCAAGGAGGAGGGTGGAAGGCACTACACAAATGTATGCATTGCCCAAGCACCAGCGACAAGGGCTGCCTGTCTCCTCTCCTGGGGAGAGCAGAGCCACAGGGTGGGCTGGTTTCTGCAGGGTTATCTGAGTTAGAGAAACCCAGTTTGCAGAGATCTCAGACAGCAAGCTGTGCCTAATGCTCCAGATCTGGGTCTGCTGTTGTGCTTCAGAAAGGTCAGTGCTCCACGGTGTGTCACAGTGGGCTCATTGTTCTCGCTACGGAGTAGGGGCCGCGCTTTAATTTTGGTATCGATGAAATAATGAAAGGGCCATTTCCATAGGAAACCACAAGAATTAATCAACCAGAGCACAAGGACCCTCATAACCTGCCTTCAAGCAGGGAATTCACTTTGAACTCAAGGACATCCTAATTCTTGCACCTGGAGCACCTCACCTCTGACAAAACAACCCCATTTTGGGTCTGCATGCAGAGAAAGGCAGCGATGCTCTGCATGCACATTGCATGAACTCAGCTACTGAATGTTTATTTATTAATATGCATCCCTTCCCCAAGCACACTCCTTCAAGGTCTTCCAGCTACGCATTGCAGTCAATAGGTCTTATCTTTCCTACCTGCCTGGTGGATTAGGCACAAACCTTTCCATAAGACAGAAGCCAAGTAACCATGACTACATTTAGAAACAGGTCTGCAGCCTTCAGACTTTTCAACCAATCTGGAAAGGCTGCTCTGGTTTATAACTTTTAAATTGCATTGCTTTCCAAGTCTTGAGTATAATTAATTTACAGAAATGACCTTCATTTCACCTAAAAACAATTTTAAAACTGTTCCTAAGGCAAATGTCACTTGAGCCTCAGGATGCAAGGATGTGTCAGCCTGTTTCCCTAAGAAAGCAAAAAGATTCTCTCAAATATTTTTGAACACAAGTCTCACTTTTGCTTTTGGGGATCCTACTCCCCCATGCCATAACCATTGCCCCAAGACTCCTCTGCCTTGGAGATGGTGAGAAGAAAAGCAGAAACAGCTGAACTCTTGTCAGCAGCAGAACAATCTCTTTCTTCTCTTCAACCAGAGGTGAAGCCTTTGAATGGTCTGAAGGAAAAACACGTTCATGCTCTTGAAAATAAGAATGAGATGGAGATCACTTCTGCTTGTTCCAAATAACACAGAATGCTGAGTGCTGTGGTGCTGGAACAACACAAAAAATAAAGCAGGTAAGTCAGGATTTGAAGGCTGACTTGGCTTAAGCTTGACTTAAGCTACTGAATAGAAAAATATTATCTTTAATAGGCTTTACTGAATCCCAGCCACATTATTCATCCATAGAGTTTGGGCTCATAACTCTAAACCTCTTTAGCAGCAGCAAGATCCCTGTATTTGTGCAACAGCTTTAAAAAGCCAACATTTGTTTGGGCTTACAAACATACTTAAGCCTGTTCTTCAAACAGCAGTTGATGAAAACAGCGCTTCTCAATTAAACCAGCATATATTAACATTTATTAATTTCCTCTCCCTCCTTTGGCTTAATCTCAGGGTGACAAATAGACCACGAAGGCATCAGCCTGTTCCTGGTGCCTCAGGTGCAGAGGAAGCCCAGAAGGTGCAGGCAAGCACCTGTCCTCTGCTGGAGCCAGGTTCAGCCAGGACAGAGGGGACTCCATGTCCCCAGCAGTGGGATGCCACACGCCTTAGCACAGGCTGAGCTCTGATGCCCTGATACACAGAATACACCCTGATATGGTCATCACACTTGGAAAACCAAAACTGGCACAAGAAGTGTTAAGATATTCCTGGCAGGTAATGAGGTGCTATAGGAAAAGCCCTCCAGATACAGAAATTAGTCATTTCTACTCCATCAGGTCATGGGAACGTGACAAAGCTAGGATGAACAACCGGAAAACAACAATGAAAAATCCAGTCTGTGATGTGTTTTAGATCATGCCTCACACATTAAAATACCAGTGCGAAGTTTGGCTTTTCCTTTTCCCAGTGAAGAGCTTCAAATCCAGCCTCAGTGCTGCCTCTGGCTCACTGTTGTCTGCAGAACAAAGACGCTGCAGTGTGAAGTACCAGAAATGTTCCTACAGCTGAAAGTGACTGAAAGGAAAAGGTGTTTCAGGAGGAAAAGGGGAATAACATGTTTATTGTATAATGACACGGGGCATATGCTGAGGAAAAAAGAACTGAAGTGCTGTTTTCTTTCTTTCTTTCTCCTAAAGTCAAGGAGGACAGAAACCCTCTCTCCATCAAAGCGATTAGCCTTGCTTTCCAGACAGCACCAAAAGCTGCTGTCACTGAAAAACACAGGCTTGTAGATGACCAGAATATATCTTGTCCTCGAGGAAAAGAGAGTGTCAAAGTTTTAAAGTCTTGTTGAGACTCACGAGATCACGTTCTCCCTTTCCTTTAAACTACCAGCAGAACTGTAAACCTGATGTAAAGCACCACCTAAAAAAAACCCAAAGGTTTCCAGACATCAAAAGCAGTGCAATGCAAACTTAAATATTTGATTCCTAGAAGCAGCCATATAACAAGGTAAGGAAACATACCTATGAGTTGCAAAATAAACTCCTAACTGCACCATTTACAATTCTGCCCCTGAGCTCCTGTATTTCAATATAAAAACCAGAAAGATAATCTCCATTTGCTTTCTCTTCAGAGCTTAACAAAAAATAAAGTCAGAGCTAAATGCTTGCATTTTATAGTAATTTTGTGGGTTATTTCCTATCTTATATTGCAGAGTTTCTGGAAATGATACTTCCCTGTACCTGCTCAATCAGGGAGGTTGCTGGCCTACAGCCCCAAAATCTCCCTAACCATTACACCAACAAAGAAGGAAAAATTTGGCCAACTGCCACAACTACTCACCACACAAATTGGGGAAATGAAGTTATTAATGGGAATTAAGAAGCAACACAAAATTAGGGGGAGCAATGCCTTGTCCCCAGTTAAGCCAATAGCCATTTTATCACTGACCGTGGTGAGATAAAAACATGAGTCATTGCAATTAAATACTTTTTTCCTTTTTGAACTTTGGGCCACAAATTTATTAATTTACTGTTCTTCTGACAGGACATTCTGGCTGAAATTTATTTAATGAGGAGAATCAGAGGAAGAAACAAATGGGGCAGGACAGCAGCAGAAGGTTCATGGTGGGTTGAAAAGAGGAGAGAAAAGCAGGGATGTGATTCTCTCTCTCCACATGTCTGCAAGAAGAACTGAATTTGAGCAAAATGATAGACTTTACAAAGCTGATGGAGCTGAAAGATGGGAAGCAGTTTGTTTCCCCCAAATAAAATCAGATCAAGTGGGTTTAGCATGGAGGTTTTCCCAGGATCTCAGAGAGCAGCAATGAGAAGAGAGGAAGTCAGGCAGTGAAAGGCTTGTCCAGTGAACAGCATGCCAGGAGACCTCCTCCCTCATCTGACACTCCACTGCATGGATGGAAATATCCCAGCACAGGAAAAGTAGAGACAACTGGAGTCACTCCTTTCCTCCCACATGTACAGCACCCATCTCCAGGCCCCTTTCCCTGCACACATCAGCCAAGGGAGCTCAGCACTGCCAAGGGACTCAAAAAATGAAACAAAGCAGCACCCAGGCCCCAACATCCACAACACATGCATTTGGGAATTTCAGAGGGCACCAGATCTGACCCAGTCCTGTGGATTAAAGGCTTTTGAGCAGCTAGAGGGCTTTAGTTGCTCTCAGCTAAAGTTGATTTGGAGCACGTAATCCAGTGGAGTTTCAGCAGAAACTGAGTACTGGTATCTTGAGGAAGCTCCACAGCAGAAACCCAAACTTAGTGGGGACAGGAAAGTCTCTTCAAAAACACACTCCAGATGTGCTGTGACCTGGAATAGTGACAAGGAAAATCTCCCTAGGAAAAAGCACAGATGCATCACAGGGAAGCCTAACTGCAGCGTGTTGCCCAGGACTGACCTGTCCCAAGACCGAAAGCAGCTGCACAAAACTGGCTGTAACTTTTAACTCCAATGAAGAATGCCCTATTCACAGTCATGTGAATTGTTCCAGCCTGGGCAGATGATGGCACGTAGCCATTCAGCAGACTGTACATCGATCCCTGTACAAGCAACCACAGTAATTTACCAGCTTGGACACTGCAGTGGCAAGCACTTTCCATTTGGAGGAGTCCAGAATATACCAAAATTGTTCTTTTATTCTGCAGTCTTGAGCTGGGTTACAATAACACAGTCAGAGCTGCACCAACTCCTTTTACTCTCAGATAATGTGCACTGCACTGCCGTATCAGAAATGGATGTGCTATTCATCTCTTTGATTTATTCGGGTAATATCAATTCAAGCTGATTGCAACCTACTAAAATGGCAACTGCTGGACACACATTTAAATTTAACTATCTGTTGTGACACAGTGATAAATTTAGACTGGCTCCAGGACCAGTGTTTTCTCTAAACGTCACGTCACAGCAATACTCTATACCACTGAAAACCTCCAGCGGTCCTTAAATTGCTGTTGTGTCACTTTTTCCCAAACTCAGCCTTTTGAAGAGCACTGGAAAATCCTACAGAGGTGAGAGAAAGTGTTGCTAACAGTGCCTGGACACACAGAGCAATTGCTGCTGGCTTATCTTACACTTTGCCTGCCCCAGTCAGAACTATCCCCACCATTTTTCTGTAAAATGAACACACACACACACACACACACACACAAAGAAAAAGTAACAAAACCAAAAGAAGGGCACCTAATGCTACAAAGCCAATACCTACAGAAAGTCTAGATGGTTTGCAAGGCTGCCCATTTAATAAAGTGAGCACCAGAGGCTCAGAGAGCTCTTTGCTGGGGATTTGCAAAGTCCTGCTTCTTCCCCCATCTCTGCAGCTGGCATCACATGGGTGGTTTTTGGGAGGCAGTGTGCTGCATTTCCACCCTTCTGTGACTCAGATATGAACACCCTGAAAAATTAATTTATCTTCAGACATTTGTCCCCAAAGGCAAATGGTTTTCCCTGTGAATCTCACAGAGCTATGAGAACACCACGTAAATGAATGTTCTCCATTATGAGGGCAACTAACCCCATTAAAAAAAATAAATAAACCGACACAAAACCTGCACCTTACATTCCCTGCATGTGTTTTCACATATGCTACTGCTCTGCATGTTTAAGCAGCAAATAAATCAGTTCCTCACACAAATGCTTCAATGCAGGAATATACTAATTGGGAATTTATTCAGTTTGTGGTCTGTGCAATCGAAGATGTGTAAGAAAAGCTTCAATTTCTTGATTTCTCATGTTTGCTCTTCTTGGGAACCAGCAACACACAGCAGTGAGGAATGTGGCAGCTAGGAATGCCAGGATGCTATCTGGCAGTGGGGCTATTTTGTGAGCAAGGTAAACACAAGCTGATCTGCTTGCTCCTACATCAGTCTGAGCAGCTCAAAAGGTGTAAGAGAAAAGAGGATGACCTTCGTCAAACTTTCCATCTCACACCAACTCAAGAAGCAGACAAAACTCAAAGCACCGCCTATGAGATATTTTTGGATGATAGTTGGATGCCATTTTGCCTTTCATACTGGAAGTTCCCAGAGGAGTTTCACTGTGAAGATTCCTGTATGTGATACCTGCACATTTCTGCTGCAATAGAACACGTATCTCAGTGCTGTGCCCATGAAACAGCAGAGCACTGCGTGCAACCAGACACACAAAAATTACAATAATATACAGTAAGCAAGGAAATAAGTAATTTCAGGTTGCATTGAAAATATATTTACTAACAGATGGGAGATATAACAGATATTAGATGGGAAAATGGCTTCCTTGGAGCACAGTAGATGAAAGGTTCATGCAGTGATGCATAAAAGATAAGGACAGTTATTGCTTGTTTTCCATAAAACCAGAATCCTTGTTCTGGCACTATCACCTCGCCCAACCTTTCCTCCCAGCTGGTAGAACACTTAACCCCACCGTGGTTTCCCAGCAAAGAGGTGGGGAACAGCATAAACACAGAATGCTCTGTAGAAGGTGCAGTGCAGTGAGGGAATAAGACCAAACCACATTCATGCTTTTCTCTGCTGTGATTTGTCTGTGGAAGGTAAAGAAAGCAGATGAGCAATCCCTGCCGTGCTGCATCTCCCGCAGCATCCCTGAGGGGTGGCCTCTCCACGCTTCATTCTCCACAGTAACGTGAGGCACCATCCTTCAGCTGCCTCTTTGGGAACATCAGGGGAGTGCCACTGCCACAGCAAGGTAAGTTACTGCTGCCTTTAATTCCTGCTGGGTACAGCACTGGAGACAACGAGGATCAAACAGGCAGTGACAGGCTCGCAGGCAAACACATGTGGGGTTTATTAGATCAGCAGAGATTCTCCACATTGCGCCTGGAAAATTGTCCTCGGGACAGTCTGGCTTGCCAGGGTCTCTCAAACATGTTTCTCTCCCAAAAAAATCTATGTCTACAATGGAGCAGGGAGAATATCCTTGGCCTGAAGATTCCTCCAAATCTTAAGAGACTTCCCCTTATGGCTGAGCAGTGTGCAAACACAAAGCCAAAAAGGAACCACTCCTGAATGCTTCTTGAAAACCATCATTCAGATGAATTCCAAGAAGGAAAAGGACCCCACTGTATGCTCTGCAGCTGCCAAGTGGGAGAAAGCAAAGCTCTGGTAGTCAAAGCAACATCCATCACACAGCACAGGCAGGATATTCACACAGCAATGATGTGGGGATGAGATCCCACAGGAGCTCCCTCCCAAACACCACCCTGGCTTTGTTACAGGGCAAATGGGGAAACTTCTTTCCCTGGCATTAGACAACACCTGGGCTTTGCCCATTGGGAAAGATACCATCAGGAGATGAGAGCTCAAGGTATTGTTACCTCCAAGCTGGTCCTCCCCTGGAAGGAGTGGAAAAGCCCTGCTGGAGCTCCCCAAGTGCTCCAACACTGTGGCTTGCAAAGAGCAGGTCAGCCCAGCTCAGCTACCTGGCTTCCACCTGGCTGCTCTGGTGAGCAGTTTCTCTCCCATAACGAAATCCAGGGACTGTGCACAGATTTGTTAAGTTGGCTTCCCATTTTCTAAATTAGTTATGGAGTAAAAAGAAGAAGCCAGTCACTTAGGAAGCAAAATGCCCTTTATACAGTCACTTAGGGAGAAAAAGAGCCTCTAAACTTTGAGCAACATAGCTAGAAGCTCCACAAGATAGTGTCCTACCAGTTCTGAGGGACCATTTGGTGCTTATCACCAGCTACCTCCAGCACCACCATCATCTGCTTCTGGCAGCAAACAGTCCCTGGGTGTTGTGTCGCTTCAGGCTCCAGCACAGGGCACCGCATCTCCTTTCTTTTGCACTCTCCTCTCCTCCTTTCACTTTGCCCCTTCTCTCTGGCTTCCCCCCACAGCTTTTCTTTTTCTTCTCTTCTTCCTTCCCTCTACTAGTGAATGCATTTCCCTCACCCAAACCCTACTTTCTGCTCATTAGGAACGTGGGAGTAGCTCTCCGTTATGCTGTATTTACTTTAATTATATTATTTAGCAACCAGATGTCTTTCTATGCTGTGAATTCTTCCATGCAGACTATATTCCTTGATAATCAAGGGAGAAAAAGTTGCAGCTCCAGCTGTGACTCAAGAAACTAAATGTGTTTCCACTGGTAGGTGCTTATTAAATACCTCCTTACTAAAGAAGCCTCCAAATAAACATAGGAGTACATTTATTTTCATTGCTTATGGGGACATCTCAATGAAAACAGGATTTGGAGAAGAAACTATAGCCTAAGATTTCAGTGCTGTACCACAGAGTTGCCATGGCCAATGACCCTAAAAGCTACTGCAAGGATGAGAACTACTACATGCAATCAAAAACCTACCACTGAATACCGAAATTTTAAGTTAACTGAATATTGGTCACATTTTTAATGCTGTCATTAAACCTCTTGAAGATATTCTAATATCATTCCTCAGCTCCTGGAGTGCACCTTCTGCCAGGGAGGTGATGTGCAGAGTGATTACCCCCACAGCAGCACATACCTGGTTCACACAGGTGATTGCTCCCTCATTCCCTCCAGGTAGGAAGAAGGTACCACTGAGCAGAGTGAGGGATGAAGATCCCCTCTTCTGCTGAGTGCTGATTTGGATAGTGGATACAGGCATTGGCAGCTATGGAAACAGCTTGCACCTTATGCACTCCATAGCTTCACACATGAGCTGAGCCTTTGATGTTCTCATTGCATTATTGCTTTCACAATAAACAGTCTTATTTTTATCCAGGGGTCAGACCCTGATGGCCTCAGTTCAATTTCTTTGAGAGTTACTCTGTGGTTAAAAAATGAAGATAATCCTAAAATCCAGCCTCAGACATGGCCAGGAACAGCAGCTCTTTCTGCCCAGAGCAGCCAGGGCAAAAGCACTGCCAGGACCCCATGGTTCTGAGCAGGGATCAGCCCATTCCATGGGCACAGGAAGGGATCAGAGAGTGGTTCTGAGCAGGGATCAGCCCATTCCAAAGGATCAGAGAGTGGTTCTGAGCAGGGATCAGCCCATTCCAAAGGATCAGAGAGTGGTTCTGAGCAGGGATCAGCCCATTCCAAAGGATCAGAGAGTGGTTCTGAGCAGGGATCAGCCCATTCCAAAGGATCAGAGAGTGGTTCTGAGCAGGGATCAGCCCATTCCAAAGGATCAGAGAGTGGTTCTGAGCAGGGATCAGCCCATTCCATGGGCACAGGAAGGGATCAGAGAGTGGTTCTGAGCAGGGATCAGCCCATTCCATGGGCACAGGAAGGGATCAGAGAGTGGTTCTGAGCAGGGATCAGCCCATTCCATGGGCACAGGAAGGGATCAGGGAGCGGTTCTGAGCAGGGATCAGCCCATTCCAAAGGGATCAGAGAGTGGTTCTGAGCAGGATCAGCCCATGGCATGGGCACAGGAAGGGATCAGAGTGAAGCATCCTCCATGCACCAACCATGAGACAGCTGCAGACAGGGCAGCAATGCAGCCCTTGCTCGCCTGTAGGAACAGGCAATGCAGGGCCTTAGGACACAACAGACTTTGAATAAGCTGAGGAGAGAGGAGAAAAGCACCCAGCTGAAGAGCTGATCAAAGGAAAAGGCAGCAAAGAGGCCAACTGCAGCTGTGTGAGCACATGAGCCCCCAGCAGCACCTCCTGGAGGACTTGTCTACCCAAGTCCAGCGCAGCTCCCTGCAGTTGCCTCGCTGGGCCCCCGTCAGGAGGCTTATTTACTAAAGCAGGGAATAATACATCACATGCAATGTAATTTACTGCACAATTTCACAGCTGGTCTAGAGAAACTCATCCTGTGTCACTGTGATTACCAGCCACGACCTCTGTGTGTGTCTTTTGAGCTGGATGTTGTTTTGTGCTGCTTCATCCATAACTGCAGCACAGGACAAATCAGTTGGCTCTTTATTTTTTTTTTTTAAATCCCAAAAGATAACATCACACTACCCTTCCCCATAATTTAATAAATCAGCTCACAGGATGTTTATGATGACTAAATTATGTCATATTAATGACGGGGGTTTTTTTTCAGCACCAAAGATAAAAATAAACACTACCTACAATTGTTGAGCAGTCTTTCCCCTACCTGGAGGTTTTCACAAGGCAGGTACCCACACCCATCAGCAAGGACTCACTAAAAAGCCAAAGAAGTAATAGACACCAGATCAATGGATTTCTTGGATTTCAGGGTTCCTTCTTGGCTGGCACAAGCCCTGTTCCCCATTTTCCAGCAATCCAAGGAAGAGCAGCAGAGGGCTGGAAAGCACTGCTCTAATATCACCATAAGTCTCCCAGACAAGGCACTTGAGATCTTTAGCTGCTCTAAACACTCCCCTGATAACAGGTAAGGAATCTGCTGAAAGAAGGGGGTTTTGGGGGGGGGGAATTCAGGTGTGTGGAGGTGAATCTGGGGAACACAGAGCTCCAAAACCAGCCCAAAAGGCAGCAAGAGGCAACACAGAAAACCTGAGCTGGCTTCATCCTGTTCTGATGAAGGTCCACCAGGGATGTGTTTGGAGGAGGTACCACTGTTCATCTCTCCATATTTCTCAGAATCCTCCCCTAGTCCCTAGCAGCTCACAGAGCAGAACCTCCTGAGCCCCAGGTTATTTCTCTGCATTTAATGACACCTTGTGGAATTTTCTTCTGTGAACGTGTTCCTCACTGTATTTTAAAATGTGTCAAAGATTTTAGTGGTGTTTAAATGAACTTGGGAACTGGGGCTTAAAGCTGTCATCACCATAAATAAGTGATTGATTCCAGCAATGGGTTGTGCCTGCTCCTGTTAGAGATGAATTTGGCTCCCTCCACTCAATGCACACAGACAAGCCAGCTTCCATTGAAGAGGTGGCTGGAGTGGTGTCTTCCCACATTTGAACCAATTCCCCACTCTTGGGAAAAGCATCACAGCAGATTCCAACCTCCTCCTGCTCCCTTCTCTCAGCTCTTCACCCCTGGAAAGCTACAGGGATTTCCCAGGTTGAAAGGAGGAGATGGGGAAGGAGCCCCAACCACTGTGCCTGCTGCAGGTGCTCCACTGAAAAGCCATTTCCTCGGAGAGACCTACATGGCTACATCCCCACACCTCTGCACATGGCTGCTTGACAACCAGCCTGCCATTACCAGATCAGGAAAAATGTTTGAACAGCACTTTGAACATACCACTGAGCCACACCTTTACACATTTCAGCACAATATCCAGAGCACAAAACTCACCAGCAAGTCACCAGGCTAAAGAAATCCACCCCCAAATCTCAACCTCTCTGCCCACTCCCTTCACTTTACACCTTTGATTGAATAATTTATTTATTAATTAAATGTATTTTTAATCACAGCCCACAGCCTGCCACTTTCTGTGTGCCAACAATAAAACAGCTTTTTACTGGGTGAACACCACAGTGATACAGGGCTTCAAAATATTGTCTGTTGTGGTTTTTTGTGCTGGTGAATCCTGAACAGAAGCTGTGTGAGTATTATGTGTACCTTTGCCTCTCCTGCAGCATGGTGGCACGTGTCTGAGTGCCCATACACAGCAGGTTTCAGTAAAATAGCACTAACAACTCAAGAGGGCTACTTGGAGCCCTTTTTTTCTGAAGGCAAGCAGGTGAAGATGAATGATGATATACAGAAAAGGGGAAGATTCCAGTTCGTGCTCCTGCTAAACTGCTCAGTGACCCATTTTTAATGATTTAGAGGATCACACACAGAGCTTGACTTTTTATACAGAAAATGCTTAGAAGAGTTAAACTATGCACAGAAACTCGAATGCGAAGGAGTCAGGGAAATCCCTGGGAGCATCTTGAAGGAAAGGAGGGCGGAGGAACCAGAGCCTGAGCTGGAGCTGCTGCACCCCCAGAGGTCCCTCCAGGCCACCCCCAGCACTGCTGCCTCTGTTCTCTTCCCAGGTACAGGCTGTTCTGCCCAACAACTTCTACAAATGCTCTTTCCCAGATGTTTCCAGCTGGACCTTCTATTTTATGTGTTAAAAACAATGTGGTGGACTTCTGTCAGTGTCAGTGAATGTCAGCAGCCGTGGCCAGGCCCAGCCTGGGGCCGGGTCCCACAGCCTCCATCCCCGGCCCGGCCTCCCTCAGGAGCACAGGCCGTGGGCGAGCAGGGCCGGCCTCACCACAGCTCTGCTGACTTTTGAGGCTGGGAGCAAAGAGAGATTTCCTGGGCTTGTGGTTTTTAAAATGTGGAATCCACAGAGGCAGATCTAATTTCTAAATGGTGCAAAGTGCTGTCACTTCTCAGAACTGGCCAGCTATTGGCCTGTCCTAAACACCGAGGACGCTCCCAGCAGCTACTCTTAAAGAAATCATTTCCATGGGTGGTTTCTTACTTTATTCCCAAATGTCAATCAATGTGAAACCACCAGGCACTCCTATGTAGCTTCAGTAAACATAAATATGATGATTAACTTCCCAACACAGCATCCCACCTCTGCCCTTTGTTCCCTACTCCATAGATCAAATGGGATAGAAGACACATTCAAGAGGGACCTGTGAATCCCTGGGATCACTGGGGTGGATGCACAGGATGTAAACATTTTGTCTTATTTTAAAAGGCACTGGTTTACCCAAGGAAGTTCACGCCAAGAAACAACCACCTTATTCTTACCCTTCTACCACCTCCCTGAATTTAATAATCTCCAATTAGCTGGAAGAGCAAAAACATCCTCCAGGTGTGCTAGGGATAAAATCACCTTAGCCAGGCCACTTCCATAATGTGTAGTTGTTCTCACTTTGCTTAAAATGTGTCCAGCTGCTTCAGGGGCACCATTTCACAAGCACAGGTTGCTCCATAAAACCACCAGCACAAGCTCCCTAAATCCCAGGCTCCTGCCCAGAGCTCTATCCTGGGCACCAACACACTGCCAGGCACACGGCACATTGCCAGGCACGAACCTTTGGGAAAAGCAATTCTTCATCCCTGATGGAAAACACCTTCCTTCCTCCACTTCCTCTGATAATTTGATGCTGGACCATCACACAAGAGCATTTCAGTATTTTATAGAGACAGCATCAAAATTCACAAGTTAAAAAATCCCCCCTCGGTGGCAGAGAGATCTCTAGTTCAACAAGACTGGTTTAACATTTCCATGCTTTTCTACCACTCCGTATCTTTTTTTGTTCTTTAAATGCACCCGACATTTCATGCTCTAAGGACTAGCACAAGGTGAACAGCTTTCCCCTTCTACAAGCACCTTGATGGGCCATCAACACTCAGGTGAGAAATGCTGCTGGTGTTACCTGCAGGAGTTATTTAATCCATTTTGTAAAGGTTAGGACAAAATTAAGATCGAAGTTTCATGCTCTCGACACTTCCTTCTGTCTTTTTTCTAATGGTATTTTTAAGAAATTATTGCTGCAATAAAGGAAAGGACAAATACATGTCAGTACTAGAAAACAAATTTATATCCCTGCTGTGACAAATGGGCCGTGCCACATTGTGTCCCTGGTCAGAGGGGACGCCCCGGCCCAGCCGCGCTTAATGGCAGCTTCTCATCCTCTCCTGCCCAGCCAAGTTTCCATCTGGAGATTTGATATTTGCCTTCATGGCTGGTTCTTAATCAAATAGGGTACTTTTAGAATGAAATTACCATGGCTGTATTACAGATATAAGACATCTCACTTCAAGGGCATAAGCCAACCATTAAATGATGGACATTAGAAAGAAACTTTTCCTTGTGAGCGAGTTATTACATCCCAACGGTGCCACTCACATTTCTGAAGGAGAGCAACACTTTGGTCCCACACTGTCCATCTCCTGTGCATCTGCATCCCACCTGGCACATGGGATTTGCTCCCATTTGCTACAGAGGAGGTGTCTGCAAACCTCAGGCCTCTCCCCTTGCAGAAAACAATGTGTCACAGAAAGGACCATGGTAGCAGACAGGACTATTGATATTTAGCAGCTGCCCAAAGAGGCTGGGATTCTCCAGCCCTGACCATGTACCAAGGAAGCCCCAAGAGTTTCACCACTGCTTTCAGCCACCCCAGGATGAAGCACATCTGGATCTCATTCATTTACAGACCTCAGAGGCACCTGGTTTCCTGTCTAGGGCATGTGCTGTGGTTTGAGAGGGCTCCCCTCCCTGGAGAACACTACTGCAGCCACGTGTCACTGCTCTTTGTGGAGTTACAGCTACTTGTTAGGATCATGAAACCACCCAAAACTTGCTCCAGCAGCTGCCCAGCAGCCCATGTGCCCACCGTGGGTTGGATCTGCTGCACAGAACTGCTCTGTCTGGGGAAGATTTGCAAAGATCAGACAAGGAGAGGCCCCTTCCCCAGCACTAACTCCATCCTAAATACCTGGGAATCCCCACACTGTGACAAGGTACAGATGAACATGTTCCTGTTGCATGCACAAGGTAAAGGAAGTGGTTTGGCTGAGAAGGCAGAGACTGAGCTGTACAGCTTATGAGCCATCATTTTTAGTGGCTTTCTGTGTAGTTACTTTCAAATTATCCATTAACCCAAGTTTTCTTTTCCTCCCAGCTTGAAGATAATTCAAAAATAACTTGATTACACACACTCCCCATCAGTGGCAACAGTACTGAAGTAAAAAAAAAAAAAAAAATGTTTTCCTTGCTACTGTCTAGTGCTCAATTTTCTGATTTGATTTTTTCACGCATTTAATACAGCTTGTTAAGTAGCAATATAATCAAGAATGGCAAGTACAAAGACCATTTTTCCAGCAATTAAATCATCACTAAAGAAACCAGCAATAAAAAGAGTTGGAAAGAAGATCTGATCCTACTGGAAATCCATTTGTTTTAAAAGGGATGGACTTGTTAGAAAGAGAGCTGATTAAATCAGCTGTATAAAATAATTGAGTAGGGGGGAATTGGGCTGGTTAATTGTTGTGCTGTAAACATTATTACTGCAAACCTAAGTATTTGCAGAAATTATGGTTGGGCTTTTGTTCTTCCAGTCATGAATCCGAGGTTTCTGTCTGGAAAAACAGGTGTATATAATACAATATAAAAATATAATATAATGTATAGAATTCTTAAATATTGCAAAATTAAGACACAGCTCTCATTTCTTTCAACAATAAATGTGTTGAACTATTTTGACTGGGCAGGTGAAAGCTACAGGAACCATTTCTGGGCAGAAATCGTATAGGGGAATGCAGTATTATCACAAAATCACCCCAAGACATACACACACACACACACACACACACACACACACACACATACACATTGAGGCACACAGACACTGAATAACAGAATTAATTTTAGGGATCTTTTAAAAGAAAAAAAAAAAGGAAACATAAAAAGATGCAGACTCTGAAAATCCCAGGTGACACAAAAAAGGCTTACAAAAGGGGGATGTCATTCTTTCCCATGTTTTGAATGGACCTTCCAGGTCTACAGCCCCTTAACTCCTTTGGGCAAGGGGAGAGGAAAAGCTGGGAAGCAGGAAGAAAGGAAAAGCTATCTTAGTCCAAATCCACAGCAGACTGAGAGGAATGAAAACATTTAAAATAAAGGAGAAGAGAAGGAGGATTAGGGAAGGACTGCAAGGTTTCCCACAGCTTTCTTCTCTCTGGAATTCCTCTACAAAACATGTGCCAATCTCTCACATTGTAGCATCACTTCCACTGCATGACCTCCTCTCTTGGTTTTCTGTAATGCAACACCTTTCCCTGAATGGAGTGGTTCCAAAAGGAACACAAGGACAACGTGGGAGTTACTAAGTGTGGTGGGTGGGACTGCCCCTTGGGATGCTGGGGGTGCCCAGCCTGTGCCTCCAAGCTGCCTTTGACAAGTTGCCATTGCATACTTAGTCCTGCTCTCTTTCTATCTCAGTCATTAGCTTCAAAAGTACTGCATGGAGGATAGGAGAATGGCTTATAAGGAAAACAAACACATCTTTGTTTGCACTGAAAATGGAAATTGTAGGATTAAAGGCATCTGTATGAAAAATATTATTACAGATGAGCTGGAAGCTGGTTTGTTTTTTAAATCAAGGAAGTAAAGACCCAAAGGTATGCACTGTGCCCAATTAATCTACCAGCTACTTGAATACCCTAATCCTTTACTTTGTACACCCCTTTTCTTTCATTTTCCTACCCTAATTACTTACTGCCTCTTGATAAGCAGCCATCTTCACCTACAGCACAAAGCTCCTTTCCCACTGATGGAAATATTCACCTTGCAACTTCATGATGCTCCTGGTTAGCTGCAAAGACACTTCTGGGCCTAAAACCTGGCTAACTGCAGAAGACCAAAATGAATGAGCAAACCCTGCATTGGATTACATGGACTGGCTCATCCTCAGACACACTGGAACCCAGCAATGACTGGGAACCTTAGGCAAAATTACTTGAGTCCACATCACCATTTGACCAGCATAATGTTGTCTTCAAAGTCATCAAGGTCTGCATCCCACCCAGGGAAAGGGAGGAAGAGTCACAGGTTCGAAGGTGCTGTGCTATGAAGCTGTTGCTCCACTTTGGTGACTGCTGTTTCCTTTCCCTGCACCTTGTTATTTTGGTTATTCCCCCTTCACTCATGTCACAGCAAGACGCTAACAGGCTGCCAAATCAACCCTTTGGAGAACATAAGGACGTTACATGCTTCATGATTCCTAAAGAGAACATCAAGTGCCGTGTTAAGGATTTTACAGAGTTCCATTTAACTCTTGTGTACTGGCATTAGGCTCCCATGATCGATGACTGCACACAAAGCTGTGCCTCTGCTTTCTGCACCCTCCACTCAACCCCAGCTGCTCCTTTCCTGCCTGGGGCAGCCACAGGAGCACTGATGTGAAGGAGCAGCTCAGGATGCCCATGGAGAACAGGCCAAGGGCTGCTCCTGCCAGCCACTGCCTGGAATTCCTCAGATTTTTGCCTCAACAACAGCATGTTGCTTTGGGAGCCAGGCATCTTAAAGGACACAAAAACAAGCCCCTCCATGAGCTCAGAAACAATGCTTTCAAATGGCTACTATTATTTTTTGATAAATTTCGCTTGTCCAAAATGGCAGGACATTTAAGAGAAAATGACACTAATTTATGCAAAAGTCAGCAGTATAATTGCAATATTCTTTCCCACCTCAAGTCAATTTTCAAGGTGGTAATGGAAACCAATATGGATTGAATGGGAAACATCTGGCAGGGAAATCCAGAGAGGCTCAGGAAATGTGAGAACTGCAAAGAGACTTGCTCACTTCTGCTGCCAAGGTGAAGGCACACACAGTCAGCACCCAGCCACACTCCTCTGCGCAGGCTCTCCAGGAAACAAGGACTGTTTTCCCCATTCAAACTCAACCCAAGGAGAGAGAATGTTGCAAATGTGGCACAGCATGGCAGACAGCCCAAAACAAGCCCTCAGAGAGATGCACGACTGGGATCACTGGTGGCAGTGGCAGGAGAAAATTTAAGGCAGGTAATTTTTCAATGTTTTAACCATCACTGCCTTCTGTCTTCCCAATCCCTTTCTGACACTGAAATGCAACCTGGTAACCTGGATAAAACCTCCTGCCACAGAGCTGGTTGACAACCAAAGGTTTATTTGAAGCAGTTACCAGTTCCTCATGTGAAGCAGAGGAATGGAATAAACCACCATTTCCGTGTGTTTCTGCTGTAAAACCCACAATTCCTTCAGTCAAAAGGCTGGGTGGAACCACAGAACATTTCTAACCAAAAAAAGCCTACTCAGTTGCCTCTTTCTGCTCTGCTGGATCTGAAGCTGAGTGCACACTTTGCATGAGAAGCACGGGCTACCAGCCTAAAACCTGGAAGAGGGAAATTCCTACACTGCTTCAGGAAAAAATGCCTTTCTCACCATATCACTGCATCTGTCAGGTGCAATGTCAAGAGCATGAACAAACCACACAAAAATGCCCTGTGATGATGATTGTCTCCTCTTGGAGAGATTTAATGAAAAGAACTCTTTCTTCTGTATGTAAAAAAAAATAATCTAAATGATAGCTAATTCCCATAATAGCTGCTATAATGGAGAAGAAAAACAGCAACAAGTTACATTAGTGCTCCAGATGGGTTCTTTAGTGGTTTTTTTTCCAAAGAATTACCCTCCAAGGACCCCAGAGAACCAAACAAACAGCATTAGACAGAACAGGGACATAGAAAAGACCTCAAATCTTGCCACAGTGAAGGAAGGTCGCTACTACATTAGTATCTTTTTAATAAAAAAGGCTGCTGGAAAGAGAAGTCCTGATGTCCTTTGTTGAAAGAAAGCCAGTTTGTCATTAGTGCAATGCAGACAAGGTTGAAGAACACTTTGGCCACTTGAAATTCTGGACTCTGAAGTATTTCATTACCAAGGTTAGCCAAAGCTTGGATAAATCAATATTCTTTGTACATCCACTGCACAGTTCAAAGCTGCCTGTCTGCTGATTCCATGGCTGCACATACGTCTGTGAAGAACTCAAAAAGCTGTATGGGGAAGATGTACATTTGTAGAAAACAATATTAAATAAAAAATAAAGTCTGCATTAGTTTATCCTTCCTTTCCCCCTTCAATTTTCCATTTTCTTCACCATCCCGAATATTCCTACAGCCCTCTCTTCACATATCCAACAGTTTCTATGTATCTAATAGTTTGCTGCCTTATAACACTGAATATTGAGCATTTATCATTTGTTTCAGGCAGGAAAATCTATTCACTTATAACACAAATTACCTGAAAGTCACCAAGAGTCCTTCAAAGTGATGTACAGGGCTGCTCTGGCAGTAACAGCAGCAAACAGATCCTTGTTGGCAGATTCCTCTGAATCATCAGTAGCTGTTACCTGGTCTTGATCTAGAGCATCCCTTCAAAGCCCTCTGACTTTAAACTTGTTTTAAGTTACACTCCCCAGGTTAAAAGCTATTGAGGTATAGGTGTCATGGAAATTTCGAGTCAAGAATGAGTGCACCTAAAAAATGTGAACTCTTGGGACTCCCAGGTATCTGAGAACAGAAAGCAGATCTTGGGGATGACACAAGATGGTAAAATTAGAACAGCTGCCGTGGTAACAAAATGGGCAATTAAATGAGCTTTAATTCTTCCACAGTAACTTAATAGGACCTGTGGAAATGTTACACTGGGATTCAACTCAGCGACAATGCCAGAAAAACGTGGTTTTGATTAATTATGAGTTAATTGGTCTGGTGTGATTCATAAGGAAAAAATGGACATGGGAATACAAAGGTCTACTCTGCTGGAGTAGTACCAGGATACTTCCACTTCAGTGCAGCCTCCTACATCACAATCTTTCAGGTGATGTCAGTGTTAGCCCAGCATCCCTTAAAAAAAGCTTCACTTTCCTGCTCCCCAAGTACACAGCAAAACTCCTGACAACTTTCACACCTTGAAAATCGTGTCAGTTACGAACGTGTGTAACAGAAAAAATATCAGTATTCAGAGTTTCTGAGCTTCCTGTTTCCTGGGGCAAAGTCTAAAGCTCAGCCTCAGCCTTTCACTTAATGGCATTAAAAAACAAAAGCAGAAAACATGCTGCTTTACTTCCCTTATCAAAGCACAGGAACTAATGATTATGCTTACAATACACTAAAAAAGAAGCTGAATTGTTTAGGTAAACAAAGACCTAACTATGGAGAGCTTAGAAAGCATGATCAGCAGTTCATCATCTGAGACTGCTCAGAAAGCCCAGTACTGATCACTGGGGTATTCCAGCAGAGACTGGAATTAGCAGTACAGGATTTCTGTCTTCAGCTAGTTTTTAATTGCACAGACACATTTCACTACCTGAGCGTGACCTTGGTGAGCTAAACTGAAACTCACGACGTGCCTTTGCTTATTAACAACACCAGTGCAAGGTCTGGGACCAGCCCAGTGATCCTCACTGCACACCTTGGCCAACAACCCTAAAGCCACCAATCATTTATACATTTATACAGAGCATAAAAACCAGGCTCATTTTTGTCAGGAAACTATTCAGCACAAGGTAGTGATAATGTGTTTGCTATGCCTTCTGAGGAGTCCCTTTGAGCTGGACACATCCCCAGCTCTGCCTTCATCACAGCTATCAGCAGGACCCTGAGCAAAGCCCATGCTGGCCTCACTTTGGGCCAGAGCTGGACCAGATCACCTCCATCCTCCTTGGGTGGGGCCAAGCTGACCATCCCATGGATGCAGGTGCACAGGTGAGGGAGGAGGGAGGTGATCCCTGCTTGAAAAGCCAGTCCTGGAGGAAGACACAGCTCTAATGTTCACACTACTCTCCACATCACACAGTCCTTGTGCAACTGCAGCCTCCATCAGGTGCTGTTTTGACAGCTTAAAATGAGGGACACCATTCCTCATGAAGGAATTTGAGCTGTACCCACTGACTCAGAAACTACCTTGTTCACACTCTGCATCTGCCAATCTTAGCAGCCCGCCTACGCTTTAGGAATAAAGGGGGAACTCAAGGTAATGTGACATGTAGGATACTGTTGAATATTAAATTTATGACACATTGTTGATTCATTTATAATTCATCACAAATTGCAATGCAAATATTTGGCTAAAGTGCAATGATGTTGGGAAAGACAACTTTTTTGTTGTTCTTCTTTAAACAGAGACCAGAAATAACACATCCCACTTAGTCCAGGAGTGAGTCTACCTCAGGGAAGACACAAAGAACAGCCAAGTCCCAAATCCTGTGGACTGGGGCTGAGAACTGGAGGGCAAGAAACTCTCACAAGTAAGGAGGATTCCTTCAGAAAATAAGTGTAATTGGTGTATATCATTACAAACAGGCAAATGCCTTCACACATCCATGCACGCCATTAGGACAGAAGAATTAATTTGCTGAAATACCCTGTGAAATTGCTGTGTGGCTAAGCAAGGTGAAAAATAGACAGTCAGCCCTCAAAAAATATATATTTATATTTCATTTAAAAATTATTTTTCCCTGCTATTTCGTTCCCTTGAGTCAGTCATCCGTTTACACAGTCACTTTAGCAGGAAGCTCAGGTTTGAATGAAGCAAGAAAGCTTCACCAGAGTGTTGCTGAAAGCCATTTTCCAGACTACAGAGGCTCAAAGGTGGGCAGAGAGAGCCTGTTTTCTGTCTTGAGAGATCAACACCTGCCAGCAAAATTTGTGACACTATTATCTGCATCCTACAGAGACCTCCAGCGACACCGACCACCAAGACGAAATAGAACCAGTTATAATCCCTTGTCCCCTGAGGAACAGTATCCTCTGGTTTTTGAGCTCCTGTAAGTTAGATTTTGTTTAATTATGATTACTATCACTCTCTATTATGCTTTGGCTCTGTTGAGGCGATGCAAAGAAAGAAAAGCAGTGACTTGAAAAACAGATAACATCTGAAAAAGGTCTGTCTTAGAGGTCTAGTGGCTCACTTGCAGGTCCTACTGCACTAGGTAGGAAAGTGCAGGGAACAAAGCATAAGGCAAACATATATAATTTTTTTCTTATAAAAAGAAATACAAAAATTCTATACACACCACTCTTATCTTGCAGCAGTTGTCACAGCTTGAAAATCTTGTGGCTGAGATGGAGAAGATATTCAGGGACACAGCTATGATTAAGCATTTGAAGAAATTACTAAGAGATCACTAGACATCACTCACACTAAATTCTTATTTAAAATGTCTGATGGGAAATGTCTCTCCATCAAGAGAATAAAGCAGATTCAGACAGTGTTAGCTAGAGACAGCCACAGCTGGAAGATTTTGCTGTGTGTGCTGAGACTGCAAGGACAAATGCATGGCCAGCACGAAGAGCAGAGCTGAAACCACCTGGGCTGAATGTGGCCACAGGAGCTGCCGCTCAAATCGCATCTGGACATCAGCAGTGCTGTGCAACTGAACCTGTGCCAACAGGACAAGGCTCCTCCAGCCAGGGGGAAAAGGCAGCAGGAGAAAGCAGAGGGGAGCCCTGACTGATTTTCAAAGCCTTTTCCAGGTGCTCCAGCTCCCTCTGACAGGCATCGCCCAAAGGAGCGCACACCAGCTGTAACCGCAGTGAAATACTAAGAAGAAACTGTCCCAGTTTTGCTTCTGACTGGAAAGTCACCGGGTTTTTTATAATGCATTCTTAAACAAAAAACACTCTTACTTCAACAAAATCAGTTTTGGATGCTGAGGAACTACTTCTTCTCCCAAACACTAAACAGACGAGATGAAAGCTCCACTGATCTCATCACAAAGAGCTCCCATGAATTTAACAGAGCCGGGGTTTCCCTTCCTGCGTTTCCAGTATTACCATATTACTGTGGTGTGCAGAATGGTTTACACCAGCCTTGCTAATCCAGGCAGGCTCTGAATAGCAGCGGGGCCAGCCAACGAGCCAGTGCCTTTTATTCCTCCCCTGTTTGCTTCCTTAGTATGCGCCCGAGCACGCGTGGCACGGAGCATCGGCCTTTTCTTCGCGCTTCCGCGCAGGGCACGGCTGCTGTCGCAGCATCCCCCCGAGTGAAGGCTGCCTTCATTCACAGGGACACACAGGTGTCCTCCCTGCCTGCCAGCAAGGGCAGCAGCTGTGCCGACCCCAGCCAAAAACCCGCGCTCCCGCACTGGGCACTGTTGCAGTCAGCAACCTCAGGATCTCGTCCAGGGAAGCAGCAGGATTCTGGGGACCAGCATGGAACACCAAAGAGACGGGCTCCGGTTCATGAAACCATTTATTCAGCATGGGAACAAGGTCAGGTCCAGAACAGAGAGCTCCGAACAGAGGCACAGCAGGGGTTTTTGAGGGACAGAACCCCCGAGGGTCTCCACCTTTGAGGGTAAAGTTCAGGATCAGGGACCAGTAGAAGCACAGCAAGGGAGAACCCCCCAGGCACTCAAACCCAATCAGAACACCTGGGCCGCCTTTCTCAAGGGGTTTGGGTGGGACAATGGAACTCTTTGTCTCCCTGAGGCCGCTGCCACTGGGCACCCTCGCGCACAGCCAGAACCCAACGCCTTGCCAGCCCCCAAAGCTTCATCCAGCTCCCAGGGATGCTCAGGGGGACCAGGAGAGGCCTGGCAGTGGTTGGATGTTCACAGAGGACGACAATCTGCGTATCTGCCTGCATCTGCTGCCCAGCTAACGTAGCCCATGGCCATGGCAGAGGCATTCAGTGCTGGTTTTGAGGATAGAAATCCTTAGTTAGCCCAGCCTGTTCAATGCACTCTCACATCACATTACTATTACTGACATAGGGTGGACCAACAAACCAAAAAAATAATTTAATGTCTCACATATATTATTTAACCCAGCTGAATCTTATTTTCATAAGCACCTTAGCTAGTGGAACAAAAGACCTCCCATTTCCTGAGTTCTTGCCATTGGTTTAGTCCTACACATGGCCAAAGTCCCTTTCTGGAAGATAAATGTATGTGCTGGCACTCACATGCTCAGACACGCTCAGGCAGTGCCAGTGCCCCTCTGCAGAAGTTCATCTGCTAAGAAAATAAAGCCTTTAATAAACAATGTCTCAACAACCCAGATATCTCCTGCAGAAACCATACAAAGCACAAACTTTGTGCCATGTATTTGGCTCAAAAGAGGCAGTGCCTTAATTATATATATATATATTTTAATACATATATATGTAAAGTACACTTCTGGCTATATGAATATTGCTCTCATTTTTAAACCAATGTTTAAAAAAGGAATATTTGCTTTTACCTACAATTATTTTTCAGGGTTTTTTTTCTCCTCACAGAATGACAGATGATACTTTCTTTTCAAAGTGGCAGAACAAAAGAGATTACAGTGATAATCAGGTTACCTTAGATAGAAAGGAATGAGAGATTCAGAGCTACTCCTCTACCCAACAATACTCAGACTTCACATTTTCATCTACTGAGTGAGCACTACCTCTGTATGGTTTATTTAAACATATCTCTTTTCCACTAAAGAATTTTCTGGCTCCTTAGACTTCCTCTAAGGATTTTCAGCTAAAAACAGGTTATAGTTTCAAAGTGCAGTCATAACAGAAATTGGAGAGGATATATCACAGTAATTGTGTTTACCTTATAATGAAAGAAAATAAGGAATATTCCACCTACTTGAACTAGAATTCAAAGAATGAACGAAAAAACAAAGAATAAACCCAGTAGGAGGAAAGAGAACAATTTCTGTCCATCCCCAGCCAGTCTATAACCAAATGCTGTAATAATTATCCCAAGACAAAGCCAGCAGCAGAGATTTACACTCCTGGGGTGTACACAGAGCCCACAGGCCTTTGAGCCATGCAAAAGCGAAGTGCCAAAATCCAGAGTGAGCACAGTGATCCACCTCCAGTCCTTCAGACTTTACCTGCAGTCTTCCTTTCCCATGCTGCAGGTAAAGACCTCCAAGCCCAATCCTCCAAGTTTCACACAGCTGGGCTTTTACCCACCCCTCCCCACATTTTTAATATTCAGCATGGAAGACAAACCACAGCTTGTGCCATAAGTTTCTCTCTAGCCATGCCTTTTGGTCAGTCTGTCTGAAAAAAAAATTCTTCCACAGATAACAAAGAAAATGCATGGCAATAAGAAAACCCTAGTTTTCATATAGTTTTTTCAGCAGCTAAAGCCTGGATTTAACACCAAACTAGTATCAGTTTCAGCCTGGGGAGGGTCTGGCTTTTTCAGGCTGCTTTTTACATCAGCTCAGCCAGTCAGCAAACACATTGCTAAGATGGGAGCTCTTTGCTATCATACAGTTAAAAACACTATCAGGCCACAGTGGGTAAGTATCAAGTTAGAAATCTCAAAAGTGGGGAGGAAGCTATTTGATGCCAAAACACCAAGCCAGAGCTTGGGTTCACCCACATTTAATCTAACCTAAAGGGAAGGGGCTTTTACCCACAGGCACTCAGAGTCATGGAAATGGGCATAGGGAGACAAGGGAGCTCAGAGCTGGAGGAAACCAAGTCCTCAGTTCATCTTTTATTCTCCTTTTCCTAAAACATACCACATCAGCTTCCATTTCTTTAGGTTACCTTCTGTTCAATCATGAGCACAGTATTTGCATTCATTAATGCTCCATGAATGTGAGCATTAGAAATGTAATTCTAAGTATTTATGTAGTGGTCTACTCTCAAAACCATCTCCAAGGAAAGTGTCCCAGGCCTGCCCAAATTAAGTCTGCAGCTCTAAATGAGACCATGCCAGGAACCATTTTTTGGCAAAACATTTTCTTTTTACCTTTGCTGGAAGTGCCTCTTCCTCAAAACCCAACCACGCTGGTCTTGAGGAAAGCTTTGTTAGAAAAAGATCAATATTTCAATACCTCTGATATTTTTCACCTTTGAAAGCCGAAAACATTGTGGGGTAAGACAAACTTATCTGGGTTATGGGTGTGAGATCCAGACAGAAAATGGGATGGGTGAGGCAACCCCTAAACTGTGCTGGAATTACCAGCACTCTTCTGTTCCTGAGGTTGAACCTTCTGCCCTAATGAAACCTCTCCTCTTCATGTGGCAGCTGCTTTTGGAGCCTTTGGTGAGCCCAGGGTAGCACTCTAAAGGCAGCCCAGTGATTTCCAAACAAAACATACACCCAAGGTTCACTCCATCCTCTGAAAAACACTGCATCAGATGGAACCAAACAACCAAAATTGTATTTCTTATTGAGTTTTGTTTTATATTTCTTTGCATGACAATTAAAAAGCTTATGGGCAAAGATATAGGCAGCAGTAAAAATGATGCATATGAGAAAATCTTACTGAAATTAATGCAGCATGAAATTATCCAACGGGCCACTTAAAATACTTTGCTGTAAAAATACACACCATGAGAGCATGTTTCACTGCTCTTTGTTTAATAGTGGAGTTAATTAAGAAAAAAGACAGTATTTTCACAGATTAAAAAAATAAAAAGAACAAAACAAAAAAAAATTTTAAAAAATAAATATTTCTGTTGTCAGAGAGTTCCTAGACATACAGCTCACTGAGAGCAGCAGCACAAGGCATGAATGTAGAAGACCAGAGACTCACTTCTCTTTTTTAATTCCCTGGTACCAGCCTTTTCAAAGCAGTATGAAATACTACAGGAGTCGTATTTCTATTCTGATTGACTTTTCATTTTACTGGGCTCAACGTGTTTAAACCACTATCTTGACGTGACCTGAAATATTCCAGGGTTATAGTTATTTTATAAATGATTATCAAGAGTAAATTTACAAATTAATCCTAAAGTAGAAAAAAAAAAAAAAAAGAAGAAAAAAAAAAAGACTGCTGAATAATTTCAGCAACACTTCCCAATGTTTGCACAATTCTTTGTTTAATTCCCACTAGCCAAACGCCTCTGCTGGCACGGAGAGCTGGAGATGTAGCACTGCATATTCTGGCCAATTAAAGAGCTTTAATTTTATTTTTTTTTTTCTTTCACCTAATCTTATTAACTCTTCCAGCGCTGGCACAAAAACATCTGTTCCTGTTAAACTTCCCATTTTAAAAGTTAAAGGGAATTTCTTCAAGCAATCTACTGGTGACCCACTACATTCAGGGAAGGACCCAGAGCACCCATCAATGTAGGACCTCCTGTATTTTGACAGCAATGGTTGCAATTTCTTATCTTGCACCATGTCAGGTGGCTGGCACAGCCACATGCTAATTCTCCTCCCTGCCTCTTGAAATGCATCCCCTCCTCCTGACGAGATCAGCCATGAGAGCATCTGAGATGAAGCAAACAACATTTCTAAAATTCAGCAGGAAAGAGGTGGATGCAAAATAATTTTTAAAAAAGCAAATTAAAGCAGTAGAACATGAGTTTTGCCCACCAAGCACTCCAGCACCAATTTCAAATGTGGTCAAAATCTGTCAAATATGTTAATCTTAATTTCTTTGAAGAACCTTGCAGTTGATAGAATGCTGAAGGGGAACTTTTTTAATATTGTTGGTATCATTCCCCACTCCACTGTATGCCCAAACTACCTGCTTGGTTTTATATTTTAAAGTATGTGCTTTTCTACTGTACTTTTTTTTTTTCTTCCCCCACTAGGCCAAGGAAAGAAAATAATGCTGAGGATACTTATTTTCTAAAATACTCTAATGAAGTCAGTGGAGACTCCAGGAGCTCAATGACATAAATAGAGAAAAGAAACAGAACATATCAATCAAACCAACCCAGCTTGAATTGCATCTATAACAAAACAAGGAAGGAAACAACAGCCTATTCAGCAAGGGAATAACAGAGAAAATATTGACTTGTTATAAACTATGGACATATTTTGAGCTCTGAGGAGGCTGTAATTGTTTCTAAATAAAGCTAAAGGTCTAACGGTGTGGTCAGCCTGCTCCTGGAAGGATTCATGCTGCTGCACTATGAACAACAGTTGGGATTTTTATCGTCTTTTTTTTCTTAAAACAAAAATATCAACACCTGCAGATTTTTAGAAGTCAATACAAGGTGTGCATACCAATGCTTCCCTTTTTGGACACAGAAAAACTTGTGTATTTATATCACACTTAATTTCTGTTTTTTATTGACCTTTCAGATGGCCTTAAATGAGTCTGAAGTGTAACTCCAGCTGTGGCACAACCCCATGGGCATTCCCAGTGGCCCATGTGCCTCCCAAGTCATGCCTCCATAGGAGCTGGGGTGGAAAAGCAACACAAAAGACCCACAAGGAGCATTCCCAGCAAGCCCAGCACCGCTGGGGAACGTGGATGCTCCTTGCTACAGCAATGCTTCCAGGGTACTGCCACATGCAGTATCCACAGCTGCCTCTCTAGAGAATCTGGCTCAGTTTTCAGCAGGGGTTGTGTGTGTTACTGGTAGGATAACTGCTGTGGGCCTTCCTCCCTGTCCTGACACCATCTCTCCTGCTCAGCACCAGGCTCCTGCAGCCGCACGCCAGCTGACAGGCAGAAAGGCCTCTCCTTTCTGAGTGGTAATTATATTTCTCCTTGTTACAATGAAATCCTTTCTGTGATTAAATTTCAATCTGAGCAGGCTGATTTTCTCATTTGCAGAGATTTTATTAGTTTGTGGGAATGTCTGCTTCCCCTCCTTTGAATTTATTCTTAAATTACTATTCATTTTTTTTTCTTTTTTTTCCTCTCCAAAATCCCTCTCTTTCAAGTGACATTTGCCAACATTAGTCTGATTTAAGACCTTTTATCCAACCCATTGCCTTTTACTTAACTATATTGCTTCCAAGACCACTGGGATCTCCAGGCATTAATCATTAGCATTCATGCTGGAGCTGACTTTAGGCAGTGAGTTACCATGTCTTTGGGGAACGCCGTGCACCACCAGCTGAAATGCTCTGAACAGTCTGTGCTGGTAAATTAACTCTCAAGAAAATTCTCTCCCCATACCTGTCCTTCTTCTTAAAACTCCTGTTCTGCAGCACTGAGTCCAGTACACCCCATACCCAGCCTTATCCCATCCCTTAATTTAGACTAAACTCCCTCAGTCAAGAGAATAGAGGCCCACGGTCCAAGCTCAACACTGTGTCTTGAAAAAATAGGCCAGACCCATTTGACATGGCCAAATCAGTCAGTTGTATTGGTCTCCCATCCACCAGCAGACCAAAACCTGGATTGTCTTGGTTGGAGCCCACAATGAAGTCAGTGAGTGGCAAAAGCTCCCACATCCCCAGCTAGAAGGGCCACACCCTATGGATGCCTGAGAAATGCCTAAAATTTGTCAGTTTGTCTGAAAAAATAAGATAATGAAGTGCCCTGTATAAATCAAAAACTAAACCAACAAACCAACACTCACCACACCTAAACCCACCTTGTGCTCAGTGTTAGGGCTCTACCACAGCACAAGCTCTGTGCAGCAGGAGCACAGCCCAGAGCTCCTGTCCTTCCCAAACACTCTGCTCCCACACATCTATAAACTCCTGTCAGTGAGAACCTGCAAAAAAATCTCATCTTCAACCCTTGTAGCCATTACATCAACAGGTTTTTTTGCATTTTTCAGAACTGCCTTGACCTTGTCACCTTGCACAATTAAAGGTGCACTCAGCCCATTGAACACACCCCGTATTAAAATACTGCATCGTTGGTTTTTCAAAGCACATGGAAACTTGCTTCTGCTTATTTTGGGTAGCACTGGGAAATAAAATGGGAGCAATATGCTTCAGCTTTAGCCTCACTTATATCCAGTGTGTCCCAGCAAAGTAGCCACGTCCTTGCTTTCAGTTTTAAGCTGTATTTTGCATAAATCCCAACCACAGAGGCTATTTAAGCCTACACTGTCTTCAAGGTGTCCAGGAACACCCCAGAAGATTTCCAAAGTTCCCAAGGATCCATCATGCTGCCAGAAGGGTCCCCTCATCCCAAAAGGGTTGCTTTTACACAAGACACAAATACACAAGATAATTTGCATTGTTTTTATTTGTTCTCTAGCTATTATTGTTAGAGAGCCGAGGTGACATTCCCAGTCAGAACAGATCAGTGGGAACACAGACATTTCCAGGAGGGGAGCACTTAGGTGTCGTCCTTAGCTGCTCTTCCAAAGGCATTGGGCACAGGAGCTGCCAGCAGATGCCCAGCAAGTTTTCCAAATGGCAGGAGTGGGTCTGGTGGTGCCTCCAGTGCTTGGCCCCCACGAGCTTTTCCAGAGGGTGGAAGGCTGCTCTACAAGGTGAAGTTAGTGCTGAGGAAGTCGAAGTGCGTACGCAACACGCATCTGTAATTCCCCACCAATTCCCAACGTGAACAGATTTAATCTGCATTACAAATGTCTTTTCACGGCTGGAGTCTTTGCAGAGCTCTTCTTTCAAGGGAGGGGAAAGCTGAAGCTCTGTTATTGTACATTTTACCTCAAGTTTCTGGCATATTTTCCTTGCAATGCGTAACTAATATTCTCAGGCAGCATCTAATAACACAACTCAGACAAGCTACCTAAAGGACTGTTTTTTTCAGAACACCCATCACAAAGCTTTGAACTGTGTCTGTTAAGTTTTGGTGTCTTTTCCCTGTGATTATGGCATCAGTTTCAAACAAAAAATCTTCAACAAAATCAGTTGTGCAGGCCAGATAGCCAAACATGCACACGCACATGCAATTAAAATCAAATGCCTAGATGATCATTTCAGTTTTAATTAGATTTTACCAGGACTGTGAGTTAAGGCTGCAGGCTGAGATGTTGATTTAAAGCTATAGCTAATGTGTTTTATTGCCAGATTTGCTCATAGTCAAAGCTAATTATCCCTATTATGCTTACATGATTTTTCAAACAACCAAAAAAAAAAAAAAGGCATTAAAAAAGTGAGTTTGTAGTTAGCAGATTGGCCTGCCAGTGCCTGTGTGTGCACGTGCATGTGTGTATTTACCAGCCATTTAAAACCCAGATCTTCAGTCATACAAGGAAAAAAAAACCCAAGCAATTAGCAGATGAAGTGTGGTACTGTTAAACAAACATCTCATTTCCAAGACCCATCAGGAAACACTAAATGCAATATGATCTTGTGCTATTTCTAAATACAGTGATGTTGTGGAAGGTAAGATCTTTTGGGGGAGAGCTAAAAAATGCTGAGTAGTTTATTGAAATCATATCTTAGAATGTAAGGGGGCCTAAAGGGAATTTTCAGTGGTTTTCAATGGGAAAAAAAATAAAAATCAAATACTGGTTTTGGTTTTTTGTGGTTATTTTATTCATTTCACTATTAATATTCCTTCATTTTATCTTTGGGAAAATGAAGAATGGAAAACACTGAGGAAAAAGACCAAGAAAATATAAATCTGAAGATTTTTTTACATTTTTAATTCTTAAAACTGCCAAGAAATTTCAAAAGAAACAGCAATTGGGAAAAAAAAAAACTAAAAAACAAACCCAAACAACCCATAACTACTCCTTTTGAAGTAAAGCCTTGCCTCTTTTCCTCAGAAGGAGTTCAGATATGCCTTGAAGAAGCCTTCCCCAGTGCTCTTCCCTCCTCCTTGAGCAAAGACCCAAGAGTGCTCGCTCTTACTTTCATCTCTCTATCCCCTGCCTCCACCCTGAAAGGGTGCTCAGGGTCTGCCATCCGCTTGTTCTTCTACCAGGGAGCCTCCTGTGATGTGCAGGCGTTCTAAGGAGACTCCAAGAAACTTGTCTTCCATGAGTTAAACCAAAAATAGCACATACAGCCAGCCAATACTTCCTCCCTCCCTCCCTCCCCGCTCCTGTCAGAACAGATTGCATTTTGCTTCTGTTTTGATTTTTAAAGGAAAACATTCTGGACAGAAAAAGAGTATGTTTTCCCACTAGAAAATGTTAGTTTTCTTTGAAAAAAAGAAGAAAAAACTCCCCCAAAACCCAACCCTATTGGGATCACATGGCAGGGCTGCAATGCCTCAGTGATTTCTTTTCGAGGTGGGTCCCGCAGAGTGGCAGGGTCAGCAGGGAAGAGCAGCCTGCTGAGTCAGTGTTCAATTGAGTCAAAAAATGTTCCATTTTTAAGTGTTTTGTTCAAAGACCACTGGAGCTGCTGGTCACCTCTCCCACAAAACTGAAATTGTCTTCCAAGCTGTTTCTGCAGGAATGCCATGGGGTTCTACAGCCTGCCAGAGGTACCATGGCTGTGAAGCTCAGCATGGTGGAAAACTGATGCAAATGGTGCATTTTAGGGCAAAAAATTGAGAGAAAGGAGATGTTTCATCCTCCCTGAACACGATGATGTGCTGCTGAACATGCAGATGGATTTTCACTACAAGCTGGATGTCTCCTAATTACAACTTTTGTTTACTGGTAGTTACTCTGTCGCCACATATGGGGAAATTATTCTTCCCTAATTCTTTGTGCTGATGGAGACGCCTTCCCAGCTGCTACCCAGCCATGGCATGGAGCTCATCCCACAGCCAGGGAACATCAACCCCACCACAGAAGGACCTCCTCCAGTAATGAGACAACTGCTCATGGCCTGACAGCTCATCCCTAACAAGCCAGGGAGGTTCTTGGTAACCTAAGTGCAGCTGAAGTAGCAGTCTGCTGTCACTAGATAAGGAAACCACTTTCTCAACATTATTGATAGAAAAGCAAAGTATTGACTGCCTGTACCTCCCCAAAGCCCCACATACACAGCATTAAAAGACATCTAGTAGTGGACTATGTAAAATCTCACTGAAAGGTTAAAGGAGAAAGCTGGCTTTAATATTTTAATTGCCATTGCATTTTACAATTTTAGGCCTTGGCTGGAGCAAGGATCCAACAGAGATTCCTGCTATTAATTGCTTTTGCATTTACAGTTATAAGGCTCTTAAAACAATTTTTATGAGCAATACTCTAAAACAACTCCAGATTTTCTCACTTTCTTAGCTTTGTAAAAAAAATCCAAAATACTGGAGTAGAAAAGCACTCAAAAACCATAGGTATTTTGCTAAAGCCAACCCCTACATTGTTTTAGGTCAGCTATGCAGCTGTTTCATACCCAGCAGCAGAACTGAGGCCAGCCAGAACATCTCTGATGTTACTGTGCATGGCACAGTATGTCCCCAACCTGGACAGACACAGCACAGCCCACCTAGGGCATGCCCACAGAATTATTTCCACCTCTTTCCCCAAGGTGCTCCAGCCTGCCCTCTGGTCTCAGCAGGTTTGGGGATTGCACAAGCACAGCCAGGAGGCTGTACCAGCACCTTTGCAGGTGTGTGCTCATGCCTGTGTGCTGCAGATCACCCATTATTAGTTTTTGCTGCAGCAGTAGTGACTTTACTATCGCTTGTTCTAAGGGAACAGCTGGGCTTGCTTCTTTGGTGTTTGTATTTCCAAGCAAGTCAGCCAAGACCAGCCTGTGAATGCAGCAATGAAAGGCACCTCTTAGAGAGCCTTTCCCTGGGCATCCAACAAAGGGGAAAACGAAGAGCTAAGCCTGGATGAGACCCAAGAGCTCTTCATATGAATAACTGCAAATGGGAAAAAGATGCCCCAAGAGACAGAGCTGGAGGCAAGTTGTGACAATGGTTAGTAACTCCCAAGGCCAGCAGGGCTGGGGATTATTTAACAGCCCAGCGTGCCAGTGGCACTGGATGGACACCAGGACCCTCTGAAATCCTGAAGGAGTTTGTTCAGTCTGCTTCTAAATAACACCTGCAGATGAAGACAGGACTTTTTGCTTTTCCAGCATTGAACAAATTGCACTTTTCAGCAACACCTGGCCAAGGTTTCTGCTTCCGTCTCGTTCTCCTCGTACCTTCTTAGTCAAACAGAATCCAGCCATCATTTTAACTTTCAATCCACAAAGGAAAGGTCAGATCCTGTGGACAGAGGCCAAAGCCTTTGTTTGCAGCCCCAAATAGGATTGCATTACTTAAGCCTTAGCTGCCGCTCTCAATTTTCGTCATTCACAGTACGCACTGGCAGCCAATTTGGTTGAAAGAAATTTGGCAACTGCTCTTGGACCTTCATCCTCCACTGTTGCTTTCTCCCCCAGTTAAACCAACTATTTTCCTTTGCTATTACTGACAGATACTGAAGCATCTCACGAGTGCCTAAGCAGAGCAAACAAATGTCTGCCTGTTCAGGAATGACTTGGCCCAAAGCATGAGGATCTGATAGCAATTAATGCCTATGTACAGAGACTTTTTTCTTTCTATTGAAGCATTTTCATATATATGTCACCATCCAGCATGTAAAAAGTGACATATGCACAGGATGATGTATCTATTAAACTAAGTAAAACAGGAATTCAAACCCCTGAAGGCTGCAGAGGGATGGCAACAGGATGCATAATGACTAGGATAGTGAAAGCCTAATTGCAGGCATAGTGGATTTTCTCTACTGAACAACTTGATATGGTAGCTGTAGGTTTTTATGCTATGGTTTCAAATATGTAGCCCTATCAGTATTTTTTAGGAAGGACTGAGAGTATGAAGACCTTAAAGTTTCAAAAGTAGCCTTCAAATACTGCTTTTCATGTAATGGACCTTTCTTAACACAGATCAGGATAGGTCACAACCGTGACATCACCAGATGCAATGACTTGCCAGAGGAAGGAGGCAATGGATGTGTTATCTCCTGGTCTGCACCACCAGCGTGCACTGATCTGTGGCATTTGTTTCTCATCAGTAAAAGGGAACCTGTGTACAAGGGCAGACACATTTAACTCACAGGGGCTATGCCATGGCTGTGAAAGATGCTTGCACACAAACTCCTTGGCATGCTGGAGTCCTCCAATGGTTCTTTCCCAAAACGAGTGGCCACGAAAGGCAAGCACCACTGAATGCGATCAGGACTTTAATTTACTATATTCCATTCATATGCTGCCTCCAGTTGGGTCACTCAAACTCTGACAGCATAATTTCATGCATTCCCCATGTTTTATTTATTCTTCTGGTATGTTAAGAGGAAAAGATACTGTGTTATCCAAGAGTCCTGGCTGCCAATAAATATCAGGACTGGAAGTTGCGTTGTTTACTCAGGGCACTAATGAGAAGTTTGTAACAAAATCACACAACACTGACACCACTTATTGACTTTGCAAAACAACCAGTTTTCTAACTCACTATCATTAACTGATCCCATGAAAGTCAGGCTTAAAAGGAAGTCCGATCCCATTAGCATAGCAGGGTTTCCCACTGGCAGCTCACTAAGGGACTGCCAGTCGGATTAATTCCAGGCTTAACCCCTGGAGCTCAGAAATCTCTTTGTACTCTGAGCTGAAGGGGAAGCTGAAATGTACTGCTACGTTCTGTCCTTTTCCAAAGCTCACCAGCACCAGTTCCCTCATCTGAGGATGCACCACCTGCAGCTGGACTGGAATTTTATTTTTATTTTGGTACAATGAGGGTGGTAGAACGCTGGCACAGGCTGCCCAGAGAGGTGGTGGATGCCCCATCCCTGGAAACATTCAAGGTTAGGTTAGGCAGGGTTCTGAGCAACTCTCACATCCCTGCTCCTTGCAGAGGAGCTGGACTAGATAATCTTTAAAGGTGACTTCCAACCCAAACCATTCTGAGATCCTGTGATTATATTCCTTACTGAGAAGTGGCTGGGCTCCTCAACACACTTAAACTTCCTCTGCAATTAAGAGCAGTAATGAAGAGACAGGTGAGAATCTTGATCCCCATTCAGGTGTCTCCAAAACCCAACTATTCATTTAAGTCTTTATTTAGATCTAACATCTGTTGCAACCTGAGAAGACACTGTTGGCACAAAACATGAAACTGTATTTCATGTTTTACAACAGCAGAGTCTCACTGCTCATCCTGCACAGTTTAATTCTATGGGTAGCAGAAATTTTAACATGACAAAAATGCCTAGTATCCTACCACTGTCTTTGAATTATTTTTCAGGAAAGACTGTATATACTGCAAAATCCCCCTTCACTGAAATAGGAGTATTTAAATGGAATAGATAATTTTCAGCAAAAGTGTAATGGGTAAAAATGTAGGATAATTGCTTCTGCTTTTTCACTTCGATACTGTCAAAACATGTCTGTTCAATAAGCACAGAGCAGCTGTGTTTCAACTCTGTCATTATATTTAGACACGTATATTAATTGAATTATATTTCTATTTATTTTACTCAATGCCATTCTGTTTATACACACAAGATGATTCATTATTCTTAAATTATTTTTTTCAATACTGGCCGTTCCATACAATTTTAAAATACTGCATTTCCTTTCCAACTCTGAAGTCTTGTTTAATGTCTAAAGACATACTGCAGAGCAGAATCAACATCCCTCCACGAGTCCTGGCTCCTACGCTTTATATGCCAGATTTTTGAAATAAATATAACCAACTGGGGGATTGAGTCAGGAAAAAAACTAGCCCAGTTCTGTATTTGACAAACACTGAAGATACAGGCTACTAGAAGGAAGGAAAAACAAGGAACAACAACAAAGAATACCCAGACTTTTTTAAGGGTCCAAAGAGAGTGATGCTCTCCAGGCAGGGTGATGCATCAGATGATGGCTCAGTGTCTGAAGGCACATCCCCAAACCAGCAGTGCAACTGCACCCCCACACAAAAGGACTGGGAATTTCTTCCTCTAATGCTTCCCAGCACCAGGCCAGGATCCAAAGCCTCTGCCCAAGGGCATCTGCTCATTTTAAATGAGTGCACTGAGCTCCTTCCCTCCTTACCCACAAAGCTGGACATGAGATTTATGTTGGAGGAGGAGCAGAGTTAATGCGTGAATGACTTCACAAGGTCTTTAGAGATTAAAACTGACACAGACTAAATTCTGCTGAAACCAAGAGGTATAGGAAGGGGCTTGGGCCAACACTGAGATCTCTGGACAAAATAAACAGGTAATTCAGACTCAGAAAGGTCTGTGAAAAACAGCTTGGGAAGCAGTGGGTCACTCACTCCCAAATGTCCCCTGGGAGAAGGGGGAACCTTCCCCCCCAGTACCCTATAGCCAAAGCCTGAAGGACAAGCATCTTAGCTTTCATTCAAAATCCAATGCATACAGAAAAAGGATTATTATTTTTCTTGAAGAGGGGGAAGGTCAGAGTCAAGCACGCTTTTCTTCCTTTTTTTTTAATTTCAATGGCTTTACAAGTTCCTGAAGTCACTTGGGCTACAGATATGTATTTCTATCATTTTCATTTTGACCAGAAAAGCAAGTGGTGTGTACAAAGAAAGAAAAAAAAGACATGCACACAATATCAACCACAACACTGGCATGAAATAAAATACTTCAGAGATATTATGATGTGTTGAGGCACCCTCCTGGCTGCTCTTAAAAGATGTCAAGTGTAATTCAGATTTGATTTCTTCCACTGTGGGTAACCCTGACAGCAGAAAACTTTCATCAATAAAAAAAATTTCAGCCACATGACTTAAAACTCCCTGTTTATAAACACTAGGAGGATGTGTGAACTGGATCATGAATCTGGTGCTCTCAAATTCCAAGTGCTGCAGCCAGCCAGCCAGACACAGGGCATATATCCTGGATCAAGACAACAATGTCAAATTAACCTAATTATTTTCTTGGAACAAAGGTTCTGAAGAGTTTTTGTTACTAAATGTTGATGTTTCCTTTCCCTGTGACAGCTCATTGTCCCAATGCTGTCTGAAGAGAGAGAATGCTCTTCCAGATAAAAGCTTGTCTGCTTCTAAATAGTTTGTTATAATAATACCAAAAAATTCTAACAGCACACAGAGAAAAGTTTGCTTTGTAAAACAGATGTGAGGCAGGACAGATGCTGAGCTTTATTTTTCCCCTCACCACTCTTTTTATTCTGCTAAACAGACAATGTGGCAGGGAAGCACAGCAACCAGAACCTGGGGAGGCCAGCCTGAACAACAGAGATTATGCCCATACAAGATAGTCATTTGATGCAAGAGGAGGAGCAGACCATGAGGTCAAAACCATCTGCTATTAGAACTGGTTACAGTTTTGGAGGGAGGGTCCCTAGGGTGGTCCATGAGCCCACCAACCACTCTCCCTGGTGTGCACTGGCAGTACCTGCAGGACTGGTTCAGACCCTTGAGTCTCTCAGAGAATGCATTTGGTGCACACCTGAAGTGGAGCACAAGACTTTACTCACTGGAAAGGAAATTTCGGATACTTGCTCCAAGGACAGGCTGTGATCCAAACCAGTGTATGCACATGAGGGCACTGGAAGGATCTGCCCTAAAACTTTGCTACTTCTCTGAACCTAAACATTCCCCTACACAGCAGTGGAATAAGGACTACAGGGATATAAGCACTGTGTTTGCCAAAGCCATGGCACAGAAGGAAAACTCTGCTATCAGAGTACATTACTGAGACAGATTTACAGCTGTACATGTTAAGTCTTTAGAGACCTAAGCACATTTTAAAAGCAGAAAGATAGAGTCAAAATTACTCTCTGAGTTAAAAGAGTATCTTTGCTTTTTTGCTTTATTGAAAACATATTGCAGCTACTGATTCTTTCAGATTTGATTTCTGGTTTTCTGGTCCTGTAGAGAAAAAAATTCCCCTGGATACAAATACACCTGTGGGAGGGAGCTGACACATGAGCTTGAGTCTTCACTTCATATCCTTTGCCGTTCTGCTCCCCATGAAGCCCAACCAAAGCATGCGACTGATGTGTTTCATTTATTCCTTCGCTGTCAACAAAGATTTGGTTCCATGGGGAGGTTGTCAATTTATGAAGACCTCAAATTATTGCTAGGAGTATAAATGACAGCTGAATATTAAGGTTTTACTTTGTGTTTACCCAAAGATATGAAGGTACTCTTTGGTGCTGCGATCTTCCCTGGTACCTCCCAGGGAGCTGATATCAATTCTAGTCCTGAGAATGAGTTTCAGCCCGCAGCACTGGGTAGGGTGCCCACATCAGGGAAAATGACCTGCAAATAATAGTTCTCCATCAGAAAAAAAAAAAAGAAAAAGAAGAAAGCAGTGGTTAAAAGAAACCAGCAGTTAAAGGTAATACCCATAAAAGAATCACAGAGTAGGATGCAGAAACCCATGAACATCCAGCTCTTTATGCCCTGCTTTCCTGCACTCACACCTACATAAATAAGAAAGGAAGATGTAAGGAGGAAAATGGCAACACCTGGGAAATTCAGTTCTACGTAGAATGTGCTGAGTTTCCCTAAGTCCCCAGCAGTCAAGGTCACTAATGATATCTGCTCACATAAAATGTCACCAACCAAACTCCCTTCCTTAAGGGGATGTTTCGTAAAACCTCCTAAGCGACACGCTCATCGTCCTGTTGGGAAAAGGTCATAAAGCCCTGCATTCTCATTTTGCAGCGCTCTCGCCGACAGCTGTGATTTAGAGCAGTCGTGATTACTGCCACAGCCAGCGAGGGGCTCGTGCCTACCAATACCAGCACTCCAATTTGGCGGGCTAAAAGTCTCCTAAAATCGTGAAGTGCTGCCATAACTTTATATGACTTCATTCCAAACCCTCAGCTATTTCTAAAATAAAGCGGTTAAAGAAATTTCAGGGCTCCAATTACAGTCTCTAAAAGGAAATGTACTGCTGGAGACCTCGTGGCGCTCGTGCCCAAATCCTCCTGCAAATGTGCACTCAAATGCTTCCAAATTGGTTCCCGCAGAGTAAAGTTACTAGAAATCAGTGCACCATTTTTCACTTCATTTTCCGACAACTTTATAAGGCTGGGAAGCGAGAAGCATACTGAATGGATTTACACTGATGCCCAGGGATGCTGTGATGCCACAGCTAACAGCCAGGATGCAGGGTTTTATGTGGCTGTACTGCTGCTGGCAAACCTTTCCGGTGCTCAGCCCCTTCTCCCACGGGCCTGTTTTGTTCCATTTTAGAAAAATGAGTTTAAAAACAAAGAGGCCAAAAGCTATGGCCTGAAGGAAGCTCCACAAGCTGAGTGTGACCTCTGGCTCTGCCTGAACAGTCAGTTTGCCTGAGCAAGACCCTCTCCAGAAGGTCAGGCTCCTGGCAGACCCTCTGCCAAGGGAACACTCCTCTTCAGCCTCAACCACTCTTCAAGTTTTGCATATCTATTCTAATCCCCAAACAGAAATAACTACATGTGTGAAGCTGAAAGTGGGAAAAATACTAAAATCCTTTGTTGATACAGATTATATAAATACCTGCAAGGAACTTACAGCAGGTATTAATTTACCATAAAATATAGGTACTTGAATTAAAAGAAAAATTTCCAGCAAGCCTTTCATCCTGGAAAAGCATTTTCATAAAACAGAGGGGGGAAAAAAACCATCATAGTTCAGATTTAGTTGAAAATATTTGGCTCCTAAAAAAGGAGCAGAGCATAACAAGCTCTAAACCAAAAGTCTGACATGGAAAACCCAAAAACTAGAATATATGTGTTGGGAAAGGGTTTCAATAGCAGAGCAGGTAATATTTCATGTTGAATATTGGTCTTTCCATTTTACTGCCTCTCAGATGTGGTCAGCAGTCTTAACATTAGCAGTTAGATTGAGGAATGCAAACCCATGTAACAGCAGGAAATCACCTGCCCAGTGCACTATGCAATGGGCTTAATAATACCCCACTAACCCATTACCATGCTGTTTTCCAGTACTGGGCAAGCACAAACCAGTGTCCAAGGGCAAAGGGCCCAACAACCCACCCTGGTATTGGCTCCTGAACAAAAATTGCCAAGTTTGGATGCTTGTTGGTGTCATGCCTTTGGCACAAAGAAAAAGCTCTGTCTCTTCGAGCCTGGCTGATACAGAAAAATGTGATTCCTAAATACTGAGCCTTTGAGCCTCCCTTCCCAGACAGCTCCAGTCAGGATGCACAGTTGCAGTGGAAATAAATGCAGCTTCTAAATTATGGCTGGAGAAGAAGAGTGCTTTTTAGCCGTGTTTCTCAGTTTCTTTAATGTTCGAGATAAAAATCAGCATATTGGCATTCTGAGTTTCACTGATTCCAGCCAGAAATCGTAAACTGGATTTGTTTCGGGTTCCTTTGGTCCACACAGTGCTTGGAATAGTCCTGATTAGATTTTACCACAGATTATTTTTCTGGAAGGGAAAGCAATGATGCAGGAGAAAAAAAAAAAAAAATACAGCAGTCCTTGTGCTAACAGGAAAATTAAAGCCCTTGTAATTCTCACATGACGATGGCGAAGGGGGCACAAAGAGCCATGCATTGTGTTGGGAGCTCTGTTTGTAGCTTAAACAGCCAAAGTAGCTCCAAGGGTACCTCATCTTCTTCCTCTTGTGGCTCTGAAAAGGCACTGCTCCGAATCCACGAGCCTGCCCCCAGCTCGGGCACCGCTGGGCATCCGGCCTCAGCTTGAGAAGAGCATGGCAAAGGCACAAAGACACAATGGTAAATCATGGATTATTAAACCTGATTTAATCTCTTCTTCAGCATCTGACAGGACTCAACACACAACATCCTCGCTCCTAGTGTCTGCAGAAGGATTACAGAAGTACAAGCTAATTATTTCAATGCATTTTTTTCTGAGGTTTTTCTACATTGAATGTGCAGAGAAACACACAAACTGCCCTGTAACAAGCTCCAAGGGTTCCTCTCTCTTGCCAGTGCCACATTATTGAAACTGAGGTGACTTTTGCATCACATTTGGCTACTACAGTTGACAATGAGGAAAATGCACATGAAGGTGAGTCCTTACTGCCAGGCTGCTCCAGAGGAGTGGAGAGAAGGAAATTGCATATACAGGTTTTATTCCACATGGACTGTGCTTTCCCATTGAGGTACTGATGCCTTCCTCTTCTTTATTGCACATTTTCCACTATATAACTTCTGTGTCTCGAGAACAGAGACATTCAGGGTACCAGGTTGTTTAAAACTTCTTATCTTTAAGTTACTTACAATCAGCCACTTTTCACAAGGAACTGCAGCTAAGGGTTTCTTCCAGAAAGGCGAGATAAGTTTAGCAGTAACTACGGGAAAGCTTTTAGTAGCAGAGTTGAGACAGGGATGAAGGAAAGTGAAAGCTGTCAGAGTAAATCCTAGGTGAGACGCCTCACTGCATCTTCATGCTGCAAGTTAGCACCAGCTCTCCATGGCAGCCTGCAGCTGTTCATGCTGTCATTTTGGACTTTTCATCACCTGGCTTCATTTTTATTAAATGCTGCAATTTGTCTTTTCTTCTTTGGCGCAATTATTTAATTAATCTTTCTCCAGCATCCTGCTACCACAGAGTGCACCATCCAGCTATTCCCAGAACCAAATTTTTAGCTTTTTTTTCTCATATAAAAGCTTTATACTATGGGTGGAAAAATATTTATTAGAAAAACTAACCAACTTTCAGCTCCTTCTGATAAGTAAGAATTATATGTATTCAGCAACTCCTTTTAAGGAATGTATTTAATTCCCCCCCTCTGTTTTAGACCTCAGAATTTACAGTGCAAGGCAGCATCAGCATTTGCAGGTTGGATATTTACCTAATTAGCTGTAGTTAATGGAACTTTTTATACAAAGCCTTTTCCCGGTTCTGGCAAACAACAACCTCAAATTCACCTGTTTAAAAGGAGATAAAGCAAGAATCTACAACTCTTCACCCATCATCACACCAACTTGCTAAAGCAACCCCCATGCCCTATACTCCACACATCAACCATAACCCCCAAAAGCACTCTGTGAAATGTTTTATACCCAAAAAGAAGATGGGTTTTATACCCAACCTCTTTCAGTCTCACACATTTCAGATCAGACACGACAGCTCCTCAACGGGTATTGTTCAAAACAAGAATGTGCAATGTCCAAAAAATTTGTTTCATGTGCTCCTGTACCTTGAGCAAGTCCAAGTTCCACACATGACCAGATATTCTACTACAGAAAACTTGCTGACGGATGCTGCACATCTTGGAGTGCTTAACAAAACAAAATCAGCTCCTGGCCTTTGCAATGCCAAGCAACATTTCTGTTCATGTCTTCAAAAATATACCCATGTCGTTATACCACAGGACAAACACTTCATGATATTTCAGCTGTAGTCTATTGGATTTCTTAATAACCAAGTGTCTTTATTCTATTCACAACAGCATTCAGCCTGAGTAATTGTCTTCCATTCCCGAAAATGGCTGTGAAGCCAAATGTGGAAGAAACGGGAAAAGCTCTGCACAGCATTTACAATAATTGTAATAGCTGTCCTGTAATATCTATTTGTTCTCTGTTATTTCTCTTCTAGATCATTTTCATTTCAAAATATAATGTTCCCATCACATTTGGAATATACATATGTAATTTCTATGTTTTGCATAAAAACAATGTAATAAGTATCAACCTGTAATAAAGGAAACCTGGGATCTTCAGGAAACAAATAGAACCTGAAAGTGGTCACAACCTGAACCTCTTCTATCTTACCCACTCATACCTCCAGCCCAGCCACAGTTCTGCCCACCAGCTCCACTTCGAGCTGCACACTCTGTGGTTTGGGGGTATAATTTTTTTACTGCTTGCATCTTTGTTTCATTTGCAATCCCTTGCTGTTAAATAATGGTGAAATTTCCTGCCTGGCAGCTCATGCATAAGCAAGCAAGAGGTGTCCACAAGTGCTGCAAAACTCCACATGGTTGTTTGCTCAGAGCAAAACTGGTATATGTCTCACTCCCCAGCTCAATTCCTCCTTCATTGCTGTTAACATTTGGGATCCTTTCTTGCTCTGTTACCAATTCATCCCTCCAGTTTGGTGTCTCACCTTTTCTCACATGCTGGAAGCATTTCTGTGTGATAGAGTGCAATTGTAATATCAAAATTCTGCACAGTTCTCCTTTTCACACCATTACCCAACTCCCTAAAAATAAGCATGCACATTTCTTTGTGGTATTCCCTTCTATGCTTAAAATAACAAAAATACAGAGTAAGATAGACCTGGAAGGACTAGCAATGTCTACAAGCCTAATGCAAAATATCTAAAGGACCTGCATAACATACAGTCTCCCACATGTCCTTCCAACAGGATGTGTTCCCTAGTGTGTAACTTGACAGTCTCTTGCTACTGTTCCAGGCTACATCTCTTTATCCTGCCTGATGTGGGTATCTCCTCTTTGCAGCAACCTGCCACCCCAAAGCTGTCACCAGTTCTACCTTCTCTGTAAGCTAAACAACCAGCAATCACCAAATACTTTGTCCCCTAAGCTCCCAATCATTGTTGCTGCTCCATTCACACTCCTCCCAACTCCTCTTTCACATTTGGACATTCAACATCCATCCAAGAACAGTGCTCAGTCTGAGACCCGACACATGTTGACCTCTCAGAAGAAAAAAAAAACCAAAAAATCAACCAAACAAATAAATATAACAAAGTTTCAGGAGCAGGAAACATGCAGTTTACGTGCTGCTATTCAGCAGTCTAAGTGTTGGTATTCAGCAGCAGTCCTGGTGCACCTCTGTGGGCAGACTGTGCCCTCTTTCCCATCAGTCCCATCTGTCACTGCCATGCTGACACGAGCCTGACTAATTCATGAGCTCACCACCTTCACTAACTCCACATGTCACAGCGTTCAAGAGGGGAAAGGGTTGGATGGACTAATCTTGTCAATTGTCAGCTGATGTTGACCTCTGTGGAGCACCTACTCTGACAACCTCTCTTCTGACAGTCTCTGCCCAAAGAGCATCATCAAGTGTGTTCTTCACTGCCAGCTTCGTGCCTACAACTCCAGCAACGGGCACAAACCACCTGCCACTCAAAACTTTTGTTTTTGTTTAAAAAACCCAAACAAAACAACTGCTTGTGTTTTGATGGCAAGCTCTTGACTACCAAGCACATCAAGAAGATCTCAGATGCTCCTGGTATGGCTACAAAACAAGTCATTCGTCGAAATTGTTCAGATACTCAACTGGTAGGAATCACTGCCACCCCAGGGAAGTCAGAAGACCAGAACCCTGTTCATACTAAAAACAGATGGATCCCCAGAGTCCCCTGCTGATGTTTAGCTGCTAGCAATCTAGAACAGTACTTTCTGACTAATTCTTCAAAATCATTCTTTTTCTCAGCCTCAAACTCCTCACATCCATTGCTCCTGCTGGGATTTTGTAACTCACCCTAACACTTACATACATGATTTAGCTCAAGAACCTTTTCTCTCCTCATCTGGTTCCTCAACAATTCAAGGAGTACCAAAGACAAACGCAAGGCTTTTCCTTTAACCAGTCCAACTACAGTCCTGTCATAAGTTTTTTATTTTAAGGCATTGCTCTACCAGGAGGAATTGATATGGAAATGAGTGTCATTACCAGCATAAACAATCTGTTATCTTCCATACAAGTCAGAGTGCTAAATCACCACTGGTCCACTACATTACCATCTGAATAGCAGGAGGTAGCTAATGTGCCATATGTTAAAAAGCAGGTTACCAGCATCTCCATTTGCAAATGAAAAGCAAGAATGACAGCTGAATGGTGAAGATATGACCATTGATCATACTGCCATTCCCAGGGCCCCCATGCAGAATACCCAGCTATGAAACAACCAGACAGTTCCTCAGCTCTAAATACCATCCACTTCACGACAAGGCTCCAAAAATCAGCTTATGATACACCAAGTGCGTCACCCAGCCTGCTGCCAGCTCAGCACAGGAGGCTTCCCAACTAAATTTCACCTATCACAAGAAAATACTTGAAGAGCTGCACCACAAAAGGTCCACATTTGCCTTCCCAAGTTGTAACATATGCCAAAAGACACAAGTTTCCCAACAGAGCTGCAGGGAGGAAGCAAAACAAAAAACTGCACATCCAAAACAAAACAACTATAGGGCAGAAATACCCAACCCTGCCCCAGCTTCAGTTTTCAGTCCCAATGCCATGAGCTAAGTGATGCCTTCAGAAGACCAGCTAAACAGCAGCTATTATGCTGACTTGTACCAGGAAGAACACCAATGAGCTCTTTTTTGGGCAGGAACTGACCACCAAGTTCCACTTTAATAGGTAAGGCAGGCAGAAGAGAGCCTTCAGCTATGTGATGGGAAGCACTTGATGGAATTATCCCTCCCCACCCACAGCTGCTCCCTCTCAACTGTGGCCACAAAAAGATGGGGGGCAGGAAGAAAGGCATCTTTTTACTTGGTGGGATCATTTCATGCCTCACCTGCAACCTCATGTACCCTCCAGCAAGGGGAATGGCTGTGCAGGCCACAGGGATGATACACAGCCATAAACTCCCCGACTGCTGCCCAGCCAGAGTGGCAACAGCACCGTGCTCTGCCTCAGCAGGGCTGCTGCTATTTAATATATCTTTGCAATGATATTGCTTTGCTCTTCAGGAACAGGACTCTCTACCTCAGTGTCCTGATTTTCCCCCTGTCCTCCTACATATACTCTTGACCCAGTGGTTAAATAAAATAAAAAAAATAAAAAAATAAAAAAAAAAAAGAGAGAGAGAAAAAAAAAAAAGGAAAATTACATTGAGAGGTCAAGCCACTCAAATACCTATGCATTAGAGCTCCCAGAAAGCAAACTAATTACACTGAAAATTATGAGCTATACAAAGCCAGTGTGACACCAAAAATGACCATTTAAGATGTGATAATAAGCTCTAACACATAGTTTCTCACTTAAAATAAGACTGGGAATCTTGAAAAATCTGATTCGTTTTTGCAAAAATAATCCTGCCAAGTGATGGCATTTATAGTACACCTTGGGCTGCCAGGCTCTGGCTTGGCTCTTCCACCCCTCCATCATCCCCATGGGAATGGCATCTCTCCCCTCCCCAGAACTTCATGCTCTGCAGGATGCTCCAGAGACCCACCAGTCCCTTCCCAGACAGAAATTTAATTGATAACCCTGGGAGAAAACTCAAACTACATACATACTTCATTGTATTTTTCTCTTACACAAAGTTTTTCCTCAACCTTTACCAACTTCAAAATTTATCTAATGCATCCTCTTCCCGTAAGGAAGAATGAGGCAGTTAAATCACAGCACCCTGGCATTTGTAGCAACTAATGGATATAAACAGCATTTTCAAATCCATCAAAATAATTTACAGTATCTCCCAAAGTTGCCTTTCAGTACAAACAGTTGCAGAGTTAAAAGGTTTTACAATTGCAAATCATTTTTGGGAACAGTGTACAGAATGAGGGTATTCATCAATGGGTTTATTAATATGAGTAGAAAGAATAATGGATGCAATATCTGCTAAGGGGACATCACATTATTATACATGCTTTAACTAATTTGCAATCTGGAATAAAAAAAAAAAGAAAAAAGTACATTGTATCCCAGGGAGGCTCTTATCATTTGCCTACTGCTCTCTTTAGGCACTTACAACACCTGATTAATTAATAATTGTTGCTTGGGTTATGCTGCTCCACAACTTCTGTGCCCTGGCTGTGAATAATAATCTGGCACTAAAAATTTAATAGGTGCACTGCAATGCTAGCCAAGATGCACCCTGTTGAGTGTTAAATAACTTATTTTTTGTAAATATAGCCCTTTTTCTTTTTTCAACCTGAAAGCAGCATTACACTTGGATAATTCCACCTGTCACTCAGAGCAGAAATTAACACTTGCATTTCTTCACCGTGAGATTACCTGAGAGAATCCCCATTGGAATTTTCTTCCCCCTCCCTGCTTTTTCTAAAGCCATCATCACACTCAGCTGAGCTGTATTTTCCTGCTATGCAACCAAGCTCATGGCACACAGCTGGTCAGCTGGGGGTGGGTTTTGGTGCTGTTTAGGAAGAATGAGCCCAGAGAGGCCAGATCGGGATGCTAAGAGCTTCAAAGATTTTTCCAGGGGGAAAAAAAAAATTAAAAAAAGAAGGAAAAATGAGTTTCTGGGACAAACAGCGACAGTGAGAGAGAGACAGACTGGCCATGTTGCCACTACAAGTAAACAAGAGCAGCAGCAATGAAAGCCAAATGTTCCTCGTAGTGACACAACACTCCCACAGCCATCGGGGAGATCCAAATGTCGCGATGCACAACAGATCACTTGGACACAGAAACCTGCCCCAGACAAACTCTTCCCTGAGAAAGGCACAGGAAGAAGTCAGACCGAGCCAGGACAAGTGCAGGAGGGCCAGCAGAAGTCATTAACCTGCACAAGGGCTCTTGTGGCAGCTCCTCGTTGGGGAGAGTCCTTCTCATCACCAGGGCTGGGCAAGGGCTGCAGAGCTGCCTCGGAGAACATTCCTGCCATGGAGGGCAGCAGTGACAAACGAGGTAACTCCTGACCTTGCAGCAGCTCTTCAGTGGCAAGGACATCTTATAGCATCCGCATGTTAACCCAAATATAGCACAAAACCTCAAGGCAAGCTGGAAATCTTGGGCAGGGAGAGCTGAGGGCCACAGCAGGCTCAGAGAGAACTGTGTGTTTGTCCCTGCCCCTTGGGAAAGGCACCTCTGATGCCCTCCAGCAGCCACCACCTGTGTCCAGGCACAGCCCTGGTCCCTGTGCTGTGGTCCAGCAGCAGTGGAGGCACCACTGAGGAAATACAGCAAAATCCAGGAAAAGAGGCAGCTGCTTGGAAGGACCTGACCAGAGAAGGCTTTGACCAGTCCACTGACCAGCATGGATCACCGTGTCTTGCAACTCTAAAAGCCGTTTCCTTTCTGAATTCATTTTCATCTTGTCTTTCTATAACACAGCTTAATTTCTGAATAAAACAACAGCCATGGGAGGTTTAGGCAGGATGTCCCATGAAGGATGATTTTCAAAATTTTAACCTCATGGAAGTAGATAAGGAGAGGAGCAAGTGGCTGCACTCCCCAGTATGGCCCAGAGGGTTTACAATCTCCCCCACCCTCCACCAGCAGAGCTTTGACCAGCTGGGAGAGCAACAAAAATCTGCCTCAGGGTGCCACAGAACAGGCAGCAGTTACTCTTACACTGGGTCGAGGACTCTTTGGTTTTATTTTTCTTTTCTTTTTTCAGGTTATGGATTGTTCCTTTTTAGTTCCTTCATTTTTGGATAAGAACAACTTCAAAGCTTTACAGATAACAGATACTGTTAATCTATATCTAACAAGCTTCTTGTGGGGGGGAAGAGGGGGAAGCCTTACAAACAAGCAACTCACTCGCTAAAATAACCATAGCAGCAAATTCTTTAATAACCTCAGCCCCCTCCCTGGCATAGATACCATTTGTCACAGCTTTTCTGGGCAGAGCTGAGTACTTCAGAAGTGCAGGCTTTTGGGATTACAAAGAATTTTAAAGATGCTGACAAGCTGTGCCAGGAGGTCTGAAAAACAGCACCTTCTTACAGCACTCAGGATAACAAACATTTGCCTTGCTATCACTTTCATGGAAAGAGAACGGGAAGGAGTAATAAAGCTTTTAGTAGAACTAATTAAAATTAAATTACTCACAATTTACAATCTGTTTCGTCTATATCCCTAAAAATAAAACCAATAAAGAGACAGACATTCTGAAATCTCAAATAAAATTAAAAAAAATTTGGCTCTGCCTTGCTTTTATATGTCAGCCAACATATAAAATACCACGTCTTTACCAGCAATAATTCTGGACAAAAACCATTAATCATGCAAAACTCATTCAACACATTTTGCCTTTTCTCCTACGTGTGAATAATTCACAAATTAAAAGGAGACCAACTAGGGTTACCACTGCAATGATTAAAAGCTTTGCAAGAAATACAAGTTCTTGTGCTTCGGGGTGTGCACCAACCTCTAGTTCAGAGGAGCTGAACCAAAGCTGCAGCAAGTGAAACCCAAAGTACCTTGAGGAGAAAGGCTTTCCCAAACATGGGAAGACATAGACTGCAGACCATGACTTCTGAGCACATTGGATGTACTGTTTGCTGTTTCACATCCTGCCTTCCTCAATCCCAAAGCAGCACTCTGGCAACCAGGACAGAGGGAAGCCTCAGTGCCAGCAGGTCTAGGAGGCCTCACGGAGGTTTCTAGACCAGCTTTAGCAGAGGATCCCATAGACCTGCAAGCCCTCTATTTTGTATGTACACAGCCACAGCTGTGACACTGTCTCAGTGTCCTGGAGGCTGCTCCATCTTCGTGCTCCTTCCCAGCCCAGGCAATTCCCCATCCCAGCTTCCACACCAGCCTGTCAGACAGCGTGGAGCAGCTCGCACCAGGCACCAGAGATGCCTTGTCTACAGGTGACAAGGTAAGTGTGAATTTTGGATAATTGCCCTTTTTTAAGCCAGAAGAGAGTGGGAGGATGGAATCAAGCACTCAACAAAAAAAGCTTCTTGCTGCATTTTGGAGACAAGCAAATGGGTGAAAAAGTGAACTCGCATTATCCCCAGGAACATTATTCTGACTTAGCGCCAAAAAAACCCCACCAGTCTGTGATGCATGAAAAAAACTTGTAGAACACATAATTCAAAGAATAGTACAAAGCCAGAAAAATCCCCATGATTTTGGGAGTGCTTTTCCAATCAGCAGCAGCACAAGTAACAAGTACATGTAATGAGACTGAACTGAAATGGACTTAAGACAAATGCTAAATTTTGATGTAACAGTCAAGGACCAAAGCAAACTCAGAAGGAAAAAAAGAGCCCATGATTAACAGTCCTACATTTCCTCCTCAGACAGACAATTCCATTAATGCTGCAAACACTGTCACGTCCCTTGTGGAGAATTAATAGAAATGCCTTTTCGGGAAATCAGGAAATCTTTTCAGGAGAGGCACAACCACTTTCCTGTAGGCACATACATTTGGCTTCATTTTCAAGAGGACATTTGCTTAACTCCCAAGGGTTTCCTGGGTGCAGCCAGGTTCCTTTTTATAGAAAGTACCTCCAAAAACATTTCATGAAGAAGCCCTTATAATAATTCTACACATAGGAAAACTTGAGGCACATGTGCTTTCAACAGCAAATCCCCAGACATCAAGCCATAGGCTTTTTTCCTTTCAGTGTTTCCCCTTTGTGGGAAATATGAGCAGCCCCTCATTCCTAAGGGATTTTACCTCCTCTCCTCACTTCAGCAGCTCATACACACATTCTGTGCTGCATCCTGGCACAAATCAAGGACCCCAGATCATGGTTTCAAAAAGTGAGGCACTGCACAGCTTTTAAAGCAGACACTAGCTGATCTTTTCAGCAGCACTGGAGTATTTTTCTCTTCTGTTGTACTTGCTGCACTATTATCTTCCCATTTATTTTAAGTCCTGCTAAGCCCAGTGGAGAGGTTTGCAGTTTATATTGCACTACACTGATCCTCCTCCTGCTTGTTTTTTTGTAGCATATGGCCATTGAGGTTATAGCCTCTCTTTCACTTCTGTGTCTAGACTGATTACCTTAATTTTTTTTAATACCAAAATCTATATGACACTTCCCTCTGCAGGCATCTCTTCTGTCCGAACTCTGATTGTATCTCCACCTTTTTTCCCTTAACTACTCTGGATGGCCACAACACATAAGTGCAAAGCCTGTATCAGCACCAGATGGTTCAGATGCAAGGAGGAAAAATTAGTGTTTGTGCTCAGATTTTCCTTAGCTACTCCCAATTTACTATCAATAACATTGCCCTGTTTGTTAACTGCTAATAATTAGCTAATGCTAAACCTTTATTTTCCCCACAATTTTCTATTTCCTTTCCTGTTCTAGGCAATTTTCCTCTTGGTTTCTGCACAAATCATTCATGGCAGGTCTTACTGCTGTGTCAGGCACCTGGTTTTCTTACAGACCAAGCAGTCCTCCTTGGAGAAAATCCATGTCTACACAGAAACAAGAAGGACCAAGGGTTGATCTGTTCAAAATATTTTGACTATGAACATTGCCTAAGAAATCAACCTTTCCAACTGAAATGCTGAGTTTCATTGAGAACTCGTTCAGTTTTGCTTTAGATGCTACCAAGTGCTCTGTTGTTTTTGCTAACATGTTTGTGACATTCTCATGGTCAGCCCCAAACCACTGTGACCTGAGCCACCTTCGTGGCATGGTGCCAACCAATTACCTCACACCTTGAGATGGAGATGGCTCTGATAATGTGAAGGAATTCACTGTTGAGAACTATTTCTTAACAAAAGTAACAAAATTAATCAGTTAAGGCCTGATCCTCAGGTAACACACATCAGATCAGATACATCAAAATAAAATCTGTTTATACCAGTGGTTCTTTTAACATAATTTCAAAACATTTTTATCATCTGCTTTTGGCTTCACCAGGGGCAGAAGGCAGAAAATTTACCAGAAGCCAAGGGAAAGAGATAGTATTTGAAATCTCTTAGTGATGATTGCAGAATCGATATGACAACAACGGAGACTAATTGGCTATGAATCATATTGTTAAATCTAACGGGGCTGCAGGACTGCCCCAGAACAGCAAACAAATAAGAAAAAAAAAACCCCAGAGTGACTCATCTGAGCCCCATGGCTACTAAACCTGTGCAGACGATGTGGTGCTGCTCCAAGGATGCCGAGGTACATGGCAGCCTCTGCAAGCACCAAGCTGGCAGAGCGTGTCCTAGTGTCCGTGTCCCTGGGATAGCGCTGGCCTTCCGGGGCTGGATGAGCAGCAGATGCCCAAAAGGGAGAGCAGAACAAGGGAGACATTGTTCCCCATGCACAGCCTGGGCTGCCAGAGTTCACAGAGCTCTGTGAAAAGGAGGGGAAAAGTTTCCCCCAAAACTTTTTTTACAGCAGGCGGTTACCATCGTTCATTTTGACATTCAAAAAAATAACAGTGGAAACACAAGGGGAGGAGAGAGGGAGAGTGGCCAGCATGGGCACAGAGGTATGCAGGGAATGAGGAGGAAGGAAGCAGCCCATGAATCTCACTGGCTGGACAATGACCTTTGTGTGCTGCCCGCTGCTGAAGGTTTCTGACGTGCAAAGTCCTCCTCTCTGCTCTGCGGGGACAACAGCATCTCGGGAGTTATTAAAACAGGGCCTGATCACAAGTCAGAATGAATAAAACCACTTGGAAAAGAGAGAGACAAAAGGTACGAAAACTTTACATAAGCAAGGATGCAGGTCAAAAATCTCCTGAAGGGATGGGTGTTTTGGGGCACATCTATTTTTGTCTTCCCAGGTGCCACTGCTGCAGAGGAGGGTTGTTAACATCAGTTTCAATGCTCACACCGAGTCCTGGAGAGAGCAACAGCTCTTGGTTGGATGGATATCAGTTTGCAAAAAAAGAATACCATGAGAATTTCATTGTCACTTTATAGGACATCATTTCTGATCAGAAAAAGGGCTGAGGCAGTGACTTTCTCCTTGTCTCAGTCACCATCATCACCAATTGTTTTCATCTGTGTCTTGAAAAATGTGAAACTTGAGACCACTGGACCATAAAGTCAATCATGTTCTTTCCCTGCCTAAATAATTAAACACTTTTGGTGCCAAACTGAAGGGACTCCAGCAAAAGAAACTTTAGCTTCTTGGGCAGACTGTAAGTTACATATAGCTTACACACACAGACACAAAAATAGACTGATGGTCACAGTATATACACAGTTCTAGTCTAAAAACATTTTAATTTCAGTGCAAAACACAAGTTTCCTGGATTCTTAATTTTATTTTCACAGGAGGGAACTTCTCCACAAAGACATCCATCCAATTGATGGCTTCTTGTGGAAAGCAGCCGAGCTTCAAAATGGAAAGGGTTGAGTCCCTCCATGACAAAGAGATGGGCAAAATTTTCAGAATTTGCAGCTTGGACATTATTTTTAAATGTGATGGGATCACTGAGACGTGATACAGTCATTGTCACACCACGAATTCTTTGCCTGCCACAGATCAGAAACTGTAAATAAACTCCCAAGGTAACCGATACCCTCGTGAGGGCTTTAATCTATCAAATATGGTAATTGTTAGCACAGTCTAACAACTTGCTGGCTTGCAAATTAATCACTCAGTCTTAGCAGCAAGGTGCATCTTTTTATAGCAAACGCTTGGCACATCAAGTGTGGCTAATAAGATGCCTCTCGTTTAAGAGGCTCACAACATTCCCCCTTCAGGAGATAATTGCTCACACTGAAGGCCTCAATCCCAAAAAGGCTGCAGAGAACCACACTCAGCACTGCTCATCAAATGCCCCCTACCACTGGAGGGCACCTCTGGCTGAAGTGCCAAGGAAGACACCACAGGATAGGAAAAAACACTATGGGAATGCAACTTATCAATATACCCACAACCTATTTGGACCAGAAAGGTTATGTCCATATAATGTCATCTCTGACCCAGATACACATACCTGATTATTCACAGATTTTTAATAATTTTGAGTTAATAAATGTGAACAATATAGGTTCAAAACCCATAGGCTTATGGCTCCTTCCTTCTAGCAGCACTTTATCCTCTGGTTGTCCAGACCTACCCAAGCATCAGTCTTTCCTTATGCAATTAACTGGTGTTCAGCTATGTCCACATGCCCTCACTCCCTTCTTCAGCCAGTCACTTACTCACCTGCTCCTAGAGGAGGTCACCAGGCTCTCATGGTCTTCAGCCTCAGAGCTTTCCCCTAAAGCTTTACCTGTAATGTTGATCAAATTTACTCTCCCCTTCTTGGTGCCTCCTTGCAACCCTTCTCAGGGTTCAAATGAATCTGTTTGTTATGACACCAAGTCTCAGGCAGGGAATTTGTTCTCTTGGTTGAAGGGTGAAGAACTCATCTGTGCTCTAGAGCACTGCCACCTCACAAATGCTGACAGCAGGGTTGATGCCTTTTGTACAGAATACCTTCACAGTCTGCAGTGCTTTCCAAAACAGGGTGGTAAGAAATTGAAAGAAAACAGAGGAGTCAATTAATTATTTAACTTTAATACAAAAGATTAGGTCCAGGTAAGATTTTAGGCCTTTCCAGAAGAAAACTGGGAAGGAAGGGAATTTACTGTCTGTCTCCAAAATTGGTTAGTATATGCATGTGTTGATTTGGCACAGCCTGGCTTTTGGTAGTGGGGGATGGCCACAGAAATGGTTTCTATGAGAAGCTGCTAGAAGCTTCTACCACATTCAACAGAGCCAGTCTCTGATGGCTCAGAAGATGGACATGCTGCTGGTCCAAGCAGAGAGGTTGGTAGCACCTCTGTGATGACATATTTAAGGAGAAAATCAAAACAGGGTGCAGGCAACTTTTTTCCAGGGGTGGTGGTGGTGGCTTCTCCTTCCCAGAGCCCCACATGAGGCGTTCAGCAGCACCAGCGCTGCCGCGGCCAGCACTGCCCACACAACGGTGGCAGAAATACGATGAGCGATTCCCTGACCTGGAACCTAGGTGAGATCAACCTCTCAGCACTGCAGAATCCTGCAGGAATCTGAAGCGGTGGAAGTTGCTGGCAAATGAGCAGTAGTTTTTTTCTTCTAGTCAGAGGAGGCAGTGAGGACATGTGAGGGAAACAACATGGTGGCACCAAGGTCAGCAGAAAAAGAAGGAGAGAAGGTGCTCCAAGTGCTGGAGCCAAGATTCTTCTGCAGGCATGATGAGGGTCATGGTGAAGCAGCTGTTCCCCTGCAGCCCATGAAGTCCACAGGGGATGCAGAGATCCACTCATAGCCCATGGGAGAAGTGCTCCTACCAGAGCAGGTGAATGCTAGAGAAAGTCGTGATGCAGTGGGAGACCCAAACGGAGACCCCTTGCTTTCAGATTAGAGCAGCCTATCCTTGAAGGACTGCACTCTGTGGACGAGTGAGCCACACTGCAGCAGTTTCAGAAACACTGTTTGTGCGAGGGACTCACGTTGCAGCAGTTTTGGCAGGACTGCTACTCATGAGATTGGAGCCACGCTGGAGAAGTTCATGGAGAACTGCCTCCCATACCAAGGACCCCACAGCACAGCTGAGGAAAGACTCCTCTCCCTGAATGAACAGAAGATCTCAAGTGAGGAACTGACCAAAACCCCACACCCTGTCTCACTGTGCTGTCAGTGGGAAAGGAGGAGAATCTGGCAGGAAAGGTGTTTTAAAGGCTTATTTTACTTCTCATTATTGTCCTCTGACTCTGTTAATAGTAAATTTTCCTTAAATTTGAACCTGTTTCTGCCCATAGAGTGTTTTCTCCCATTTCTTAACTCATGAGCCCTTCATTAATTCTTCTTTTCCCTCTCTTCTGCCCAAATGCAGCAGGAGAGGGTGAGCAAACAGCTTTTGTGGGTGTTTGGCCAGTGTCAAACCATGACAGTGCACCATCTCAGCTGATGGGACAATCAATTGCCTATTTGCACACGTCCATTCTGGTAACAAAATGAGGTATTTTTGTTAAGCATGAATTCCCCTTAAATCACAAGGATAGAGCAGTGCAACCTGCACCTAATTCAGGGATGTGACACCAGACTAAGCAGGTTGAGTCCCCTGATGCACAACATGAATTTGTGAACAGTTCAGAGATCCCATCTGCCAAGCACTTTTATCTCTGAAGTTAGTAAACAGCACAGACACTCACAGGGTCTCCACTGCTTCTCATAAACTAAACTTGAAAACCACCAAGGCTACCACAAGGCTTCACCAAGTACCTGTGAAACCTGAAAGGAGGTAAAAAACAAGTCCTTTATCTAATTTACTATGCCCAACAACAGAACAAACCTAATTCTCCATTTCTTTGAATCTCTGTGAACACAAACCCAGCTGGGTGGATGGCACATCCCTTATACTCTCAGGTCACACAGGTGATGAGCAGCTGATGAACAGCTTTGAAAGAAGTTTGCTGCACATACAAAACAAAATCTAAGGAAACAAGAGAAAGATCATCCAAGGCTATGGTCAGTATCCAAAACATTTCCCCCACAGCAGCTTGAGCACTTTTGGTAACTTCACTAGACACCAAACTATACAGTATCAACTAGTAACTCTAAAAACAACTTTACACAACTTTTTTCTCTTTTCTTTTCTATGGAAGTTATCAAAATACCTACTTTGAGCACATCAGCAAATCACTGCCAATCTTGTGAGACTGAGCTACTTCTAAATTGGGAACTGTGACAAGAGAGTAGCATAGCACTAAGGCTTACCTAAGGAAATGAGTCACTTCAATTAAAGCAGCAGCAATAGAATTTAACAGAATAAATTGATGTCAACTAATTAATGCTTATGATCCTTATTATCAGTGGTTTTATAGAATTGTAGCCTAGATATGGCTATATGAACATATAGTTAATTATTTGATGCACAGGATCAAACCCCACTATACTTCCTCCTGCCAGTATATAACTGCTTGCTTAAGAAAGGAATAGTTGACTGATTAATCAATTCAAAGTTCAAGAGACCAAGACATTATCAGAAGGGCTGACACTGTATTGAGTGAGTTGGCACTTGCATTTTTAATTTGGTATTCCATTTCTTAGTTAAACTTCATTGCCTACCTTATTTATATAAGCCTTTTATCTTCCTGGAAAGCAGGAGGTACCTCTCCAGTAAGATCTATCCTTAGAATGCAGTCGCTTTTACTTTTTCTTCCCATCCTTCTAAGCCCACCATGGCTCAAACCTCCCTTCCTGCACCTGCTGTGCAGGAACACAAAAAAGGTGTATGACTTTACCACATGCTCTCCTTGCATGGTAAAAAGTGGAAACGAAACCTGGCTGTTCCCATATGACGAATTTGCTTTGCTATTTCCAGCCCCAATGACACAAGAAGAGGAGCACAAGGGTTTTTCCTGTACAGCTCCAAGTCTTATGGCTCAGCATGGCAGCACAGTAAATAAGCTTGTAAAATCTGTGTAAAAACAGCCAGACAAAACCTGCTTCAAGTCCTTGCTCCTACAGATGCACAAAATCACACAGAGCTCCCCTGCACACCCTTCTACAAATATGTGAGTAAATAAATGAGTTTTTCTCTCACCAGTTATAAAAAACTCTTCGCGCTCACGTGTCTTCTCCAGGATTAAAATTCTACGGGCTCTGGGAGCAAGGGAAAAGTGTCAGCACAGTTTACAAAGCAGAGGATGATAGTCAGAGCCCAGGCACTCGGCTTTAGGTCCTAAGGGGTGGAGCAGCTGGGAAATGAGCCCCATAAAGGCCACTCACCAATGACACTTCCCACTGGAGGCGGCAGCAGCGTGCCCCGTACGAGGCCATTTCTAGCCAGTGACAAAGTGGGTGAGACAGCGCACAGCTCTCCCCCAGGATGGCTGCAGCCCCTCGTTGGTACTGACAGGACCAGGCAGCCTGCCACCACATCTTACCTGCCCTCCTGCTTCCCAAAACGCTGCTCCAGGTAAATCTGACAAAGGAAACAGCCATAGTTTCTGTGAGGATAGGATCCCACCAAGTCAGTGACCTTTCCAGAAGCACAGAGAAAAAAAGCACGTCCCTCTCTCGTTTGCAGTCCAATCCCATAAAGGTTTTTACACACATTTAAACTCATCTTTCCACATTAAAGCACTTTTGATCAACTTTAAGCACCATCTTATGTACCATGGAAGTTTCCTAAGGTGCCTCTGGAGAGCCTGCTTGCTGAACTGGGCTGATCTGACACTAAAAGAAGAATGCTTCTCCACAGGAGGATTGTTATAGTTGAACCATTTGAAATAGTCTAAACACAACCAATCAAATGCACTCAGATCTGATCAAAATTGTTTCCAAAATGAACTCCCTAAATCCCATTTCGTTCCTTTCAGCCCCCTTTTAGCATGAGTGCTCCTCCACACAGGCTCCTCTCTAACACCCTGCACCCCAACCCCATGGACAATGATGCAGAGTCCATCCACTGGAGAGGGCAGGACCCTCAGTGAAGACACCCCAACACGTGTTTCCCACAGGTACGTGCTCAGCCCTGAAATCAGGTTCTCCCTTTCCACATGGGCACACCGCTTCCCTAAGAAAAAGCAGTGTGTAGTCACTAATTGCTCTAATTTATTACTGTGTGCCAGTTAACTCACAATGTTATTTAAGCCCAGGTTAGGAGCCAGATTGCTAAATAAGCTTTAATCATAATAGTCCTTAAAGAACAAAAGCAGGCAGAGAGAAGCCATTTTGCTTTCATCTGTCTTGTGTTGTTGCCAAAGCCCTCTCAGATGGTTCCCCCATTTATCACTTGGATAGCGATCGTCAGCTCTTCTCATTCCAGCTCCTACAGACTGATGATGGTTGTTAGACTTTTTATTTACTTTTTTTCTCTAACTACATACAGAGTTAGAGCTGTAATAACTCCTGTTCTTTTATAAAAGTTCTCATTTGTAAGGGAAGTACTGAAAATCATATACAGTGCCACACAGTCTGTACAGAGACATGCCCCTGGATAATGAGCAAACAAAGAGATTTTAAAGCAAAGTATAAACACTCAAATAATCCAAGTCCTGTTTACAAAAAGTGCATTCTACTCTCATGGCATTTAAATTATCTTATTAAATATACACCTCAAATCAAGTCATTCTGAGCCAGAACTGCAGTTGTTTCCTCAAACATCTAGAATATGAAGCTCCAAAGGACATCAGAAATGTATGATCTGGACCACAGGCTACACTGACTATCCTCCCTCCCCATGGGGAGTGATGTGATGCAATGTATTCATCTGCTAACCTATGGATGACCATTTCAGGATCTTAAAATGCTTCATTTCATTTTCATGTAAAAAGAAAGATACAAAAAAACAACATGAGAAGAGGGACAGGGAAGAGGGAATTGACAGTTTCTTTAAGTTAAGGCAGTGTAAAAACTCAGCTGTTAGGAGAATAAAAATTAAAGCACAAGAGCAGTTTTCTTCTAGAGAACTTTGATTTAAACCAAGCATCTTCTTAGTGGAAAGTTATTCATGTGAAAAAGTTTGACCACCTCTAGATATAACAAATATATAACTATATAAATATATATTATATTTATATACATATAATATAAAAATATAACTGGCCTAAGTGAATGAACAGGGAAATCAGAATTTAAATTCAGATCTTTGACACTAATTTATTCAAAGCCACAAAATACAGGAGCTGAACGCTCACCACCTTTAGCATCCAACCCACCACCTCCTCTCATCAAAAAGCATTTCATCTGTCAAAAAAAAAAAAAAAAAGAAAAAAATACTCTATAGGCTGGAAACTGCTGACTTACATTTGTTCAGCTAATGTCCAATTATTATTACATGAAAATCCACATGGAAAAAAAAAAAAGTCTAATAAGAAAGCAAATGAAAATTGAGTATTTTACAAGGAAGTTACCTAAGCATAAAGTCAACTGGATGTTACACTGGTATTCAGATCCAGGGGTACAAACAAGGGAAAAGCTGGCATTCACACAGGAATGAGTTCTCAGACACAGAGGAAGAGAGTGAGCCAAAATCTTACAGAAGTCCATTCTCATCATGCTTAACTTTATTTTTTTTTCCCTAAACATGCATTTTAACACAACACCAAGATTTCCATATAGTATTTGAAACCAAACATCTGCAAATTCATTTTTGGGAGAGGAAATAAAGATTTGCGGTGGGAGAGGAGGAAATGGGAGCACAAGGTGCAGCCCCCTCCTTTGCAGCCCCAAATTGCTGAGGATTAGAAAAGCATGACAAGAGACAGAGTTCCAGCCTCCCTGAATCCTCCTGTCCTGCACAAACAAAAGTGGCAGCAAATTGTGACATTGTTTACTGTGCATGACTTATTTAATTTTGATTTTTTTCTCGATTATAAGGTTAATGAAAGCCTCTGTTGCTCTTCAGTGCAGACAGATTTCAGTGTTCCTCTCTTCACTGATTTCAGCCATAAAGCCACACTAATTACTCTGACAGGATAACAGGAGAGAAAAAGAAAGGGATACAGGCAAACACACACACATATTCCTCGTGAGCCGTCATGGGTAAAAGAAGGCTACAGCCCCTCGGCTGGGCCAGTCCTATTGACACAAAGGAGCTCCTGGCTAGCAGCACAGAGCAAAAACTGATGCAGACAGCAGAATGGGGAGAGGGGATAAAAGGAAGAAAGAAAAGGAAGTAACACTCATTCTTGTGTTGTGAGGTCCTTACTATGCAAAGCTTTCATTGCAAAGAAAAGTGCTATTGAGAGAAGGTGCAGGGGACCAAAATGCTGGGAGGCAAACAAGCAAACATGCAGCAGCGCCTGCTGCGAGGGGCCTGGGACCCCTGCAAACACAGAAATCAATCAGCAAGCCAGATGCTGGGAGATGCAGCTACTTCAAATGAATGAAATAACCACATCCTTGACAGACTTGGTCTATATTCTGCTGCTAACAGCCTGCAGGTGCACACCACCTCCGAGCACCTTGCACGGCGCAGACACACATCGCAGCCGCTGCGAGATGGATCGCGCATTCAGTTTTTCTGTGCACGATGTAATGTTCAGGCAGTCACCAAAATCACATCTTCTCTGCAGTTAAAGGAGAAGAGGGATTGAATTGTGAGTGAAAATGCTTCAGCTGGACAGGAAGGAATGTCTGCAGGGCAGTCCTGGCTGCAGCCAGCTCCAGCTGAGCACTGTGTGAGAGGATTTACTTCTTGCTGGCTCCAGATAGAAACCTGTCCTTGCCACAGTCCTGCGAAACTGCCAGCTCTAAACACTGCAATTTACCACAGGCACTGACAATAGCTACTGGTTATCTCCCCTGCCAGTAGGAAGGGTCACCAGCAACTCACTCTGCTCAATTCTCTGAAGTCACATTTAGAGCCCCACCAACACAGGTGAAAACCCCTCATGCTCTGGGGTGCTTCGCTCACCGAAGGCTTCCACACAGCAGTGAGCAGCAGGATGGGATCTGCATGTACCAGGAGCTCCAAATCAGTTAAATAAAAAAGCATTTCAGTAGTTTCATGCCTTTTTTTTTTTTTTTTTTTTTCTATTGGATAAAACACTGAGAAATGTGAGCCACACATAACATCATGCACTTTTTTCTGGGTCCAGCTCCCAGCGAACCAAAGGCATTTTTACTCAGGTAAGGACCACAAGCCTAACAGCTTAGACTATATTTATAATGAGTACTACTTGGGTTATGAGGAGTTTCACCCATAAATCTCAAAACACTTTGCAAACACAAGGAAATCTCATTTTTATCATTTCCCAGTTTGGCAAAAATCATGAGGGAAAATGGAAAGGAGAGATTTCATTCTGGAGAGGGGAAACCCCTCACCAGTGGTCAAGAAATTCTAACCCAGGTCTCCCCCATCTTATCACAGTCTCACTGGAGCCTCACCACTCCCTAAGCCCCATCTTTGGATCACTTTGGAAATGCATTTGGTATATCCCCAAGAAACTTGCAGAATTTATCTCCTGCTCCTGAAGTCCTGTTATCCTGACAAATAACAATTAGCCACTTTCAGCACCAAGAAAGAAAACATATTTTCTGTCTCTCCTGTTAATTATACTTTAAGCACACATAAACTGTAGTCATGGGAATAAATAAAAGGGGGGGATGGGGAAGAGGAAGCCTCGTTACAATAGCCACACTTTGACAACTCGACAGACACAAACTAAATTATTTTGTATCTTTCTCAGCAAGTTTCATTCAATTAGCTTCACCACTGAGTTCAAATGACTACCTGAGACCTATCCTAGTTTGTGGAATTACATTCCCTCAATGATGTATGCAAAGACATGGGGAAATCTATATTAAAGCTCAGCTGCCTTAGCTAAATATTGAAAGAAGGAAAGCGGGGAGGCGGGGGAAGGAGGAAGGCACTTGGCATTCAGATCTTCTCCATGGTGGAACAATTAATTTTCCACTCTGTGATGAGATGACCGACACAGTGGTGCAGCACATGCATAAATACTTGTCTATCAGCACTCAAAACCTCAGGCAGGAGAGCACCAAAACAGGTCCTCAATGATACACTGTCAGTAACGCCTGAAAGTCCCCAGTGGCAACTGCTGCACACAAAAGCTGATCCTTTATGCCACATTTTTAAACCACCACTCTTCCTTTCAGACTAAAGGCTATTTCTCCCTGCTCTTAATGCTTTTTTTTTTTCCTATTGTTTTGTTACATTGTTAAACAACTTCTTAATCTTCTTCCTTTTTACATCTGTCTGACGGGAGGTGAGCATACACTTCTGGATGCTTTTCAACAAATCAATCACTTGGGATGCTCAGGGCACTCCTTCATCGTGGGCTGAGGAGCAGAAGGTCAATAAATACAAATGTAAAACAAACTTAGGAGTGATGCTCCCAACCCTTTTGGTGACCCCTTGCAGGAGGCTCACTCTGCCTGCCCATACAGCTCCAGATTCAGCCAGGGACCGAGTACCAGTACCTGCCTCCAGCATCGCCCCAGGATCTCTGACACTGCTGGCATTGAACAGATTTCCAAATACTCAGGAATCAGAGACATTTCAAGGGCTCATTTGGTCAGCAATCTCAGCCCCAATTTTGCAGACTTCCAAAGAACTCTCGCCTGGAAGTGGCAAGATGTATTTATCTGTCAGCAAGGACAGCCCGAGCAGAACAAGAATGAAAACAAAGAAAAGCAACAAAAACCCAAGACAAAACAAACAAAAAACCCACTCAAAACAAACCCAAACCCATCCAATCCTAACTATATCTTGAAAAGGGAATAACAAAGTAAATTTTCAAATCCAGGCCTCATGGACTGCCCCCCAGGAAACACTTGGTGCTTGTAGATACAGGTTCCAACTTCCAGGTTTTTTTGAGCAACAGAGTCCAGACCTTCAGCCACATCCAGACCCAGTGCAAAACATCTCTCAGGCACAAGGGCCCCAGCTGCCCAGAGCAACACTCCAAGCCCAGCTCTGATTCCCATCCAGAGCCTGGCCAGATGAGCAACCCTCCTCAGGAGGGTTTTATAGGTCCTCAAGGAGTTTTATAGGCTTTCTTTAGGCAGGACTGGCAAGGCAGCTCCTTTTAACTTCCAGTGGCTTTGCTCTATTCCTGACTCACTCATGCCGTGCCTGTGCTTTTCAAGATGTCCTCACAATTACACCTGGAAAGCAACAGCAGCACACACCACCCACTGAGAGCCTAAACAAACCAAGCCCATCCACTTTAGGAGAGGATGTCTGTTTCCCACTTACACTGTGATTATCCATAAATGTTCACAGGTGTAGGATGGCACGCTGTGGAAGCTGTTTCATCATCCAGGCAGGACGTGGCAGCAGGAGCTGCCCTACACATCCCTCTTCTGAGAGGGCAGCACAGCCTCTCCTGTGCTATGCACATCACCCCAGAGCAGGGGTCCCGAGCCTTGGATATTCTGCACAACACAGCCACTTGAAAATAGTAATTAAAATTAATCCAAAATAACCTATACTAGCAGCCATGAGTTGTCTTTTCATTGACTCTTAACTTTCTCACAATAATGCACAGTAAGCACACAGGTGAATAATGCACCAACTGCATTTAGTCTCTCACCCAGAATATGTATGAACAGCAGGACTCTTGCTCCAACAAATGATTTAAAATCTGAGCAGCTCATCTCAGACATAGCAGTCTGATGCAATGGCAGATGCACTTTTTATTTAATCAGTTCTGTTATAGCATGTGCAATGTTAAAAGCAATAGATAATTACATAAATGAGAGTAGTAGCATACTAGGTAAAAAGGTGCCACTAACTGTATCATTAATTGAAATTATGTTTCCAGTTTGAAAGTGATGTTCTTTGTTTTACAGATATCCTCATTTTTGCCTTTGTAGTTTCTGCCTTTTGTGGCAGCTTGTTTCTACTTTCTTTGTTCAAATGTAAGAAATTCAACATCATATAATCAGAAGAGGGGAAAAAAGCTTGAGAAAATATACCTGCTTAGAGGTATTTGACTCTACTACCTGCTCCCACTTCTTTCCCTTGGAAGGTTTGTGCTCAAGTAAATTTGAAAAAGCACATGTAATTTTCATTACAAAAAATATCCCTTACCTCATGGCTACCAAAAAAAATAAAAATCACCAAAGTAGCAGATATGTCAGGATTCTTACCATGGCAAATCTAGCATTTGTAATCCACACTGCATCTAAAATATCCCCTCTAATTACATCTGCCTTTCTTTACATCATGGTCACTTTGCTTACTGAACTAGAACTGCACTTTTGGGCTCCTTCAGGAGCTTCCCTGAAGGAACTGGCCCACTTGATCCAAGTGTTTTCTTTCATACTTGCATTTTATAAACTGGATGAAAACATTAAGTAGAGCTGGAAAGCAAGCAGCAAAAGGTCTTTGAAAGCCATCTCAGAGCCAGCAGCAATAGCAATCCACTGAATAGGTATCTGTAACAAATGCAGAAGGTGGAAAACTTGGGAAAAGGGAAAGAAGCAGATGAGATGCAGTCACTGAGTGAAGTTGATACTATCTGAACACATTTCAGTGATCGTCTTGCCAGTATAAATATGGAGTTTTAGGAATTTAAAGAGAAAGTTTAATATTTCTAAATTGTATTCTAAATTCTAATTTTATTTCTTAAAAAAAAAATCAAAAAAAATTCCTCATCTGAGAAATGCAAGCTGATATGAGTAACACCCATATATGCCCTGGGTTTATTTCCTTTTTGCAGAGCCTTCACTGTGGATAGATGCAGGAGAAACCACCTCTTGGAGGATTAAGACACCATGAAAGAAGTCCAGCCACAATGAGTTGGTAAATTCAGGGGGTGACTGCTCACCTTGACCAAGATGACTTCCACCCTGGGGACCCAAGACATAAATGCACACAGGCTATAAAGTGAAAGACAAGTTTCTCCCTCATCTTTAAGGCTAGACTGCATTGTGCCAGATACATCCTATACGTCCACAAGGGAATTTTTGGAATGTGCAGTGTGCATCTTTGCTCAGAGCTTCCCAGTGACCCCAAGGGCTGCAAGAAAGTGGGTATTGCACCCACACCAGGGCTGGAGCACATGTCAGGCACCAGCTACACACAGCCAGTGACAGCTCTCCTCAATCCCTTGAGCAGCACCTTCAAAATGTACCCATATATATTTGCACTAGAAACAAAGGAAAACAAGCAAAAAAGGAAAAACCAAAACAAAACAATAGGAAAGAAGTACATATATATATATATATATCTGTGTGAATGCAGGGAAAACTGAGTAGAGAGAACAGGGGTAACAGGACCCTTGTGCACTGTGGCCAGAGCCCAGGCAGGAGCACAGACAAGAGCTCAAAGATGCAGGAATGAGGCATTTCAGCTGCCCATATGTGCAGCATGGCGTGCTGCACAGAAAAGGAACATTCACAGCCAAAGATCTGTAGAGAAATATCGAAGCAGTTAAGTATGCAAATATTTTGCTGTTGACAAAGGAAGTAATAGGGTACTTTTTCACTGTTGTTTTTTGCTTGTGCCTCTCTTTAAAGATATCAAAAGCCATACCACAGCATCACCATCACCCTCACATTTGACACTGTAAAACTACAATCATACAAAAATGCATGCATGTGCACTCCCAACATACTTTCCCCCTATTCAAAAATGAAGTGCCACTTTTAAATATTTCTACTTTACTTGCTTTGAATTGCCGGAGATCAAATGAGTCAATTAAGTGCTGTGTCTTTTTTGTGCGGAGGGAAGATGAAGGTAATTTGCTGCTCAGTGCATCTGTTTCCTCATCAGCACAGTAAGGACCAGGCTAATTAGGGGAGGAAAACAATATGGTCATATGGATAGGCCAGATTGCCTGTCACTCAGCTATTCAGCAGCCAGGCTGTGCTATGAGGACAGCAAACAGATGAGGAGTCTTCATCTCCTTCCTCACCATGCCTTGGGAAAAAACAAACAAACCAACCTACTTCAAGCACTCAGGTGTTTACCTGAGTATTTTTAGCATCAACACCAAAAGGTTCCTCCCCAAATCCTGTTATGTGCCCGTGATGAACACTGCTGCTCTTTGCTTCAGGAAGGATCCAAGGCAGGTTCTCAGAGGGGCTCACAGCACCAAGGTGGGTGAGCAGGGAGCCCAGCCCATGCCATGGAAAGCACAGCAGAGCTGCAGCATCGCACAGGGAACGTGTTACCAATGCATTGTTCCAATTCCCCCTTCTGCCGACTGGAAATCTGCGCTGCCGGGCATCGCTCCTCTTCCCATCAAAGAGCAAAGGCCCTTCTCCCAGACCTCCACATGCAGCAAACGGGAAGGCACCCATCTGGAGGATGACTGGGTTTTAATGTACCAAAATCTTCACAGTCTCTGCCTCCCTACTGCCTCCCACACCAACATTTGTTTAAAGTGCATGTTTGGAAAACAACTGAAAATTGTAAGAAGCAGTACACCATCAAGAACCATCTAAAAATCTTTTGTTGCTGCTCCCTTTGCTCTCCAACACAGAAAATTCCCAAATATTTTCCTTCATTTTTAGTTTCAATAGATTCAATTAGCTGTATGACTTCATTCCCAAAATCCTCTAATTCTGAAACACTGCAGGATCACAGACCCCAACTCAACAATCACGTGGGGAGTACCCTGATTCTGCTTTAAATCACCAATCCTAAATCTCATGTCAAAAGTTATTTTCTTGGCAAACTGAAAGCATGCAAGTGCATCAGATAAACAACTTTAAGGAGAGAAGGTAGAAATAAGTAATTCCAAGCCACTCACATGCAGTCCCACTGCAGCATTTCTGTTTATTAGGAGAAGATATGGAATATCAGAGGAAGTTCATTTATTCACTGGCCTGTATTATCAAGCAGCAGCAGACATTACATTTACCACATCCAAGCTTTATTTGCTACTACAAAATGAAATGGTAGAGGGTACAGAAAACAAGTTATCTCAGATTGAGCATATCATGAAGGCAATCAACCTAAGCAAGGGCTTTCATATGTCCCTGTCAGGCACAGACCGAGTGCCCCACACTACAGATACAGCTCCTTGGTTTTTTTAAAAAAAATATTATTTATTTTAATAGAGTATTCCCAGCAGATCTCTGGTTTTACACTGATCAGAAACATACCCAATAAAGCCTGCTCCTCCAAACAGGGAATAATTTAGCAGACTATACTAATAAAATAACCACAAACAAACAAAAAAACAAACAAAAAAACAACAACCGAAAGAAAACCCAACCAAAAAAAATACCTCCATGAAATTCAGAATAGATGTTGAATGGAGTCCAAACTTCTTTGCACAGCAGGGATAACAGGTTCACTCACAAGCCATCTAAAAATACTGCCAGGGAGCATCTTATTACCTCAGCCCAAAATGAGACAACTTTCATCCCAGTGTTTGGCACACATCCCACATATGGCTTTGACCCAAAGGCTTTGCTTAAACTGAAGGAGCTTTTTGCTCCCATTCAGAGGGCTGCAAAGTTTGGGATTAGTCACCAATTCATCTAGATCAATAAACAGACATCTAAAAACATGGATCAGACTGCAGAGCTCGCTCTGAACTTCAAGTCTTTACCCATGAATCCTTTCCAAACCTCTCAGAAATCGCATTTCTTCCTTACTAACTCTTCATATCGTTATTTACTGAAAGCTTACAACAGATCCAACCTTTCAAGCAGGTGACTGTTATCTGATGATACATGTCAAGGAAAAGGGGACAGTATTTGAGAGCAGCTATGATTATACACAGTACTATAGGTGAAAATAAATAAGCAATTAGTCAGTATGTCATGTAATTCCTTTAACCACAGTTTATTCTACAAAATTGAGGGTTGAAACTACAATTCATCTTTCCACTTCTTGAAACCACTTAAATTGTTCTAGGAGTGTGTAGATCCTAGAACTTGTTCAAATGGCATGAGCAAATTTAGCCAACTATGCAGAAAACGCTAGTGGCTGGAATGGCAAACCAGGCTATTTGCTTCATTATGCAAATCCAGGCAATTATCCATGTCCTCCCCAAGAACAGATACTTGACAGAGCAGCCATGGCTCAGATGAAAGGGGAGGACAGGGTGATGTGAAGGACTGGCTTGTGACCAACAGGGACCCCAGCTCTGCTCACAGGGCCCACCAAAGCTTTGCCACCAGTGCTTTGAGAAAACCAAACCCAAGAACTCCATCAAGCACAGGCTGATCCCAGCTCAGCACTCAACTCTCCCCTCACTAACTCCCTGCCCCACAAAAGCCCACCCTCTGCAAAGAAGCAGGCACCCTAATTCCCAGGGATAGGTGCTGAGTGGTGAAGCTGGGGGCTGGCACAGCTAGAAATACTTCATCACAGTAATTACAACAGACTGCAAGCACCCAGACTGAGCCAAACCAGCCACTAGGGTTTTGGCTAAAAAAAAAAATAGAAGAAAATCACCTCTGTGGTAAGTAAGGAAAAGAAATAACCAAGTTCCAAGTTGGCAAACTATTGCATCTGAAAAACAGAGATGGGCACATGGCTTCATTTCAGCCAATTAAACTGAGGGGTCTGAAAGTCTTGAGTGAAAAGCTTAGAAATTTCAGCAATGATGTGCATTAATAAAGAAAAAAAACCAAATCAACCAAACCAAAGGGAGAGATTGAGTTTTAAGAGACACCTTAAGTTCAGCCAACACTGAAAGCATTTAAATTCCAGCAGCTTCAGAAGTAAGTGCCAGCATGAATTTAGATCCCTGGATACATTCACAGTCTTTCAGCTGCAGCTTCACTAGAATATAATGAAACTATACATGATCAAAGCATTATAAATAAAGTTTTTTTGAGCACAGTGGAAGACGGCGCTGATAGATTCATGATCTGTGCTGCTGTAATAGAGCTAGCAATAATTTTGATGTATTGATTTATTTTTTATTCAAAAAAAAGTAAATTTCTGTAAGGAATACCTGCTCAGGAACTTCAACCAAACTGAACACTGTATGTTGCTAACAGTGTCACTATGCTTTAAGTCAATTAGTAAGACTGGAGCCAGATGGCTGAAAACGATCAAAATTACACAGTACATTCTGTTTATTAGTTTGGATTATTACTCAGGCCATAATTGCTTTTAAGAGATTATTTATCATTATTAAGATTACAATGATATGCAAGAAAATTACAAAGTTAAGAAAAATATGACTTTTCAATTGCATCTGTCCTCCACTCTGTTCAAAACTCTTCTTAAATACTTGAACTAAAGAATTAAAAAAAAAAAAAAAAAAAAACACCTACCAAAAAAGAAACCCATTTCATTAGCCAGATACACCTATTTTGGGACATGACCAGAGGCTGTAGAAAGATACCAGCAACGGGAATTTCCTAAAGCTGATTTTTGCATTGCTGTTCACCTGAGCTGCAGGAGCCTCCCCCAAGGATGGGAGGATGCTCAACTATTCCAAGACTGCTTGGACCCTATAATTTTTTCAATAAACCCCCTTTGCAAAGGACACCTTGAAGTCCTACCTCTAAAAGAATCATTCTTCCTGAACTCCAGGCAAATTAAAAAACACAGAATGGCCAGGTTTCACAGTGAACAAGAGCAGAGAAATCAACTGGAAAAGGTATCACAAACCTTATTTTTAAACAGCATCAAGCACACTGCTCTGGCAAAGGCCAGAGCTTGGCAGGGAAGCAATCAGTTGTTTCCACCATGGATACCAACATAAACTGGCTCTGTCCTTCACCAGCTGAGATGGATCCCTCTGAGGAGTTTTCCTACAGAACTCTACTTCCACATTTTTTTTTTTTTTTTTTTTTTTTAATTACTCACTCATACAAACAGCCATGTCAAGAAAAAGATGGTTGAGCACTTCCAACCATTAGAGATCCACCACTCAGGGAAAGGCTCCTCCAAACTTCCTCTTGATGCCTTCAAAGGCTACCTGGAACAGAAGCTACACAGTGTTAAAGGAATAAAGCAGGTATTTATTAAAAAGGCCTTCAAAAGATTCACCATGGGCAATACAAGAGCCCAGCCATGGCTCAACCCAAGATGGATCCTGAGTCACAAGTTTTTTACACTTCTGTAAGTTTTGGTCCATTTACATATTGGGGTTAATTGTCCAATTACAGCTTCAGGTTAAGAAGTCCCATTGTCCCAGTTTGCTCTCCTCAGTTCCCTGTTGTTTATACTTTTTGGGCTTGAAGCTGTAACGGTGTCCTTGGTTCTTGGGCTGTTAAAGGATTGTTTTGTCTAACTAAACTGAGGAGAACTTGCTAACATTTCATATGAAGTTCAGAGTTATATATCAGTGCAGTATAGAATCTGTAAAATATGAAAGCATCACTTAAGGCATCACTCCATCATTACCAGTTTGAACCCTTAAATGCATAAATCCAGGTGCCAGCTGCTGGAGATCAGTGATATATTGGGACTAAGAAAATGGCAAGTGTTCCTATCAGAGCTTACCCTGGAGGGGAAGAGCACAGAGAAAACTCAATGATGTACAATGAACTCATGTAAACGAAAGTTCTGCTCCTCTGGTGCTGGGAATATTAAGCTAACAAAAAAAATCTGTGCAAAACAGGTCTCTCCCTCTGCCACAAACTTTTAAGTTCATAACTAAAGTTAAGAAGCAGCAAGAACTCAAGTTGTGTACATATAACCTCTTAAGCCTCTAAGTTAATATATACACAATATATTATCTGAAGCTGTATCTTTATATCCAACAGCCTTTGGGGGACAGTTAGGTCTAGCTGTCCACCAAACCCTCAAAATGCTATCTGCCACACTGCAGTTACACTTCAGCTTTCAAACACAGTCCTTTTGCTACAAAACCCAAGTGCTCTGACACACTGTAACATTTGCTCTCAGGCCAACCTGTAGGTCTTTCAAAAGCACCACTCTTATTTCTCCTCCTCATACAGACAAATCAGCATCTCATCCCACTGAGCCATGATATTCTCAATGCTTTTGGTGGCTGCTAGGCTGGGTTTTGAAAATTTCCTCTTAAAGGAAGAAGAAAAAATTGACACTTGTAATATGCATAAAGTGTCCTCTAAAGTGGACAAAATATGAGGCACCATTAAGAAAAAAGGGCATCAGACAAGAAAAGCAGCATCTTTGTTCACCCTGATCCTCGCCATTAAGCTTTGGACAGAACAGTGAGGAATGAAGGGAAGGAGCAGATTGGCTAATCAACAAGTACATCATGCAGATAGATACCCATTAAGACCATATTACATTTTCCAAAATCCATATACTTCCTATGTTACTTCATCTCCCCCCACACCTACCCCCTCATTGCCCTCAACTTCTAATAGCAGTAATGACCTTGGCACATGGCATTTTCTTACAATTATTAGTTGGCTGATGTTAATGGCCCTTGGCTACACCTTGGGCCATCAACTCCTCCCAGACAGTCATTAATCCCAAGGAAATACCCTGCACCTCAATCGTTATTACTTAATTACCTCCACACATAATCTGCAGAGCTGTAACGCCACACCAAAGGATTGACTGCTGATTAAGACTGAGAAAAAAACTTTCAAGTCAAAAGACTAAAGATACTGCAACATAACCCAGTTAAAGGCATTTTAACATGCTAATAAATAAAAGGTAATTATTTTGGGCCTGAATCAGCTACTCAAGTAAGCAAAGCAACTGCTTTTGACTAAATCAAGAGTTCAAGTGGCTCCCCATTTCACAGTGTAAAGCCAAACAAAGCTCAAACCCAATCTTGCACTTCAGCAACAAAATGCTGCTTTTTAATAGGCCATAACTGCACTAAGTAACAGGTTTTGTTCAGCTAGGGAAGATTCCAAGAAGGTGCACACTCAAGGGCTGCACACAGCAACAAATGGAGAATCTGTGGCATTTGCAACAATATCCTGTCAGTTTGGGCTGCCCAAGTAGTGATGCATCCTCCTATACAAGTAGCCTGCACTGCTAGAGCTCCTCTTTCCATTTTGCTGCTCCTCTCCCATATTCCTGTCATCTTTAGGGCAGGTGTTTTTCCCAGATCAGATACCGTCTCCAGAGCCAAATATGATTAACTGTGTTCTTACATTATCAGAGTCACCCAAAGTGAAGGCAGACCTCATATTTCATGATGCTGCATTAATGTCTCCATCTCAAAGGACACCAAACTTCATCACTGGCTTATTCAAGCCCAAAGCCTCTTTCATCTCCTTCCCTGCTCCTTGAGGACAATGAGGAAACAGGTTTGGGTAGCAGCAGAGCAGAGGGAAGATGAATGGTATCATCAAAATAAAATACAATAAAAGACTGATCCACAGAGGAAGATAAGCTTGACGAAACAATTCAGATGAAGAGGAGACCTGATGATTTAAACACAAGACTCAAAGGGAAAATGAGATGTTGATAATTATGAGAGAAGTATCTTTTCATTGCTTGGACTGTTATTAGCTGGAATTGGAAACAACATGACAATCAGAGACTTCATAAATTGGTCAGCATTGTGTGTTGCTGCTCTTTGGCATTAAGCAAACATCTACCCTCACCTGCACCAGCACGGGGAGACAGCAGGCTCCTGCAGGTTGCTCGGGGGCTGCCTTTCTTCCTGGCTTGTCTCCTTCAACCAGTGAACTCTGCTGAGCTAAAAATAAGCATACAGCCTGCAGACAGCATCTTCCAGACCTCACCTTTCCTCGCCTGTGCTACAGCCACCTATGTGCCACAACCTGCCAAACAGGCATTTCAAAGCTATTTATCAATGCTCACAGTAGCAGAAAAAGGACTTGTGCATCATGCTGCCCTGTCGTGCACCTCCTCCTCTTTCCCATCATGTGGCTTTTCTGTTTGAGTTTGGTTTTATGGGTTTTTCCTAATAAGGATTTGCCATGCCACTGAGTTCTCCGCTTCTTCCCCTAGGCTTGCTACCTACCTGCCCTAATAGGTGCATAATTAAAAGAAAACCACTCCAGGTAACTGGCAAGCTCTCCTAATTGAAAACCAGGGAGGTAATCATTTGGCCCAGGGAAAAGCCCAACTCATATGCCGTAATATGGACCACCATCTGTTTACTAAATTAGCAGCAGTGAAATATCAGCATAGAAATGACTGACACCAATTAGTTTTTAAGGAGTTTGCCTTTACACAGAGGACATTTTACCACCTCACTGATGCTCTCTGTGATGAGAGGCAATTTCTGTTCAAAGGGACAGAGACACAGCCAAACTTTCTTGAGCATAAAACCAGTAGCTTACTGGTGATGATTTTTCCCAGCACATTCAATTTAATGGAGCCAGCACCCTCAGTTCTCACAGCCTTAAGAAAGCATTTATCCCTCTTGCAGGGGCACTCAGATCTTTCTTTCCAGGAAGATTTTCAGCCTCACATATGACAAAGACAACCTCATACCCAGGGTAGCTTCTTAATTCACTGTGATTAACCAAATGTTGGTGGAGTAAGGAACTGTCCCAAGCTCTGCCTGGCTCATCTAGAACAGGGCATAGAAATAACATCCCTCCTTTATGTCAGATCAGAAGGCTGCATCAGCACTGCATCACCTGCTTCCCTTGGCAATTCCCACTCAAGCCAAATCCTCCCCATCTGGGCTAACATGGCCCCTTCAGCAGCTATCTGTCAAACCCCACCATCTCACACCTCTGGAAGCAAACACACACAAGCAGCACCTGAACTCAGGACCACTTTGGGCATGCACATCACACTGCCCAGCAGAAAACTGTAGCAAACACTGCTCACCACAACACGGAGATAATGCAGCAGCTCAGCTCCTCAGCTCCCTCTTCATGAGACTTACCCTTGTATAACCATCGTGGCAACTGTCTCCCTAATGCTCCCACCTCAAACTAAAATCCAGGAGCCACTGTGCACAGCCACATGGGGGAAAAAAAAAACAGTCCTTGCATCTAAACAATCTTTCCATAAGAAGCAAACAGAGAAAGAAGTGGAAACCAAGGCAGGAAGAAGTGCCTGGCACAGAGGTATGCCAGTAAACCCTAGGACCAGCTTAGAGCATCCACAAAGCCCTCTTCAGCTGCCCTGTCCAGAGCCACAGTGAGAAAACACAGCTGAGGAGCAGAGCCCTTCTTCCTCTCCAACCTGCAGGCACTGAGTAGAAGGCAAACCACAGTAAATTAAAACAAGGATGCTACTCAAGCAAGGAATCTAATTTTGCTAACTAAAATTGTTACAACGCCTGTAAAACAAAACAACATTAAAGCATGCAATATATTTGCCATTTACAACTTCCCATCATATAGAAAAGGCCTTCTTTCCCCAGCAATGCTTATCTACCTAGGGGTAGGAAAACCTATAAATACACTTATATTTCTCCTAGATTTGTATTTTTTCCAGTGAATGCACAGCCTCTGTAGCACAGCCTATGCAGATGGCTGGAGCTCAATACCATACAAAATCCAAAATCCAGAGGCCATCACTTCCCCTGCTGATATACAGCACTGGAGCGCTGCATAGGTGCACACACATGCTGTACACTGACTGTAGAAATGTCCTGCAGAGCAGGACACAGGGAATTGCAGACACATTGTGCTGTGCATTTTCTAAACCCAAGTAAAGTTGTGCCACTCAAAGCAGCAGTCACAGGGGCTCTTCTGCATGCCCAGAGCTCCTATTTGCACCCATCAGTGAGCTGCAGGAGGTCCTGACACTGTCTGTAGCCCTGCTAGCCCACACAACCACACATCTTCAACCTCACACTGCCTTTGAACTCACAGCAAGTGCACTTTTAGGAACTTAGAGTCACATTTTAATTCTTCACTTTGACACATGATAATGTTAGCAATTAGTACTGGGAGCAAACTGCTTCCCTCTCTCTTTGATGTTTGTTATTTTTACACTGATTGTTTTGCTGAGAGAAGAATTTCAATTTCACATTATTCTTCAGGGACAATGGAGAAATACTTCATGTAAAATAAAAAAAAAAAAAAAAAAAATTAAAAATCACCCCCAAAGCCTAATATGATACTGAGGGTTATATCTGAAAGCCTTTGCATCACATATTACCATTACAAGGGTCACTGAACCATCTCAAATATGCACTTCCCCACCCACCCCTTTTGCAAGAGATCTATTTTTATTTTCGCTTAAGCATCAGAACAAGTAATGGGGAAAAGTTTGAGGAGAGGCTGTATGAAGTACCTGAGGCGAGAGCTCATTAGTGACTCACCACGATAATTAACAGTTAAGCTGACCCCGTCAGGAGTCAAAATGCATTTCTGTCACGGAACCGGAGCGCGTCTCCAGAAACCCCATCACGGGAGTTCAAAGCACACACAGCACACAGGTGGCACCCTCAAAAAAACACCATTAGGGGACTCCACTCATGGTAAGACATAAGTACACAACAACAAATAACGGAAATATTATCTGTGTGATGCCTTGATATATTTCCCTCAGATATTTTTCAGGTGTCAGCTGTAATAAATGAAGCATTTACTGGGTGCAGACGACACTTTAAACAAATCAGCGCAAGTCCCTAAAGGAAACAAGCAGCAGCATATTCGGTAGTATTTCATCATTTTGGAGCTGGCAGAACGAAGCTGACAAGTACACAAGATAAATACTTTGTTCTGTCACGCTGTGTCATGTCGGAGAAAACATAAAGTGTTATATGACCTTTGGAGGCGCAGCCCATGGAAGCCTTCCTTCTCGCTTCCATGCCACTGTTTGCAGCAGGGAAAAGAGAAGATAAAATAGAAACACCCCTCCAAGGGGCTGCCTAAGGCACCTGGATCTCAAGGGATTTCACAGCCACCTTCTTGGCAGAGGTTATATTGCCAAAGTGTTAAGAGGGAAGAACTGTTGGAGCAGGAAGCAGCACCACTGCACCTCCTGCGGCCCTGCAAAAACAATAGTAAGGCACTGCTCACAGAGGGAAAAGAAATAAGATGGTGCAAGTTAATTATTATTGATCACTATTTTCCAGCAACAGAAAAAGCATTCAGTTTGTTTCCCTCTGAACAAAAGAAAATACACCCTTTTGCTCTTGGTAGGGTTTAAAAGCAGAAACCAGTCCCGCTGCTCTCAGTGGAGGAGCGCAGCTGTGGCACTGTAGCTCAACACAAGGGCAATGCCCTCTGCTCAAAAACCATATTTAGCCAGAAAAAGCTGTGCTGGGACATTTAGCATCCTTCAGTGGGATGCAATGGACCACGGCATGCTCCAGCACCACCACCAGTTCAACCTAACCTGCACATCCACACTGACCTGGGAAGCAGAGCGAAGCGTGAGATCCATGATGACTGAGCAGTGAAGCCTGAACCCTGTACAGACACCCACAAAGGCTCTCAGTAACTTCACACTCATTCTAGCCATCTTGAAACTCCACTTTCTAGAAATGTTTATTTTTCTTGCTGTTCCAGAAACATCCCCCAGCCTCCAAGTTCAGGTAGGGCAAGCAGAGGTGGGAAACACGATATCTCCATCAAATTTTAACATGGCAAATTTTTACACACTTGCAGCCTCACTGTAACTACTTTGTGACCTGGGAAGGAGAACACTGAAGTATTTTGGGAAGGTGAGCAAGCATTGATAAACACCTTTGAATCCTGAATCACAGTACAATGGGTGTTTTTAAGCAATAAAGCTGCCAGACAGACTACACTGGCCTCCTATCTCACCTTACAAAAATGTGTCTGCTATCCTCCCACCTGCCACTACTATATCTCACAGACATTAGGATTTTTTTTTAATTTTTTTTTCAAAAATTTCTATTCTGAAAGTGCAAGACAATGAATCCAAAAAGATAAATATGGCTGCAAAGCCATAAAACACAAGCTAGAAAACTCAGAGATGGGTTTAACATGTAAAACTGGTTTTAGGTATTTTGTGTTAAAACAAAAAATCAAATATATAATTTTATTTTAAATAAATCACTATGTGTTCTCAAATTACTGTAATAAGTAACCACAGAAATTGTATTAATCACAAGTGTGTCAATGTTTGACGTATTTCCCCTCCCCTTTCTCTCATGAATGACAGCAAGCAACAGACCATCCTCATTATTTACATTGTCACTTCTATGTAACAACCCTCAGTTACAGAATCTCCAAAATAAATTACATTTATTTACATCAACTTCCTGGCTTTCATGCTCTATCTAATTACTGAGAGAGAGACAAATAGATAATTAAGCTATTTGCAGCTAAAGAAGACTGGAATTACCAGTGTAAAAAGATAGGTAGTGGAAAGCTGGCTCTCTGGTATAGTAAAAGCAATAATACTAAAAGTGGATAAGGTAAAAGCACATCTGTAATTATTAACAATATGCCTAACATTTTAGTGTCACATTATTATAAATTAATTTGGCATTCATTAGGGTTGCTCTGATCATAATGAATCTGTTTGCCAATTGCTTTGCCTTCAGATAAGACCCCCATGGTTTCATCATAACGCAGTCATTAAATGTTAATTAACAAAAGCTTTACAATGAGACACTGGAAAGAATAGTTGGATAACAAAGGGGTTTGCCCTGCTAAAAATAATATATAGAAAAAAAATTTAAATGGGAGAAAAAACTCTCCTATTCATTTTTCAGCAGGTTTCTTCAGAAATGAGATTCTGGATGGCTCTAAAGCAGGTTACATCTGTCTAAGTACTCCAAATCCTGGCACTTCTGGGCCAAGCTCAACTGCCCAACCTGATGCTGAAGTTACTACAGGTCTGACTAGGCAGGAAACAAGAGAGGCTGCCCAGCCATGAAGTCAAGAACAGAGAAACAGCCATCTTCACGTCCAGGGAAGCTCAGCACAGCACGGGCAGCTTCTTCCCAGGCCCCAAGGTGAGACAGAGAGCAATGACCACCTCCTCATCCCAAGCCAAACCTGGGCACAGACACGGGGCAGGCAGCATCATGCCAGCAGTACACGTGTATTTATCCCTCTCCCCCTGCAAATTACACTGCACAATGTTTCATGTGTCACATTAACCATTAACCACAATTGCATGGCACTCTATATTAAAGAAGAAAAATAGTCAGTAGAAAGAAATGAGAGGCAATCCAAGTGATAACTTATTGTTAGCATCCATTAACTAATGCTTAAATGCAACAAAATACTTTCAGAAGTACACAGGGTAGCTGCAGGAATACTAAATGGCTTAATTATTTTTACTGCTTATACATTAAATATCAAAAGAATTTATAATAAACAGCTGCAAGAAAACTTTGTCCCACAAAGAAATAGAAGCAATGTGACAACTGCTTTTACTGCACATCTTCCCATTCCCTGGAACTTGGAAAGTACAGAAGGAAAGGGTTAAGTGTCCCATACTTTTCATATTGAGGTTTAAATACTTTTCCTCCTTGCATTTCTGTCTCAAAGCCTCTCTGCTGCAGTGCCACCAGCACATCTTCTATCCTGCTTTTCACCAGACCACCCCTGTGTTGCTGCTACCCCCACTGAAGTTTGGGATGCTGCCAACTGCTTCCCAGGGAGCATCTCTGCTCCTTGCCACTGGAAAGGATGTGGCTGGTCAGCACATGCAAAATCCCAACTGGAGGTTTTGTGTGGTTTTTGGGGACCTGGCACCACTGCATGAACACTTCACCAAGGCATGCAGCCGCCAATGGAATGCACATGTATTACTTCTGACAAGCTCACAGGGACCAGAACCCTTCCCAAAAGTGGGAAGTGAGTTTTTCCTGTATTTTCTTACCCTGAGGAGCCTTGACCAGGCACACTGCTGGGGGAGATAACTGAGTGCAATTTCACCGACACCCTCCCTGCCCAGCAAGGGGCAGGGCCAATAACTGTATTTACTGCAGGATGACCCCAGCAGATGATGATATTGGGCAAGTGAGGCTTGCCTGAAAGGGCTCCTAAAAAAAACACCAACCAAAACAAACAAGAAACACCAGAAGAAACCCCTAACCACAAACAAACAAAACTGGTTTGTGTATTTTCTCTCCCCTGTTGCCCTCTTCCTGCTGTATCCTTCCAGCTTCCTCACACACCTCTGCAGGCAAGAGCTCTTCTCCCCTGTCTCCAGTGCAGCCCCAGACACAGCAGCTGACAGACAGGTGGACACACAGACATGAAAAGGAGCAGCAGCACTGTGCTCAGCAGTAGCCTGATGCTAAAAGAGAGTGACAGCTACCATTCCCCTTTCTCAGAAAAAGCAAAGGAGGGGTTTAGCCATCCCAACCTGCTGGATCCCACAGCAAAGACAGGCTACTACAGCAGGATGAGCAGCTCCCATGAAAAGCTACCAGGAGAGGGGATATGGAGTGCTGGATCCAGACCCACAGCACCCCAAAACCAGTGGAGCTTGCGGTTCCCAATCCCTATAAACTTTCTGGCTATCCCAGCACAGACAAACAAATGGAGAGTTCACACAGGGAAAGGGCAGGCACCTGCTGATGTAAAACCCCAGTACACAATAGTCCAATAAAAGCAATTCATTTTTGGTAGATGTTTTACCAGCTTCAAAAATCAAACATGCCAATGAGAAAACAAAAAGAAAACCATGCATGGATGTAACAGCGAGTATTACAAAACAGAAATATGTACAAAAGTACATTTTCTTCAGTCTGCTTTCAATCAGCATTCTTAAAGGCCCCCTTTTATTTAACATATACATTATTTGCAACAAAACCTCAGAATCAGCTTAACATCACCATAAATTCTGACAAATCCAGGAGATGAAAAAATAACCAATTGCAGAGAAGCAGTCTGACTACTCTGCACCTCATTGTATAAAGCCCTTCCTCCCTCCCTCCCCACCCTCTGTTAAAACACTTCAGCCTTCCAAACCACTGTCTTTTGCCAATTAAGAGCTTGGCTAACTACACTTCCAGGCAGAAGGAGGAAGACACAGGCTGTGCTTCATGCACTCTGGGCTGCACAGTTTGCAGTAACACAGGCGACGTGACCCCACAACTTTGGTGTCTCACTGGTAGACTGCTTCCTGTTAGTACCAGAGCGACTGCAAGCCAAGGTCAATTCTTTTCTTTAATTCCCTTCTTTCTCACTTTCTTTTTTTTTCTTTTTTTCCCATGGCATGGGAAGAGAGCTTAGTTGTTTCTGCATGGATGCAAGGTGAATGAGGCTGTCGCTTCTCATTGCAGTGCTATTTATTACAGGTCGCTGACATAATATAGCTTCCCCCATGCAAAAAAAAAAGAAAAAAAAAAAGCAGGCAGTAGTTCTTGAGCATTGTCTAACTCACTTCTTTGAAGGCAATATACAAAGAATTTTCCTTTATTTATATAGTGATCTTACAATGGAGATGCATCAGCTTGTTTTCAGAGGCTTCCAGCTGAAAAAGGCAAGTTTCCTTGTTAGTAGGAGGTTTAAAGAATCCGCACACACAATAGAAGAAGAGAGGAACACGTCAGGAAAAGAAACTGCAAGATTAACAAGACACACTGATGAAGAAGGGAAAAATTATACTGAAATCAAAGGTGGGGGGAGTATTGCAGGTTTGCTCCTGCATAAGCCAGATTCACTGTAAGGAGAGAAACAGGGTAATAAGAATTGAGCTCCACATCCCTAGTTGGTGAAAATCTTGCTGCAGCAGAAGACCCATTCCCAAAAGAATGTCTGGTTTAAGAGTTGGTTCTGGCCTCTCATCAGCAGTTCCTCCCAATTTAATTCATAGCTTCAGATGAAAAGATTTTATAGATCTCTGTTCTGTCTTGAGATGGGCTTGCCTAGAGCTCCATGCAATAAATTGATGATGAATCAATTTCCTTGCGCTGTGCTTTGTAGTCTGCTTTTTTTCATACAGCTCTGAGAGCTGTGTATAAAATACCTCATTCCTTACTTGTTTTTTAAAGATAGGCTAATGTCTCTAAAGATCAAGAATATCCACAGTCTATTTTTAGATTGCTCACAGTAAGCCAAAACTGCCCTAATAAAAACACCTTTTAATTCACCTGTAATATTTTATTACATGGCCAGATTAAGAGATAAAGCAGTCTGTACTGGAGGCTGTGGAAGTTGCAGCGAGGAGGCAGAGTGACCCAAACACGACTGTAAGAAGGCTATGCAAGCTCCCTGTGGGACTGGCTTTCACCCCCACTTCTCCCACTATGGGGTAGAGCCTGCCAGCCCATCGACCCCCCCAGTGTTTTAAGTCCCACAGCTCCAGGACAAGATTGGATAACATGCTTTAACCCTTTCATCTGCCTTTTCCCACAGCACTTACCTGTGACAAAGCACAGCAGTTGCTATGGAGCAAGGAGAGCTATTAGCTCCTCTGTACTAATGTAATATAATTAGTATTATAATTTCCACAGTGCATTTTTTTTATCCCTTCTTATCCTGGAATGCTTTATGGGTTTATAACTTTACTCAGAAGGCTGTCCATCTCGTGGAGCTGAACGGATAACATGGACTAGAAATCCATGGCTTTGGAGAGCTTACAAGTCTTCAAGACCACATTTTCCACAGCAGAAAAAAAGAGCAGGTGGTCACAAAATGGTGACCAATGGCCACAAAAACTTTTCCACCCACACCTAAATGCTCTGGGAAGTCCAGCAAGGCCAATCCCAAATTTAACATCACAGAGCCAGAATTTCCTGCCCACAAACCCCTTATCCAGCTTTTACCCTCCCCAAAGGCTGATGGGTCCTACACAGAAGAATAAAGAAAATTAAATCACCCACATCAGAATTTGAAAAGACTGCCTGTGCATCCCACAAAAAGTCAAAGGACTTTCAATTTATCAAAGCTGCCAGGACAGAGCTCAAAGAGCCTCCTGTACTCTGACACCACTCCCACTCCTGGCTGCCTCTTTCAAACACTGTATCGGGGCAATCCTCCACCTGTGTTTTTGGCTGCAGGTCAGCTCCAGACTCTGCTTTTCTGACTCCACCTCCCTCACCTGCTGTGCGTGTGTAATCCTCATCAAAACTACTGGGAAGGTGCAAGGAAGAGCTTTGCAACCTCTGTTTTATAAGCCTATAAGACAAAATATTCTAGTTTTGCATTCAGCAACCTTCAACTCCCTGTTTTTTCCCCCTACAACCTCTCACAAACACCAGCCAAAATAAATTAAATGCCACACAGACTGAAACAGAATTACAATATAATGCTGGTAATTTTGGAGTTTAGGGCTTGGATCTTTCCACCATTTTTACATGCTTTCTATGCTAATGCAGCATAGAAAGGAAAAGCAGCTTGTTAGCTTTTACTCTCTCTCCCAGCTCAATTGCCAAGGCTACCCAACACACTTGTACTCTTATTTGCTCTCCTTTCTCCCATATCTCAAGCTGTGAAATTAATATGCACAGAGGACATAAACCTCTAGCTCAGGAATAAAAAGTGACCTTAATATGCTCCTGCTTAATCCTTCTCAGGCTCAGCGTAACCATCGCTCTGGGAAGACAACCCAGCATGAAACCAAGGTGCCACCTCGCCCTTCAGCCAGAACATCCTCCCCACATGCGCACTGGGTGACTCCTTGCGGAAAATCCCTCACTGGGAGGGAGCAGCACAGCAGCAGGAACCATGCAGGCCAGAAGCTGCATGCACGCTTGGACCACCAGCAGCTGGGGAGCACTGACCTGATGTGCAGATAGCCACTCAAGGTCGCTGATTCTCTTGGGCAAAGCAGCAGGATTTGGCTCCAAGGGGCAGCTGAGAAACCGCTTTTGCTTCTCAACCCACCTACACAGCAGCAGTGGGCACTTTGCACAGCCACACACCTTGAAGCCATTGAAGCTTCAAGGAAAAACTCCATCCAAAACATCTAAAATAAGAGAGATTTAATTTATAATGGTCCCTCGTGCTCCCCTCCCCACTGCCCCAGGTCGAGCCTGAAGGCTTTGCCTAGCCTGGGGTTTCAGCTATTCAGAGCTTCAGAACTCTGAGATCCCAGACAGCAACTACTGAAGTACTAATTTCTGCCAAATTTCATTTTTCAGGTACAAGAAAATACCACACTGAGCCCTAAAATGTGCACAGTCAGATGATGCCATGGGTGGCAGCAAGGCTCCCTGCTCTACGAGAACAACTCAAACAACAGCATTTCCTGCACCCCAGTCTGGAGAGAAGCACAAACTTTTCTCTAAAGGCACAAACAAGTACTCCCTCCTCAGAAACAGCACCAAATTTTGATAACAAATCACCACCACCACCTCTCTCTGGAGGTTAAAGCCTACAGACATTGAACCAGTTACACAATTCTGATGGATTTTCAGGAAAAGGAGAATTAATATTCAAACACACGGAGTGGCAACAGAGAGACAAAAAGCCTTGCCCATGCGAGAACCCATGCCAGAGGAACAAGTGCTTTCATGAACTGCAAAGTGATGACTGTATTTCTACAGATTCCTCAGCTGCTGCTTTGAACTCTTTTATTGAAGTGTTTTGACAGCACACCAGATAAAAAAGGAAAAAAAAAAAAGAGTAATCTGAAGCACATGTGAAAATGCACACATGAAAATATACAAATCAAACTATTTTCTACTGCCACTGTTAAAGCATTAAATGTCATCAAAACAGTAAACTCCAGAGCAACTCATTTTTGTGCATGTTAGCAGTTCTTAAATTTAATACGTGCATGGGTGTAACACACACATTCCCCTCACAATCTTTTCAACAGTTGTCACAGCCCTGGAGCAAATCAAAAGCAGAGCCCAAAGGCACTGCACTTATTCAGGAGCTTGTTTCTAACACTGAGGTGAAGACTAAACCACACCAGTCTCATAAAAGGAAGATACCAATGGAAGGTAAGGTGTTGACAACACAGCCATCTCCAGAAAGCCATGTTTTCTACTATGAATATTCCAAGCCAAATTTGCAAAATAGGTTCATTTTGCATGCAAATGGACTGTTACACATCTGACCACTTGTGCAAGCAATTACATGTGTGATTACCTGACTGCGTAATGGCATGCACCTAATTTTGAAATCAGGTCTTACATTTTCTATTGAAAACAAATGCTCTATATAATAAATAAATACTGAGTAGTTTTGAAGCCCAGTCATCCAGACCTACTGACCCTAAACCAAATATTGAAAAAAGATGCTGAAATGTGTATTTACCCAAAAAAAAAGAGCATCATGTAAGCTGGGTGTAATGCAGTACATGGCCAACAAACTGAGCCACAGTTTTTTCTGCTGAAACTTCTAGTCCTTTAAATTGTGACTGAAAGCCAAATATCTGTACAAACATGCCAGGTATCTTCATCAGAGAAAGTTCCTTACTGTAATTCTTTCAATGAAAGACTTCTAGGGCTTTCTTCCTACTCAGGATGCATTCTAGGGAGAAAAATCAAAGTACAAGCACTTCTTAGCAAGGTGGTCAGCAGCTCATGAGTACAGTTTCATCAGACAAACTCAGAAGATAAAGCAAAATGCAGCTCTGAATTATGAGGTGATGCAGGGTTTTCTGCACACAATCCAAGCAGTTGATGTCCCAGGCCTTCGCATTGCTGACCTCTAGGGAGAGGTTTTTATCTAAATTTAATCATCCTCAACTATTTTCAGCCAATCGTAAGGAGCATTTTTCTTTTATGGAATAATCCTAAATACTATCAATTTTCCTGTGCATGTCAACCACAAGTCTCTTTTTTACATATCAAGCAAAAGCTCTTTAAGATTAGCTGTCAGAGCCTGCGAGTTTTGGCCAAATATCAATTTTCTGTGTGGATGATGCATTAAATTTAAGATGCTTGTTGCTACTGGGGGCAAAGCAATATAGCAATTACCAAGCTATTTCTGACTTACAAATCCATAAATAATCATGTTGCTGGAAACCCAAACTTGGTGGGAAAGAAATTAAGCAGAGTGTTAAAAACAAAGACTACCACTGAAGTAGCCACTGCCACCTCCCTCAAGATGAACATCAGCAGGAAGACCTGATATCATGGTCCGTGAGCCACAGACACTTGGAGAGATCCAGGGAAAAGCAACTCTAATTCCCTCAGGCCTGCATTTCATCCACCACAATTATACATAGACCACAGAGGCAGCCTTTGCCCCTCTCTGCCCTTCCCTGATACTTTGGAACCTGACACTAATAGTTTTCTTTATTGTATCTCCACATGACACTAAAGTCCTGTGTTGCATGGCACCCAAGATATACCCTCCTTAATATTACTAAGCCAGGCTTTGTGATCCAAGGAATGGTGCTGTTGTAGCACCTCATACTGATGACTCCCAAGGAAAGCTTCATTTTACCTGCCAGAATAAGCCTCAGACTGTGCCATCAAATAAACAGGGGGTTTATTCCAGATATTCCTAGGAAAGGGAATGGCATGCTGCAGTTCATATTAGTTCGCAAGGAATTTAACCAACTGCTGGTTTAAGGAACACACATAAGATGAGCTTTGGTGATCTTCTGCAAGAGTCAGCTGGGACCCCAAGAAACCCTGGCACTTCGGCTCACATCAACACTACCCAAATCAAGGAGCAACAAGCCAGGAAGCAGAGCATCCCTCCTCCTTGCTGGCATTGCTCCAGTGCTCATCCTCCACCAGCCCTGCCTCATAAAATACTGAAACACCATCAATACCCAAGGGAAATACCAGCATTGAAGCTCAGGACACACAATGAAAACCTGACACTGACCCCAAAAGGCAACGCAAATAAATCTAAACCTGTCAGGGGCTACCCTCTCACAAGGACCCGGTCACCAGTGAGCCAAAAAAGATGGACCCCAAACACCGATGTCAGGAAATGTACCAGGAGTTAATGTCATTTTGTCACATCACTGAAAAAAACAGCCAGAGAAGAGAAAAAAAAAAGCCAAAAGGAAACAAGTGTCACAGCAATTCTCACATAGCCTGGAACAATTTGGACACTTTTAACACAGGAGAAGCCCAAGGTACAGAGTGTTGGAGGAGAAGATTTACACCCACAAGGACAGAATCCATCTGGGACAGACAGGACCTACAGAAATCACACATACTCTGTAGTCTTTATTTGGAAAAAGCCACTATTTGCCATGTTTTGTCTCATTTCCATGGGCCTTCAGAAAGTGTGGGATTATTCATATCGACAGCAACAGTCTGGCAAGATTGTTTTCCAGTATCAAAGGACACCTACCCAGTAATTGCTGTACTGTAGCATGAGGCATAGCCCACATATTTTAATGTCTTAACCACATGTCATGGCAGCAATTGGACCAAAGCTATTAAGTCTTAATGAACCCACGTTTCCATTGCCAATTCCACCAGTAATATTTGCAAGACATTGCAAAACCACAATTCAACCAGTCTCTACAAAATACTACAAAGGGTTTAAAAAACATGGCTTATAAAAATAATCACTGGAATTTTTCCCCCATTCCTTAAGCTACATGAGTTCTGACTTTTCTCTGCATGCAGAGGAGCTAAAGATGTTTTTTTCTTCTTTCTGTGAAGACTGAGATGCTCACAATTCAAGATCTTGGGATTAAAATTAACATGAAGAAATTTGCAGCAAAAAACACTGTGTGAATATGTTTGCTAATTTTCCAAAAACAGAAGGAAAAAAAAAAAGCAATCTCCTCCTGTCCTCAATCTTTGGCCACCACAAGAAAGTAAAAGCTTCTTAAATAATCTTTTATTAGCAATTTTATTAAAGGTTCAAGCTGAACACCAAAACCCTTGGACAGCCAGAAACATTCAGCACAGACCTCATTTTGTTTCCTTTCTAAGAAGCTGGACCAAGCCAGGGAAAATGTGAAGCATCACTACAGTTGTTGGCTGCTCCAGAAAGAACCCCCCACCTGTGCTGCAGGCACCACATTATTTACACAGCAGCTGCTTGTTATATCGTGATATAATGAAGTTTCACAGTGGCACGTGAAGCAACACTAGAAACAAACCTAGCTGAGGACTTCAGCGTGTTATGCAGCACGAGGGCAACATAAATGCTCTACAAGTTATCACCACTATTTATAGGCTCTAATAATTCCACATTTTTCTAACATGATCTTCCCAATACACAGTGCAGCCCCAGGTGACACCAGGGCTGCACAGCTGCGTGAGCTGGCAGCAGTTTAAAACATGTTGCACGAGAGGATCCAAGCATGCATGATTTTAAGAGCAGTTCAAAACTCCAGGAGACAAAGAAATACTCTATGCTGAGAAATCCAGGGAGAAACTCACAGCGCTGGCACAGAAGTCATCCTGTGGCTAAAGGAACAAAGGAAGAGAGAAGAGTGGCAATGGCTTTATATTTGTTTTGAAAAATTCCATTTTCTCTTAATGGGCTATTAATTCCCTTGTTCCCACGAGCTAAGCTGGCTCTGGGAGGAACAACTCCCAGCTTCGACCACCAAAGCCCCCTGAGGAATGGGGTCCCCACACACTTCACCACCAGGTCCGAGTCAGCTCATGCACGACGTGAAACAGCAGGGATCGAACCTCAATTTTCTAAACAAAATTAACTGCACACTATTCTGTTTGCATATCGCTTTCTCCCGTTCACAATGTGCTAATTCAGGCAGCAGCCACTGTGGTACATAAGGATGACTTTCAAATCAAACAGCTAAATGCATTATTTTTGCCTCCGTCCTACACAATTCCATGGCTTTTTCCATACGCTCCAATGCGTATGTCCTCTGAGCATTATTAATAGCTACTGAAGAATATTATCTGCCTACCAATCACTTCAGCTTCCTACTTAATGGCAAGTACATTTTTAGAGCATCAAATATATCAACAGGGACAATGGTTGCTAAATTTGAAGTCAACAACAACTGGAAAACGTTAGCTACTTCATTGGTATTTTTACATGCTTGCAGAAATATCTCTTGAAATAAATGAGCCTTTTTTTATCCTTTCAAAGAGATAATAAAATAATACTGAATTCTAAATACTGTCACATATCCTCAGCAAACAGCAATTTAAATTTAGATAAATACATTTTTACTGCCAAAGATAATGAGCAAAAATAACTACAATTCAACTTTTCATAGTGGTTTGGATGACAAAAAGACCACCTTAAAATGACAGCTGGCTGGCAGGCACAGCGCAGCCGATGAACACTCACCAGAATATGGACAATCTTGGAAAAGGGGTTAAAGCAAAATAATTCTTAGGAACAAATGCTTATCGTTGCATCTGGCTGCGGCATTAACCTTAAAAGACTACTAAAATATTCCATTAGCATACTAACCACGGTACATAAACTTTTATGTTTAAAATGTTCAATATTTCAACATAATTTCAATTAATGGAAATTGAACATTGGGTTATGTATCAAGTGTAATGGTTTTTCTTCCTGTGCGTGCACCAAAGCAGCTCCAACCTGCCCGTACCAGCTCCCGCCACGGGAGCCATGTCCACAGGAGAAGGTCCTCAGCAGCTCCCAGGGCTTCAAATGAGCCAGAGGCTGCCACAAATCTCTTCCCTGCACATTCAGCTCTGCACACCAAGGTTATTTAAGCATATGCTGAAATGCAAAGCGTGCAAGTGCATCTGCAATATCTGCTCCGAGAACTCAGCAAGCTGCAGCAACCGAGAGGCGCCTGCCCCATAGGAGAGGCTTTCTTGGGAAAACGGGAGACAAAGGGATGGGAGCAGCATGTGGAGAGTCTCAGTGGAGCAGAAAGAGCCAAGCCACAGCTAAAGTCAGCAAGACAGGCATAGGCTTCAGAGCTTTATCCAGTGTATCGTCACCAACCCGGGACGCGAGAGCTCTGCTCTCACAGCAACACTACGGCCAAGGCTCTGTCACTGTTTGGCAATTCTGAGCTTTTCCAACTTTTCCATAACCTAATTTTGTTCAGAAAAGGTTTTTGGGTTGCTTTTTTTTTTCTTACAGCATGCAAGCTTTTTTATCCAACCTCCCTCTGGCGCGATCCATTTCCTACATGAATCACAATCGGGAGGGGTGAGAAAAAGAGAGAGGTCAGGTACCACAACTCTATTTAATAGACATTTATTAGGCAGTTTAGTCAAGCAGCTGCAGGCGAAGGTCACATAATGCCTTGCAGTGCCACAGTAGCCTCTCCACATGAATTTAAAGCCCGTCAGCAGCATGTCCCACAGCCCAGCTTCCTCTGCAGCTCCTCTGGGAACACAGCCTAGGAGGGAGACCTGCCTCCATGGGGCAGCTCAGTACCACAGCCAGCACTGCTCTGAGCTTGGGTTGGTCCCCAGTGGGATTTTGGAAGATTTCTGCCAGCTCTGAATTTCTGTAAGCTCAACAGCAGCTGGTGATGAGACACAGGAGCATGTCACCATGTGACAAGAGCCCACGTTGCACTGCTGACTTATTAGGAGATTAAGAAAGATCCAAGTTATAAATGCCCATTCAGTTATTGTATGTGTAGCTGCACAGACATTAGGAGAGAAAGGAGCTGAACATAACACGAGTATAATCTTAGAAGTCACTAAAAAGGACTTTAGGAACATTATACAATGACTGATCATTTTTTTATAGATCAAAAAGAACTGTATCTGCTATAAGTCTGAAACTTACTTTGCCTTTATTTACTTGATTTTCCTACCTCCTGCTTTGTTAGGAACTAGAGTTTATAGGCTTCAGGCATGGAAACTAAAAGCAGTTACCACCGGAAAAGAAAAATATTTTTTGATACTCTTTGCAGTATGAATTTCTATTCCTCGTATATATATTTATATTCTTGGTATTCAGCACAAGTTTATGGTGTGACCAGTATGTGCTCCTGCAGTTTGAATTATTGACTTTGCTGCCCAAACATCAGCCAACATCAGACCCTCACGAACCACTGATGCACAAGCAAATATTCATCTGTACTGGACTTTGCACACCCTTTATGCAAAGTGGGAAGAAGGACAAGTTTCCCTGGCAGGCTGGGGAAAAAAAAAGAAAATAAGGAGATATATATAGCAGCAGCTGTTCAAAGACTTCAGGAGGCTTGGCATGTGCCCATATGCCCAGCAGAGGTAGCGGACAGTAGAAATGAGACCATTTATCACGTGGACACACAGCTCATCACAAGGGAACTGCCACCGTGCACGGCTTAAAGTGCTCCTCCAAACCAAGAAGTCGCTAAACAAACATTAACTAAAGTTGCTGAAATGATGAATCTTTCTGGCAGATTGCAGTACTCCCATGGGATAATTCAGCTTTGGCTACGTGGGCACACATAAAATCCGCCAGCAGCCTGCACTTGTTTGCAAAAGCAAAACCTTTAAGTCAGTGAAAATCGGAGCCTGTTGCACACCCTGAGGACTTGTCAGCACACAAGTGATTCACAGGAAACAGCCCAGCTGCACTCACCTCATCCTGCCTTCGCTCCTGCCACAGTAAAAAACCAAATCCCAGGAACAAGCCCCCTCTCCTTTCCCAGCAAAATTGCCTCAGTGCATTGAGAGTGAGTAGAGCCCACAAGGGCAGACCTGGCTTAGCTGTTTCCACGGAGCTGCCATCACAAGCCCATGGTTTTAAGAGCACAAATGCCTGGTTGCACAGTACTAAACTCCAATCTGCACAGGCAGGACACGAAGTTCAGAAGCTTCCAGGGAACCATCCTACTGCCCCACACCAACCACCAGGTACTGGCTCATTCTCATTGTCCTAAGGGAATCAGGAGAGGGGTTGCTGTCATACAAAAACAGAGAAAAAAATTAAACCTATGGGCTACATCATCTTTTTGAGCAAGTATACATAGTGCAGAAGGACCATCTAATCTGAGCCTGTACTGCTAAGTGACCCTATATCTTCTATTTTCTTTCCTAGTTTACCACAACAGTTCCTACGCTATTAGGACCAAGCACTTTATTCCCAGTTTGAGCTCATTCACCTTCAGCACCCAATCATCAGTTTGGTAGTGACTTACTGTTTATCTTAACGGGTCCTCCAGAACAAGTCACCTGAGCTCCTATGGTTGCTCATATTAAGCACTTCAGTGTTTGGGTGACTCTCCCAGTGTGTTTTGACACCTCCCCTGTCACACATGCAGGGGCACAAGAGGTGGGGACAGAACTCCAGGGACAGCCAATTCCCTGCTAGCCCCCTAAAAAGCTGCTCCTCGGCCTGGGAAAAGGGTGTGGAGGAGAACTGAGCAGAAGGATCAGAGCCTGGGAAATCACAGCCCCAGCTCCGGGCGTTTGTCCTCCCTCATGCCGGGAGCTCCTGGGGGCTGCTGCCACCTAGAGATGCTCACAGAGGCAGGCTGCGGGCTGGCCACCCCGCACACCCCACCGCCACTGCCCAGGAAATGCTCAGCACCCATCCCAGCAGCTCCCCAGCTCTGGCCAGTGACTCACAGAAAGGTGTTTCACAAAAAGCCTTTGGAAGATGTGCATGCTCTGGATCATAGGCTGTGCTTCCAGATAGGGAGTGAGTCAACGTGCTGTGGTTTGCTTAAATTTAATTAAAAAACAAAACAACAGAAAAAAACCCAACCAAACTAAAATCCCCTGAAAACTTAATTCGATTAAGGTGTGTGGCTAATGTCCTGCTAGAAAACTGAGAGCACACTTCAGAACAACTTGGCATTACGGTCAGGAGTGCAATGTAGTTCTTGGGGTTCAGCTGGGAGCACCCACAGGGTGCTGAGCCTTTTGCTGCCATGGACCAAACGTGCTCTCTGCTACCCATCCCACTTCACTAGCATGCAGACTCAGGAGAAAGGCTCCCCACTTCATGAGCTGCCACTGCCAAGTCTCATTTGCTTTACTCATAAGGCATGTATTTCAGGTCTTTATTATTACTGTTTTCATGTTAATTACAAGCACAGCTCCTAGTGCCAAATTCCATACACATAAACATCAATTACCATCTCTTTTTTTTAAAAGCAAAGTCACAACTCAGTCACTGGGGCACTCAGCAGCGCCGGTCTCAGCAGAGCAGGTGCAGGCACACAGCCTGCGTGGTGCAACCCCGTGCCAGAGCTGCCCCAGGATCCCAGGGGATGCCCCCAAAACAGCTCCAGAACCAGTTTTCTCTGCCCTGCAGCAGCGCTGGCTGGCAGTGCTCTCAGGGGACACGCAGGGACAGCAGCAGGCTGCCCTGGCTACCGTGAAGAGATGTCCCCACAGACACCTGGAGGGCTGCATGGTACGGCAGGGACACCCAGCAGGGCGCCGAGCCCAAAACAGCACCCACCCCCTTGGTAAAAAGACCCAGACAGAACAACCCCCGTGCAGGGGCCAGGCCCTCTGATGGCAGTGACAGGCTGAAACTCCCAGTCAATATTTATCGTGCCTTTGCAAAGGCACTCAGAGCTCAGCCTAATTTTAACCATCAAATAGACATCGAGGCGGAATAAACGGGAGAGGTGCCAAGGAGGGCTGTAGCAAAGGAGAGGAGCTGATTCTCTCTGAAGGCGTGTGGCATGTCCCATCCGACATGGCCCAGAGAGGAGTAAAGGCATGAAATTAAAAGACTGCCCATACATCAGCCTGAACACGCTTCTCACTGGGAAAAAAAAAAAAAAAAAAAGAGGAAATAAAAAAAAAAGAAAAAAATGAGCTGCAAAAATATTTTAAGTACATTTATTCTCAAAACAGCTGAATACTTCAAACAGGACTAAGTTAATTTGGCTGTAATTATTTAACAACTCACCAACCCCACATATCAGAAAATGGACTTAATTTATCAGCTATTTTCAAGCAGAACAAAGACTCGCCAGCTTCCAGGTAACAGACCAAGCTGTTTGGCTCACGTGACCCCGACTGAGCTGTGCACTGCAAACATTATATGCCCAAGCACGGAGACAGAAGAAATCAGAAAACCCCAACGTGTTTACATATTTATATCTTAACCAACACACATGGGATAAGGAAATCAAAAGTTTGGCCAACAGCTTGCTTGCATGAGCAACGGCATCACCATCTCTCTCGATGCACTGAAAATGAGGGCAGCAGCCAGAGCCCCATCCTATAGCCCCCAAAAGCCAAGAGAGCCCAAATTCTGGGGGGTCCTAAATACTTGCAAATCACAGCCTCCCTGTCCAGCCTGCCTTGCTATTCCAGCAAGCACCAAGTAGAAAGGCTCAATCATTACGAGCTGCCAGTGCCCACAGCAGTGCCTAAACCCCTCCAAATAGGAAATGTCACTCCAACCCTACTATTTTAATAAACGGATTTTCTGTTTTGCACAGTGCAGGGCACAGAGGCTTTTCAGCAGCACAGATCCAGCAGGCTTCCCCAGAGACGGCAAGAAGGCAGGCGAGCAACCCTGGACCGATGCTTTTTATTTTCACTGGGGTATAAATCCAGCAATGGAGAGTCTTTGCGATCGTCCACGCCAACAGCCCGGTCCGAGCGGTGGGAAGGATTGCTGGAGAGCACGGGAGCATCCCAGTGGGGACGGCTGCTGCCCAAAACCGGGGCAGGCTACGGGAAAAGTGTGAGACAGAAAAGTATCAAGTGAGGCGAACAGTCAGGCTGCGTGTAAACAGGGAGGCAGGCAAAAAGGTACAATGAAGCAGCGCCTGTGAAACGAGGAGTGCCATTCTTCTTCAGCGGGGATTTACCGATTCAAACCGCAGGAAGAGAATATATAAAAGAAAGCAGCAGCCCAGCATTTCACCCCTCCCGATTACGAGGGTTAGGAAACAATCACACAGCGAAAAAGTAAACTGTGCCCCAAGATCAAAAACCGCCTTCGAAGCCCAATCACGCAGGCAAAGCCAGGACGCGCTCCCTTCGCTTCTCACCAAACGTATCCTTCCTTCTCTCTGTTACATAAAGCCCCAAAATATAAACTAAATTGTGAGAACGAGGAGCTGTTGTACCAATACCGCCCAAACAGCATAAATTTTGCATCACCGGGGAGGGAAGGGAAAAAAAAAGAAAAAAAAAAAAAAAAGAAAAAAAAAAAAAAAGCGAAGTTACAAAGACTGAAGAAATTTCCTTTTAATGTTTTATTCACAGCAAAGCGGCGATGCAGAGGGGGGCGATCCCCGTGCCCTCCCCGGGCGACTCAGCCGGCACAGCTCGTACTACGGCGGCAGAAAGCGCTGCTCGGATACTAACAGGAAAACAAAATTCAAGCCAACGCTGCAAGTTTCCCCTCCAGAAAGTTAAAAATTCCGGGCAGACCCTGCCGGAGGAAAAATCTCCTTTTCCAGCGTTAACTTCCAAGCCGGCCGCTCGCCCTCCCCGGTGCGCAAACAGCTCGGCGCGGTGTTTACGCTGCGGGGTCGGGACGCGCCGCGCACATGAACGCACAGGTGGACGGGCGACGAACGCTGCCTCGTCCGCCCGGCGCGCCGCGATGCCAAGTTCGGCAGCGCAGCCCCGTCGGGGCGGCAGCGGCACCTGCGGGGACACTCACTGAGCCCGGCCGGGGCTCCGGCGGCAGAGACGGCCCCGGGGCCGGGCGGGGACAGCGAGCGGGGACACGGAGCGCTGCTGCGCGGGCGATCCGCGACCGCCGGCTCCGCTCCGCTTCCCGCGGGGGGTTGTCGCCCTCTGGCCGCCGCCGCTCCGCGGGACCCGCACGAACTCCCGCACGCCGCGCTGGGCACCGGGACACGGAGAAGTTGTCGGGAAGGCGCAGCCCCGCCGGCCGTGCCGCGCCGCTCCGGCCGCTCCCGGCCGCTCACCCACCTGCCTGCGCCGCCGCGGCGGCCCGCGGGGCCCCGGCCGCCGCCGCCAGCACGCAGCAGCTCCACCACAGCAGCCCCCCGGCCGCCGCCGGCATCGCGCCGCCGCCGCTGCCTCAGCGCCGCCGCTGCCTGGCCGCCGCCATCCCCCGCGCAGCCTCCGCGCTGCCGCCGCCGGCTCCCAAAAGTTGCCGCCGCCGAGCCGCCGCCCCCAGCGCCGCCCCTCCGCGGGCGCGCCGCGGCGCCGACGGGGCGGCCGCGCCGCTGCCGGGCCGCGGGGCGCTGCGCCGCCAGCACGCGCGGAGCGGAGCGGCGGGAGCGCGACGAGGAAGAGGAGGAGGAGGAGGAAGGAGCGAGCGGGGCGAGGGAGGAGGAGCGGCGGGACGGAGCGAGGGGGCGGGCGGGGGCCGGCGCCGCCCGGGACCGCCCCGCGCCCCCCCCCTCCCCACACGGACGCTCCGCACCTGCGGAGCCGCGCGCGCCCGTGTGCGCGAGCCGTTCCCGCGCTTTCGCCCCGCCCCGCCCAGCCCTGAGGGGCAGGTGCGCGCCCCGGGCACCCCCCCGGCCCCTGCGTGAGGGGCGGCCGCGGAAACACCGGCGGGAGCGGGCCCCCGAGGGAGCTCTGCCGTCCCCTGAGGTGCTGCGGGGAGCGGCCCTGCTCCGGGAGGCACAGGGACACCTCCCGACACAGCCCCCCGAAACAACAGCGGCCCCGGTGCGGGCTGAGCCCGTCCCAGCGGCGGCCGCAGCTGAAGTGTGAAGAGCATCGTGGGCAGCGTGAAGCGCGCCCAGGCTCCGCTCTGCTGTGGGACCCAGCCATACACCTGATCCGGACGAGATCGTGGCGTTATCACCCTTCTCCCTGGGTTCTGCCCCAAAACACCCACTTCCGTGAATGCTCACAGCCCCTCAGGCAAAGAAGAGCGCCCCACCTGCGCTCTCAGCACCAAGGTGAGTAGAGGGCTTCCCGGTGCTCAACCGAGGCAGGTGGAAAGCTTTAGGGTGGAAGGGCTGGAAAGGAGAGAGAGAGGTTTTAAAGGCAGCAGGGCAGCCTTGGAGATCTCTCATCAGTGTGGTGGTGGTGGGTGGACTTGGCACTGAAGCGGCTGATGAGAGCCACGTTTTCTATCCTGCCGCCAGCTCTGTGGGGCACAGAGGTGTAATGGCATCTCCCACCAATGCACCCCCCTCTTGATGTCCCCTGCCAGCCTGGTGGCACCTCCTAAATGCTCACAGGTGGGGACAGCTGCAGTGCCAAGATCCTGCAAGCATCAGCCCAGTATCCCCCTCACTACCACCCACTCCAGCACAAGGGTGAAATGCTGACACAAATGTCCTCCCCAACAGGTCCAGGGGACCGGTGTCTCATCAAGGCTTGTCTCAACAAGACAGCGACTGAAAATCTCGACATCTCATCACAGGTGGGAGACAGCAGCTGCCATTTATCATTCTTGATGTGTTGATTGGCATCCTCAGTCATAACTGAACAGTGCAAGTGCACAAGGGAAGAACACTTTCAATTCTTCACTTCGTGTCCCCAAAATGTGTGCCCTAGGTTTTGAAGTCTGCTCATCCTGACCAAGCCTTTCTAGATCTCATCAACATGAAGGAACTCTCCTTATGCCCTTCCAAGATCTGTGCAACTTCTTGGAGTGACTTCCCGGTGATGCCAACAGCTTTCCCTGGCACCCCCAAGCAGATTAAGTGGAAGACCACAGCAGTAAGTGCCTTCCCTCCAACAGGCTCCAATGGAATGGTTTTCCCATAGGAATTAACCTCAGAGGAATCAGTCCCTCCAGCCAAACTGCCTCCTTTCCAGAGAAGCCAGAGGCTTGCATGCTTTTAAAAAAAAAAAAATAAAAAAAAATCCCCAAATCAAGATAGTATTTCAAGTCAGATTATGGTTCTTGCCAAAGAGCTGAAAGTTTAGCTGGAACGAATTAGCTAGGCTTTGCAGAAAGGAGGCTGTAAAGAAGGAGGTTTCATTGCCTTCGGTGCTGCATCCCACTGCCATCATCAGTGGTGGCGAAGGGGCAGTTCACAGGCAGGCAGAGACAGGTGAAAGAAGAGGCAGCTGGGAAGCAGAGCCTTGAGATGCAGGGTCTTCAGCCTCTTCCTTAGGGTTTTCCCTGGGAACACCACCTGGGTGAAGCCAGCAGGAGAGGCTGGGATCCAGGCCATGCCCTTGCAGAGCAGATTAGCAGCAGTGCTTGCCACCTTCCCACCCCCAGGAAAGAAGTGTGATCCCTGCCTGGCACAGAAATGGATCCAACGGGAGGCTGTGAGGCAAAACTCACTCAAATATTGAACTAGAAAAATTTTGCTCAATCTGCCTCTCAGTAAACAGTGACTAATTGCTCTGGCTGGAGCTGCTGTACCTTCTAGATTGGAAGGTGCAGATGGAGCAACGATAGTGAAGGCTCCTTACCTGACGCCGGCTGTACATTAATCACAAATGTTTGCTATGCAAATCTTGTCATACAAAGCAATTATTGCTGTTCTCGTACTGACCTCATGTTTATTTATTACATGAGCTCTTTATTTGAACCTTGTCTGGTCTCTCTTCCCATATAAGCGTATTAGTATGTGGCTTCCAAAGGCACCCAGCTGAGAAATTGTAGATTTATTTGTGGCGTGGAGGGATGGCACACCACACGCTGACTGCAATGCAGAGCTGAGAGGCTCAGCTCTTACACCAGTGGCTCTTCATGCAAAATATTCTCACCCCGAGGTCTCTTGCTGGGATGAAGGACACTTTCTAACAGCACAGGGCCACGACTCCGGGTTCGCTCTGACGCTGCAGTATTAACCGATGGTTAATGGAGACTGTCAGCCCGAGGAGCCGTGCAATAAAACTCTGCTTGGGCTTCTTTAGGGCCTGCTCAGTAAAACTAAAATTTTACACAGTGCTTCGTCCTTGGCTTTGTCACCTTTGCCTACCTCCAGAATGGTGAGTTGCAAATAGATTTAACTGTGTCACCAAGTAAGTTGCAGGTGTGCTTTAGAATGTGGTGGTGTTTGGATAGCTGGAGTGATGGGTGTCTTTAAGCACCAAATATTCTCTTGCCAGAGGAGTTTTCTCCATGTGATTTAATGTTGGGCAACACTGGCATCCGGTGGGCAGAGGGTTTCCTCCTTAATAGCTTGTGGCAGCTCACTCCCTTGATTCTGTCCGATAGCTTCTCGAGATGATCATTAAATGCAATTTCTACATTAATCTGGGTTTTGTTTTCCCCCTTCCTTCAGTTTGGCTGCGCAGCAAGAGGGATTAGAATTACCTTTCTACAGTTTTCTTTTAAACACACTGTGCTATACAGTCTAGAGTCTTCTGAAGTCAGCTGCCCCTCCACGCCTATCAGTTTCGTTGTGCAGGGACTCTGCCTGCCCTACACTACAGGCAAGTCTCTGTTCCTCCCTTGAGGGTGACAGGAAGGGTCTCCATGGTTCTTGCTTCAAACCAAACCCTCCTGTCTGACCTCCGTGGGCTCTATCCGTGTCCACAAACATTGCTGCTCTTTTACTGGGGGAAACTATAGAAAAGCCCCCAGAGCCTGAATGAAATCAAATCCCTCTTACATCCCTCAGCCCTCCCTGCCTCTCTTGCTGTTCTTTCTTCTGCTCTCACCTCTGTTTCAGCTCTTTCCAATGTAGTATCATTTTCTGATGCAATTAACACTTCTCATCACTTCCAAATCATTAATAAAGCCACTAATTAACATGAGGCCTGACAATGAACTGAGCAATGCCACACTGTGTACTTTTGCCCCTCTCCAGCATCACCTCTTCCTTAGGATCTCAGCTGGCTTTCCATCCATTTGACAACTTCCATGCCCCAGTCAATCTGAAACATTCCTCCCCCCCAGTATTTCTCTTTTATGGTGCAGCTGTAGCTTTTGCTAATTGTTCATGAAATTACTTTCCTTTTTTTTTCTAAAGCAATATTTTTCTTGAGAAGTTGAATTTAAAAGGGGCCATAAATGACTAATCACAATTAATAAAAATGAAGAAATAATTGGGCAATATCTTTAAAAGTATATGCCTGGAGTCAAACTCCTAAATCCCTGTTTCTGTTAGATCAGCTTGGGGTTTTTATTCTTCCCTTAAGGAGCAGCAGTGCCCAAGACTGCCAGGGAATACTACAAGTGATGGAATAACTCTCCAACAACCCCAGCAAGCTGAGGGCTGGAAGAATGTGGTGGACCATGCTGGCAACACATGGCTTACTGCTGCCCTCCTCTCTTGCTGACAGGAGGACTGGCTGTGCCAGGGCAAGAGAGGCTCTGAGGACCTGGTAGACAGCTTGATCCTCTTGAGAAGCACCGCCTTTAACCCATGGAGAGCCCTGCTACTTCCACAAGACTCTTAGAAAGGGATTAGACATTTAAGGGCGAGACAGTTACATTAAAAAAAAAAAAAAGCAGCAATAAAAGGCTTTTGTGGTTCAGAGCATAAATCAGCCTTTTACTGCTTCCCCTTGCAGGGAGCACAGCCACAAGCATCTAACTCAGGGATTTTTATATCTAGTTGTGAAATATCTGGGGGACAGCAGTGCCAGGGAGCGGGCACAGGACCCTGTGCCTGAGTCAGCACTGCCCAACCAAGGATGCTGCAGCATCCTGGTGCCTTTGGAAGGGCAGCTGAGTGTGATGGCATGGGATCAGGGACACGATCCCATCTTGCAAAGCAGGACTTGGAAGTGCACAGAGATGGTTTTGAGGGCCACTTCACCCCTGCTCCCGTCTCCTGATGATAATTAACTGCTGGTGGTTTTCCTTTGCCAGTGTAGACTAGCAGAAAGGCAGATCCACCTCCCCAGCTCATTAAAAGGTCATGTTTTACAAAGTAGCACAGCCACCCTAACCAAATGAGTGCCTGGCTAATTGCCTTCAGTGAAATTAGGTTTGTGGTTTCTGTGGGATCAAGTGTGGTTTCCTCCTCTCCTCCCCTACATCCTTGGTTGCGTTCCCAGTCGCTGATGAGTACTTGATATGCAGAAAATACTTCACTTTGCGGCCAGAAACACGCATTCCAAACCCCTGGCTTTGCTTACGCCCGGGATGGTGCAGAGGCAGGAGGGCTGGAGAAGATGCAGCAGAGCAGAAAACGCCACATGGGGCCAAACCTCAGCAGGCAGTTTGAGAGCTGCCTAGGTTTGAATGCCCTGCAATGTAGGGCATTAGGTCAACACATCACTTTGTTTCCATTGCTCCTTGCAATGTCAAGGGCGCCAGAGCTGGCCAAGCTGGGACACATATAACCAGCTCCAGGTCCCTCCCGCTTGCTGGACCAGAGAAGGATATTTGCAGCACAGTAGTAAATTGTTTAGCTGAAAGCATGGGAGAACTTGTGCCTTGCACTGCAGCATCTTATGTCATTTAACAAAGCAAGCGTGTGTCAGCTGTGGTGACAGAGATGCTCCTTGTCAGCCGTGCTGAACGAGAAGCCCTGGTCCATTAGGCAACACGTGCCCAAGTGCACGAAGCTGGAAGCAGGCTTCTCTGCACAAATACAGACACTTGGTGTGAGAGAAATATTCTCTTGGGTATCCTCTTGCCTCCCAGCACAGCCTCACTCACATGTGATAAGCAGCCAAAAGCCCCTGCAAGAAGAAAGCTTGTGCAAGAAGAAGATGGCTTCTCACCGGCAGACAGCTGAGACCCTTGGAAATAACCCACCTCAAACTGATGTCAAGACAGTTGTGGGGTTTCTTTACAGGTGCAGGCTTTTCAGTTCACACCTGGAGAAGCAGAAGGATAAATACAGGCTCTATATGTGCACAGCCAGGTGAGCAGCTCTTTGGAAGTACATGGCCTTTGCAGATAACCGTGGTGAACATCTGTGGGGAGAAAGAGTGGCATGGAGGTATCCCCACCTCCTCCATCTCCTGCAGAGATACTCTGCTGCTTGGCCGAGATCCCCAGCTCCATGTTTTGAGAAGTGGGACCTACAATGGGAGCAGTGTGGAGCTCAGCTGTGTTTGCAGGACTTCAGAGATGATATCATAACCCCAGAGGCAGAGCAGAGTGGAGCTCCAGGCAAGGCAGAGAGATGTGAGCTCCGCATTCACTGGGGACAGTTATCCGACATCAACACTGGACCCATTGTGGGGTGGTGCAATGCTCTAGTTTGGTTTTTTTGTGTGTGTGACGTATTTTTTTCAGAATTATTGTTTGAGGAGCAACAAAAATTCCCTTGAAGCACAAAGAAGAGTACTCTGGGAACCTGAAAAAAGCCACCCAATTAGATAATAGGAAAAATATCTTATAAAGACAAAATTTCAGCAGCAGCCAGTACAACACAGGCTTCGTAATTGTATTTTCTGCAACTAAAGGCTGATCTCAAGAGAACATTTTAGACTATACTTGGGTTTTAGTGGTGTTTATATCTCATTCATAGCAAAAAGATTTAAGTACTCAGTTATTGTAAGAGTCCTAACACAGGTCTGTGATGTCCGCTCTGAATTAGGGCATCATATTTTTCCTTTTTTTGGTCCTCCTGTATATATCAAACCTTTTGGAAACCTGCTTTTCCAAGGGCCTCACTTACATTTCACAGAATCACAGAATAGTTTAAGTTGGATTTAAAGGTCCTTTCAAACCCCCTGCAATGAGCAGAGACACTTTAAATTAGATCAGGTTGCTCAGAAGTCCATCCAACCTGACCCTCAATGGATATTTCCAGGGCTGGGGCATCCACCACCTCTCTGGGAAACCTGTGCCAGTGCCTCACCACCCTCATTCAGCCCAGTAGAAGATGCAGTATTTTTCCCATCACCCACATGCAAAAACATGGGCGTTTTTGTTTTCTTCCCAGCTCATATATTACATCCAAATACAGCGTTCTCTTGCCTAGTCCTCTCTCACTCATCCTTTCCCACCTCTCCCCTACCTTCTCTGTGATCATGGTGGTGTGTCTCACATCTGAAGCCAAACTCCTCTCAGCTCAATGATTTCCTGCCATATTTCATGTCTTCTTTCTTTTTAAAAATAGAGGAACATCCTCCCAAGTGGCATTGAGAAAAATGCAGTTAATATAGCGGTTGTCCACTTGATACCAAGGAGCTTCTGCATCTTTCTTGTTTTTGGATCATACTTCAGTCTGGTGCTGACTTCTCAAGCCATACAGTACAAGCACATCAACATACTGATAATATTTGCATTTGCTTATGGGTGACACAGTTTTGTGAGATGACAGAAGGCAATGCAAGCCATGGTTCAGCATTATTGTGCTAAAGGCTGTGAGTAATGGGGCTGGGGTATCTCCCACATGGTCAAAGCACCCCATTCTACAACACCTTCACGGTTGTAGCTGAAAAATTTTAAGGGGTGCTAAAGGAGATCCACCCATTCTTCAAAGCACATTTGAAGCTCCCAGTCATAATTATTTACGAAGTACTTTCTGAAGCCTTTTTTTCCTAAAAAGTCTTCCTATGAAAAATTCATTTGTACAGCACAAACTGTGTGTATAAATAATAGACACTCCAGCTCACCTGCCTCTTTACATTTCTATAGGCAATGCAAGCTCTACTTATAACAAAATAGAGCAAATTAACGCTGCCACGTTATCAGCACACATTCCCCGTCTGGCACAATTTGCCGGATGGTCCCGTTTGCCTGATAATTCATTGTTTCTATAGCAATCCTGACAAGAAGAGTTTCCCATTGTGCTCAAGGAAAAGGGCACCCCCAAGACCACAGCAGCTTTATTAGCTCTAAATACCTTACAAATAGAGTCTGGTTATCAAAATTGGTTTCCAAAAGTCTCCATTATTTCAGGCTTTGCTGTTAACATGCACAGGACAAGATGTTCGGTCGCTCACAGGGGACCAGCCCGTGCGCTGTGCCGAGCGGGCGTCCAAGCTAAGGCCGCCATCAATATGGTGACCCGCGGGGAGCTGCGGGACACCAGGTTGACTAAGGAGGGAAAAACTCCCATCAGCCACCAGCAGCTTCAACTTCCTCTCCCTCCAAGCTGTCTTAAAGGTAAAGCTACTCCATGACAGCTTAGAAGTTCATACTGGGTTGATTTGTAGGAACTGCTCCAGTCAGATCCTTCCAGGATCCAGGTCGCTGTTGCCATGTTAAACAGTTCTATTATTCTAAATTTTCCACATAGCTGTAGGAGTTGTGAAGCTGCCGAGGTGAGCAGAAGCACTCAATAACTTCGCAAACTGCACCAAAGAGGATTTAGCACCCAACTTGTTACAAACCTAGGGATTGAATTCACGTGTCCTCATCCAAGTGGCAAAAGCAGAAGCAGCGGGGCTGAGGTGGTATCTGGGTGGTATCTGTTTGGCAGGTGGCTCACATGGGGATGCTTTTCCATGCAGGACACCCCCTCCTTGCCTTCCCCGGGCCTGGAGCCCACCAGGAGCCGCGGCACAAAGCCGAGAAGCATTTCAGGGTGCTGCTGCCAAGGCAAGGGCAAAACTTCCGCTGGCAGGGCAGGAGCAGGCAGCAGGCCAGTGGGTCGCCTTGTCTGCAGGCAGCCATGCAAATCTCCGCCCAAATTTTCCCTTCTTTGCCTTTTTTTTTTTGTTTTTTTTCCTTCTTTCCTGGAATCCAGCCATTTGTGAGGTGAATGCTCTCTTCTTGCACTACTTTTTTTTTTTTTTTTTAAAGCATGCACTAGAAAAAGAAACTTTCAATGAGTACTAGATACTGTATAAATCTTGTTATTTAGGTTTAAAATCGATTTTCATATTTATTTTTAACCTCTGTTATTGCTTTTCTGAATATTTGGTGATTGGGAAAAAAAAGAAGGCTACTTCAAATTATGACCCCTGCCAACAACACTGAACAAGAAAACAGATTTGGCATGAACAGTCACAGGAATTAATTCTGCTGCTTTTTGGACTTTATTTGATGTGCAGAGGGTCTGGCGTGTTCCTCACAAAGATGTCATTTGATAGCTCTTATTAAAAAAGGCAAAGGAAAGTGTAGGAGAAATCACAGCACCTTCACATTCCTCCACAACTTCCCAGATCATAAAAGTGCTTGCAGAAGGGAATAGAAGGATTTGTTTTATTTAATTTTTCTCCCTCTAGTTTTTTTTTTTTCCCTATCATGCCTAGTGTAGAAATTTTTCTCCATAAATTGAGATAAAAATAAAAGGTACTAGCAGTTTATTTGATAGATTACAATTGATTCAAATTCAGAAATTGTCCCTTTTTCAGGTAAAAATAACAGTGCTGTTGGAAGATCACACATGGACAGATCACCTGTGGGGAAAAAAACCAAAACCCTACCCCTAAAATGCCATCCTGATTTGAGTAACTCATGCAAAGGGAAAGCACTCATTTTTTCAACCCACAAGCCCTCCAGTTCTCCCACACCACATTCTTAAACTCCTAGCCACAAAATGGTTTGGACTGGAAGGGAGCTGCAAGCCCGTCTGATCGCAACCCCACAAGCACGGACACCTTCCACCAGATCAGGTTGCCCAAAGTCCCATCCACCATGACCTGCTTTGACCACACAAGAGGTGACTTGAATCCAGATCTTGTCCCATTATCCATGACACAACCACTTGACCACTTACTGGCTTCAGGAGAGTTTTCCAAGCTTTCCCCACTGGAGTGGTTTCCCTCTTCTGCCATTAAAACCTGCCACAAATGCTATCCACTCTTATGAACAGGAATGGTTGCAAGCTTCCCTCCTAAGGTTTAAATTAAGACTTAATGAAGACTCAGAATTTAAGATTAAATGTTCAGCCTCTGGCTAATTATGTTTGCACAGTTCTATTTCCTTGGCAAGCATTTCAGATAAAAAACAAAACAAAACAAGCCCTGAACAATATTTACACATTCTAGAACACAGCAAATCCTTCCTTGAAAAGGCACAAGAAATCCCTGTAGAGCTCTGGTACACTTTCAGCCAGCCTCCTGTCCAATTTCCTGGGGAAAAAGAAACAAAAACAAAATACAAGTTCATGACCTTGTGATTTAAAAAAAGTGAAATATCTTAAATATTTTTATTTGTCTGTTCTGGCTGCTCAGTGTGCATTATAGCTACATATGCAATTAGCTTCTCTTCCACACCTCTGCATGGGTGAAGAGCTGAAGTACTGATCCCCTTTGCAGCTATTATAAATCACTTTTCAAGAACTGCCTTTAAAGTATTACATTAGGCTGCTGTTTACCTTCAACATAGGTCTTTCATTACAAATCCAGCCATTGGTTGGATCAAGTTTTCATTTCTATAATATTTTTTTTCTCCCTGTAGCCTTGTAAACAGCCTCCTTATGTATGACTATGAATGAGATGGAAAAGCCAGGGAATATCTTGTGGTATGAGTTAAAAATTGCTCTGGTTACTGCCTTATAAAATGCACACGATAAATTTGAATAATCTGAATTTTTATTGCAACAGTCTTTAAAATAAAGAGGTACAATTTCCCTTTTTTTTTTTTTAATTTTAAACAATGCACCAAAATTTTAATAAACAATTTAGTCTGAACCACAGGGAGAAATGAAAGGCTCTTCTATGCAGTGACTCACTGGATTATTGAAAACAACTATGTGGCTGCAACTGCTTTGCCTTCCTGATATATCTTTTCCCTCTGTTTTCAATAACAAGATCACTCTAGAGCTTTGATGAAAAATGAAATTTCCTTCTTTTCCAATGCAGAGAAATATTTACATGGGTTGGAGAAATGCATCTAAAATGGCACAGCTCAAGTCTACCAGGCACAGGTTTTTACATACACGAGTTGTAGAAATCTGTTTGCCCATCTTAGTTCTCATAATTTATCCCCTTGTGTGGTTTTTTCCTTCTGTGGACTGGGCAGTCAATTTATCCATCTTTTTTATGAGTAATCCTCTCTCAGAAATGAGACACATGGCTTTAACTTCTAGGGGAAGCATTGCCACCGCTGCTAACAAAAGGGATGTGAACTGACGGGTTGTTCTGCTCTGGAACATTAACCAGATTACACTCCCACTGCAAAGTGCCATTGTCAACATTAAACTGACTTATTAATAGCCCACTGGTTTGGGGTTTTTGTTTGTTTTTTGTTTTATTTTGCTTTTCAACTATAGCTACAGTTAACTTCAAGGGAAAAAGCCAAACAGCAAAACAGTGCTGGGAAGGGTCTCCCTCCTAAACGGTGGCACCTCTCAGGCAGATGCTCTAAGCTCTCCTCTCTCCATAGGTATGAAGCAGAGGTGTGGCTGTCTTAACCCATCTCCAACACCATTACTGACATGATGATGTTTTAAAAAATGAATGATTTGCTTGTGGGATTCAGGAGGAGATTGTGTGTTTTGGTATTGCTTGACGTGCTGACAAGCAGGTGAAAAATGTTGCCCTGTAAATAGAGTTGTCTGTCTTGATTGAGAGATGTCTTATTGAAAGGTATTCGTGACTGTAAATCCCGGGATACCCAGCAAAGAGGGATTTCAATAAGAAGTGAGAGCCATTAAACTAGCTCATCCTCACTTCACAGGCTCAGGTGTAAAGAGAGATGTTACCTATGCACTTCTGTTGATCTCCATCCTTAACAAAGCCACAAGCACACGAGCAAGTAGCATTTCAGATATTACCATGTTCCTTTCAATTTAGCTGGAAAACCTGGCCAAGGCTGAGCCCTCTGTCACTGAAACCCAGTTTAACATCACTGACACAGAGAGACAGATGTTCCCTCCATTGTGCAATTTGGGGTGGATTTTTTCTTTTTTTAACCAGGTTAACCACTTTCTTCTTCTTCTTCTTTCTTCTTCTTAGGTATTTACTAGACTTTTTAAAGACCAAAGCAATCAGGTAAAACAAACTGCACCTTCCAGCCAGTTGGATCACTGTAAAATTCAGAACTGGAAGGGACTTTCTTCAGAACAGCCTCCTGATCTTCACAAGGCATTCATGTTACTCTTCCTAATGACCTCTCTGCACTGATCTCTATTGGCAGAGCAAGGCTTGGGGAGCCATCAAGGAAGGTGATGGTACAAATATCCCTGCCTTTGTAAATGAAATATCTCACACAATCCACGGCTGCCAGGGGTTGGTTTTCTGGCTCCTGGAGATATGTGTCTCCTCCTCTTTTGGGGGAAGCTGAGGGTGCAAAGGGAGCAGAGCCTGCAATGCATCCATCAGCTCAAAAGCAGGATTCAGTCCTGGAGGTAACCCTCATCCTTTCAAAACTTTAACCTAAGGGAGCACAAAGGGAAAAATAATCATCTTGTGTTGGTCAGTCGCTTTGCTCAGTGTCACAAATATCACAGAAAGAGTGGCCCTCAGCAGAGTTTGCTCTAGATCAAGAATAACTCCTGTTCCAGCCATAGCTGGGGCTGCTTAGTACTTCAGGTTTTTGATGTATTGAGGAAAGCCTTGACAACACAGACAACTGCAGTGAAATAAGAGGCTGGCTCAAACATTAACGACCCACTGATTTTATGTGAGACAGAGAGATGATCAGACTGTCTGCCTTGGCAAAGACCTCTCCTTCCACCCACTGTGGTAGGCATCCCTTCAATAACTGCAAGGGGCAGAACTGGTCCCTCAAAATTGTCTTTCTTCCCCCCCCACCCCCAACTCCTATCCTTCTCAGACAGAGTAGGAATAAAAAACAAGCTGTTGGTATAGCAGAAGGAAAATCAATCTCCTTGTTGACCTGGAGAAAGCAAGGTGGAGTACCTGAAGCTCTGCTTTCCCATCTCCCGATGCCACTTACACTGAGGCAAATTTTCACACAAGAAAGATAGTAATCTGCAAGTACTCTGCTGTAGTGTGGATTTATCTGTCCAACAGCAGCAGATAAAGGTGAGGACAGCTTGCTACCACACTCACTCAGGTGCGACAGTTTGCATCTAGAGAAAGTTTTGGGGGTTGGGAAAGAAAAGAAGATAATTTGTAACCACAAAAAAATGAGATAAAACAAAGCAGTGTAGGGAAAGGGGCAGCTTTGCACTGTGCAAAACAAAACAACCTGGCACATTCTTTACATGTTTGCTGTCACCAATGGGGCTTTTTATTCTCTTCAAGCCAGGGAAAACCTGTGGTGTAAGCAACCACTCCTCTAGGGCTCGATAGCCAGAGGGTCACCTCAGGGAGCACATGGCAGAGGTGGCCATGGTGCTGAGGTTTGGTTGGGAGTCAGCTCAGGAGCATGTGGGGTGAGGTGGGGCATCACTGAGATTTTGGCTGTGTCAGATACACAACTGTGATTCCAGGATTTACACAACTGTGATTCCAGGATTTACACAGCTATGATTCCAGGATTTACACAACTGTGATTCCAGGATTTACACAGCTGTGATTCCAGGATTTACACAACTGTGATTCCAGGATTTACACAACTGTGATTCCAGGATTTACACAACTGTGATTCCAGGGTTTACACAACTGTGATTCCAGGATTTACACAACTGTGATTCCAGGGTTTACACAACTGTGATTCCAGGATTTACACAACTGTGATTCCAGGATTTACACAGCTGTGATTCCAGGATTTACACAGCTGTGATTCCAGGGTTTACACAACTGTGATTCCAGGGTTTACACAACTGTGATTCCAGGATTTACACAACTGTGATTCCAGGATTTACACAGCTGTGATTCCAGGATTTACACAACTGTGATTCCAGGATTTACACAACTGTGATTCCAGGATTTACACAGCTGTGATTCCAGGATTTACACAACTGTGATTCCAGGATTGACGCAGCTGTGATTCCAGGATTTACACAACTGTGATTCCAGGGTTTACACAACTGTGATTCCAGGATTTACACAGCTGTGATTCCAGGATTTACACAACTGTGATTCCAGGATTTACACAGCTGTGATTCCAGGATTTACACAGCTGTGATTCCAGGATTTACACAACTGTGATTCCAGGATTTACACAACTGTGATTCCAGGATTTACACAGCTGTGATTCCAGGATTTACACAACTGTGATTCCAGGATTTACACAACTGTGATTCCAGGATTTACACAGCTGTGATTCCAGGGTTTACACAACTGTGATTCCAGGATTTACACAACTGTGATTCCAGGATTTACACAACTGTGATTCCAGGATGTTCAACTGACAGGCACCCTCCAGTGCTGGGCTGGCTTATAAACTGCTGGGAGGTCTGGGAAAGACATCAAAAGAAAAGGAGAAATGGGAAAGGAGGAAAAGGAAAAGGGGAAAAAAGGGGGAAAGGGGAAAAAGAGAAAAAGGGGAAAAAGCGAAAAAGGGAAAACGGAAAAAAGGAAAGGGGAAACTGGAAAGGGGAAACGGAAAAGGGAAAAGTGCAAATGAAAAGGGAAAAAGGAAAAGTGAAAAGTAAAGGCAAGGGAAGAGGGGAAAGGGAAAGAGGAAAGGGGAGAGGGGAAAGGAAAGGGAAAAGGCTTTGACACCCCAAAATGCAGCGCAGACGCTCCGGATCCCGCCGGGGCCGGGCGTTTCCAGCGCTGCCCCGTGCGGCCGCCGCTGCCGCGATCCAACACCGCCCCCTCACGGCTCCCCAGCTGCCAAAATCCAGCGTTTGCGGGGCCGCACAGGCAACTCTTGACAAAAAATCACGGGGGTCCCCCTGCTCCAGCTCTGACACCGCTGGGGATGCACCCTGTTTCCCAGGGACAGAGCGCTGCAGGGATCCGGCCACCCGCAGTCGCTCCCCTGATGGAAGTGGGGTAGGTGGGGTGGATTCCTGCCCTGCTGCCAGTCACCGACACGGGGAGACATGGATTCACACAGGGGCCGATCACCCAGCCTGGCTACACCCTGCATCCATCACCTGCTGAGCTGAGTGTTGCCACCTTCACACCAGGTTTACACCCACATGAAAGTCCCAGAAGAGCACATCACCACATCGACTGCTGATGACACCTTGCACTCTCCTTGTTTTGACTTTGTCACACAGACTGGAAAAAGATGGTTTTCCTTCTTAACATGGAAAAATTTCCACTGGTAGCATCGAGTTGGCTCTAAGCCCAGGTAAAGCAGGTGTCCTGGACACATAACAAGGCAGCAAGTTTGCTGCTGCAGACACTTGGAAAAGCTGAGCTGGGTGCTGCCCCAAGAGCCTCGAGGATGGCTCAGGGTGTGTAAGCATTTACACAGGAAAGGAAGGAAATGAAGAATGGTCTCCCAGTCCCTTCAGTCTGGCATTAAGAAGGGATAAGAGGTCCCCAGGGCATTTCTCATCCCTCTTCCCCAGAAGCTGATATGCCCTCTGGCTCAGGCATATCAACTGTACCAAATGGGGCATTTTCAGTTTACGTGTGCTGGACATCAACCTCTTGTATCCCCTGCAGGAAGCTGTGCCTGCTGAAGCCCACTCCTGCAGCTCTCCTCCAAATAAACAATTCCTGGATTCACACACCCTGGGCAGCTCAAGCATTTTTATCTCACTTCCTTACCCTACCCCCATCCCAAAAAAAAAAAAGTGAGATGTTACTGGAAATAGACAATGTGTCCACTTCTGTTGCAGAGCTCATGCTCCTGAGCTGGAAATACAACTGGCTGGCACAAATGTGAGCTACACTTGCATTCTGACAGCTTAACAGTAACCCAGAAAGTGTAAGTCTATCCACCACACTTTTGTCCTGATCTGCATCTCACTGAACAGCTTTGACCCTCAACATTTATGTTCCTCTTGCAGGTTTGTGGCCTCCAGCCCTCTTCCTTTTCTCCTCAGCTGCCATCACTGTCCTGCTCCTCAGTGGTTCTGACTGGATTGTGCTTAAACCATATCTCCACTGAGTATCACCAGTGAGCTGAGGACCAAGGCCTGGCAAAGCAAGAAAAATTACCAGCATGAGTTTGCTAAGAGATCAAGGTCTGCAAGGACTTGTCCCTGGTAAGAAAAATAAATGGTAAATGATGAAATCAAAAGGTGATACTGCACTGCTCAGGGTTTGTTCAATATTAGCTGCGATGCTACTGTGTGATGTGCTGGCAGTGGCAAGTAAATAGATTATGGACTAAACTTTGTACAATAAATAGTCCATTACTGAATATATACTTCTCAAATTAATTTCTGACACAAGCTAATAACATAATCTCAAGCCAAGAGGCTTGAAAGGGTTTTGCAGAGGCAATCTCTTGCTGGCTGCAGAATCCTCCTGCTCTTGTTACTTCCAATAAAACCTATTTTGCCAGGGCAATTATTCAGTGGCTGGGGTTAACTCAATGCTCTGAAGGATGAAGGTAAGGTAATCGACTATATTCATCTTGGTATTTCTTTTGCATGCTCTGGGATTATAATTACAAGATAAAATATTATTGGAGGAGGCTGATATTTAACAAGGTATCAGCCAAGGGGACAGGACTTTAAATGCATGGGGATACTATGATGAGTGGGACTGTTGGGAAGACCCAGATAAGATGACAGGTTTATAGTAGTTGATTTTGTAATCTCTGCCAAAATGTGCCACACCCCTGACTGTCAATGTCATTCCCAGAACTATAGGGTTTTCTCCTCTCCTATGGTCTGGAAAGAAACTGGCCCTTATCTTCTTCCTCACTCTATCCTCCCCATCAGGGTCTGATCCAGAGCCCACAGGTCCTGCTGATGAGAGTGGTACTATCGACACTTACCTGAAGCCTGGGATGTAGCTACCCTGGGATGAGCCTGTGCATCTTTACTGGAGAGGACTTGTTTTCAGGCACCAAATTCCCTTTTGCCATCAAGAATGGAGGTTTGAAGAGCAGCACCCAAGGGATGGTTTGTTTCTTTGGTGCAACTAGTAGGTACTGCAGACTCCTGAAATGAGCCCTCCTTCATCAGTCACAGTGCCCCAAATCATCCCTCAGCCTGCATTCACCTTAATTAAGGTGAATTAATTAAGAGTTAAGCCTGCCCCACTGCTTAATTCTGAGTTTGGCATTGCCCTTGGCCTCCTGCACAAACACAGCCAGGGAAGGTTCCTGTCTCGTGGCTCTCAGATTAATTACACAGAGATGAGAGGGGGCTGGGTTCAGGACACACTGCCAGGTTCCACAGGGACTGGCAGAACAAATGTCAGCACAGAGCCATAAAGCCAGCATGGAAATCAAGAATATTCATAGGGGCAGGAGAAAGTCTACAGATGCAATATCTGCACTCATTGTGTGCATCATCTGCCCCTCTGTGTAGTACTGAATCAGACCTAAAAAAAAAAGATAGAATTGTTAGTTTTAGTGAAAACTGCAGATCTCCAAAAGAGCTTTGGGTCAGGAGAAGGGGATTTTGCAAACTGTTAGGATTTTCAGCAAAGGTCCTGCCTGGAGTGCCCTTGCTGCATGGCATCAAGAAAGCAGCCTGGGGGAGAAGGCAATGCTGGACTTACCCACTAGCAGGGAAATTCACTGCTCCCCTGGGAGATTTCCCATGGGTAGAGGAAGGGTTAGAAATCCTTTAGAAGTATAAAAAGAGATTATAGCATCCAATCCCTGCATTTAATGTTAAGTGGCCCTTCAGTTTATACTCATCGCCTACTCTTTGTAAAATTCTTGGCATTCCCAATGTTTTCTTTTTTCTATAGCTCCAGTTAAAGCCCATAAAAAGTTCAGAGGCATTTCTAACCCTAGAGATCCAAACCACGCTCGGTGACACCAATCTAGTGCTACGCTCCGAGGTTTCCCTCCTGGCAGACAAATCTCAGTCTTCAGTTAACCCAGAGAAAGGTCAGCCAAGCCATCAAACATTTCAAAGCACAATTAAGACCCCAAATGAGCAAAGTTAAAGTTTAATGCTGAAACTTCACTGCCAGTTGATGCTCAGTGATTACAAGGGTCACTTGAAATACCATCAGCAGAACCACCACGTGTGTTAGGAACCTGCTGATGGGCATTACTGAACCTTTTAACATGGCAAACAACCTTACTCTAATATGATTGCTGCCACTAAAAATATTTTAAAATTAAATATTTTTAAAAAGCAGTTCAGGCTGTAGCTGACAGAGAGAGGAGCTGCTTTGAGCCTGAAAATCTGTGAATGTGTTTGAATTCCCTTAAAATAATTCAGCTCCCATACAAATGTGGTTGACTAGAAAAAGCCAGAAATTAACTCTCCATCCCAAGAATACAGCATTTAAAGCTAAAACAAAGGCTCAAAGGGATAAAAGAGGTCACAACATAGTCTTATTCAAAAATACCGATTAATTTATTCCATTAGAAACGGAAATTTTATATAAAATCCTATTTCTGTATGTTAGGAACTTTTTGCAACATCCTATATTTAAAGTTAAAACAAAAGGAAGCACAAAGTCAAAACTAAATTAGAGAAAATTCAAGCTAAGCTTTTCAACATTAGAGTGAACAGGTAACAAACAAAAATTTGCATCTGATCTGTAGATTAAATGTACATTCCTTCATTTTGTTGGATTTGAACAAAGCCTATCTTTTCCAACAGCAAAACATTTCCTGGGAATCTCTTCACTGCCATCCTACTCATGCCTGGCAAGGCTTTATTCCAGAGGAATGACACTGAACACTGTGGGATGAGAAAGGGTGGAAAAGCAAAGCATGGAGGGAGATTTTAACTAGGGACTGTCAGTTTGGAAAAGGAAGGGCAAAACAAACTTCAGGCTTTTCCTGTCCTGTCTAAAGACATGGCATAAGGAAAATCACCAGCAGCCATGTGAAAAAAAAGAAAATCACTAAAGAGCCAACAGTGAAGCCAAAAGGAAATCTGAACTTTGTTAACACTGCTCCTCTTGATGGAAAAGGGGTAAAATGCCTATGCAGACAATTTGGTTTTGCCCCTTTTTTTGGCAAGACAAATCTGGCTGATTTATTTCACGTTCTCACATTATGTATTTAAAAAATTATAACTCTCAGCTCAAATGCCACCTTGATATATTAGGTATCTACTTTCATTATATTAATCTTCATATTTGGTGCAGGATATGAATGTGTAATCTAAGTCATAACAAAGGTTTCTCTGTGGTAGTAAGAGGTGTCATTATCAGACATTACATAGCAGTTTATAATGTCAGTGGAATAATTTTGCATCAATGTTACAACGAAATTCTTGATAGAGAAAGATGTTATGGGAAGTAATTACTTCTCTCCCCCCACTAGCTATTAAACTTTAATAGCTCAGATATGATTTCAGGTTTCCTAACAGACAGGTTGGCATAGAACTTCATTCTGTAATTCCTATATTTTAATAGCCAGAGTAAAACAAAAGTATCTAGAACATACTCACTCTTTCACTTTAGACAACGAGAGATGCAAAAGAAAATACAGCATTGTTTATTCATGCTAGATTGAAAGAAATACTGGGTTTAGATCCCAGATACCAAATCTCATCAGCCTGTCTGCTGGCTAATCCCATAAATATAGTTATTTAGACTAGAAACTGCAAATGACATATAACAGCAGAGATAAGAAGATAAATCTAGGAGATACTTAATGGATTATATAAAAATGAGCAAGAAATGCTCTATAATTATTCCACACTGTTGAGCTGGTTTCTTAGCTGATTTAAAGGCTTAAGTACCTCCTCTGGAGAAATAAGAAGAGCCAACTGTTGGTATATATACATGTTTTAATAGCCCACTCACTGTGGTTCCCAGCTTGTGCTATGGGCTTGCATTTCTGTTTCTGTTGTCCCATCAGCACAGAATGGCAGGAGTAAAATGAAGGATCTTTGTAGTGTTGCATCCATGAAGTCTCATAAACCTTTTTTTTGGAAAGCATCTACCCAAAACCAACTTGACTTCATTAATTTTTGTACCTGAAAACACCAGTGTCACCTGTAGAAATAACACAAGTTAATATTTGCCTTGTTGGTTCCTGCACATGGAAATTCCTGACAGATATTTTTTTTTCTCTTTGTTTAAAGACATTTAAGTTGTTATATTATCAGTCTGAATGTGAATTTCAAGTGCTTTCTTTATGATCTGGGGCAGAATAATGTGTTTTGAACTAGAATGAGCCCTGCAGCACTCACTGCATTTTTGCTCCCCCTTGGTGGCCCTGCACTACTCATCCTGCAGAATGACTGAAAAAAAATAAAAATAAATCTGATTAAGCATTAAAAAACAAAGGGGGACTGGGGTTAAGGACATAAATGGGCAGTGGTAACAAAGCAAACCAGAGCTTTCTTCTATCCTTTTCATAATGGCCCAGAAATTACTACTACAAATAATAATAACAATAATTTTAAATGCCAGTTAAAAATCAGTAGGCAGTCCTGGTTTAAGGAGATAAAAAAAGAAGCATAAGGCATGGGGAAGAAGATTTAAAAATCCACTTGGCAAGAATAGCGTTTTAGGCAGACTTTGCACAGACTTCTTTCTTAGTAATGGGGGGGAAAATTATCAAATCTAGGGGGATAATCATATTTAAAGGGGTTGGTTTTTATGTTGTGGTTTGAGGTTTTTGGCTGGGTTTTTGATTAATTGGTTGGGGTTTTCTTGTTTTGACGGGCAGCTAAAGAATGAAGCCAGAGAGGGGAGTCCTATTGTCAGGAACTGCTAATTCCTTTAAGCTTTTGTCCTTGAGCACTGTGAGTCTTTGAGATTCTTTGAAAACATTTGCTGTAAATCATCATTAAAACAGATCATCATAAACAGAAGGAAGTAATAATTCTAAGGACCTGTATAATAATAAAGACATAAAATGTTAAGTAACTTAATTTGCAGCTCTGCTGACAGCAGGAGTCCATCAGCTGGAAATTGAGAAAGGGAAACCTCTGATGGCTCATCAGATATCTGTAGGCTGCCCCTGGACCACCAGCATGAGACTCCTACAAAAAAGAAAAAACCCTCCAAAAGGGATCAGGAAAGGAGATAGGGAAGTACTGAAAGTCATGGTGAGAGTTCACTTGAAGGAGTTGCTTCTGTCAGCTGGTGTTTAGCTCAACTTCTCCTCCTGTCTCTTGGGGAAAGGTGTGATTAGCAAGGGCACAAGAGCATCTCAGTCTAGATGGCCCCAAATATGTCAAGTCTGAACTCAGAAACACGAATATAATACCCATAATATACTGCAGTCCATGATATTATTGAGCAGTTTAACATAGCCCAGGAGGCCCAGATCTGGAGTCTCAGAGCATGTTTGGCTGCTTTGTTCTAGGCACTAGATGTCAGTGTTTTACCTACATTTACAGATATTTCCAGTCACTGGGAATGCAGAAGTAACAACAAATAAATAAACAAATAAATAAATAAGCAGCAAAGCATCTGCAGTACCAAAGGCCCATCCGAACATCAGCAAACCTCTCCTTCTCTCAGGTGCCCAGAAGGAAGTTGACTTTCCCTTCTCCCCAATTTGTTTATGCCCAGAAGCATTAGTTTAAGGAAGAGCTGAGTCAAACACATGCACAATATCAAAAGCACCTGCCAAATATATATTATATCTATTTTATATAATATAAAATATTCCTGTGTTTGCTAAGAGCTGTTAACAGACCTGGCCAAGAAGTTTTAATATACAGAAGGAAACACAGACATTTCTTTGAAACCTCTTTTTCTACACTCATTTAATCCTGAAAAAGAAATTGGCAAAATGGTTTTTTTAGCTATTAGAAAAAGCTTCATCATTTTGTCAGAAGCAATTTTACGGAGTTCTTAAACTGCTTTTAAGTTCAGGAAACAAAATGAGATCAAACTAAAGGTGTTGTCTTTCACATTTGGTTCATGTCATCATAAGAAAATCCCCCTCTTTTTTTTTTCTTCAGCCTATCTAAGCATTACAATCAAAGAATCCCAAATATGAGGTATCAACAGCAGCCCTATGGGCCTTGGGGAAAGGTAGGGGGTACCTTTGCTACAGAAAGGTCAGTGTTAATCTTGTTATGTCATTGTTGCAAGTGTTGCAAAGGTTACACAGATTCCAAGCAATTCTGGAATACTAGAAAACTTTACTTAAAGGAAGGGGATACACTCCTATTTGAAATAAAATCTAAGGCTAAGCTGCCCTCTAGAAGAATAAATCAAGGACCTTTGCACTTCAAATAATAACACAGACAAATACAATGCTACGTTTATGGCTTATTTTTAGACAAAGCTTGGGCAAAATGAAAAAAAATGCAATTTTCTGGTCTATTTCCTGAAGAATAGGGAAAAAAACCCAAAACACAAACTAAAACCAAAATGAAACTGTCAGTGACCATCTAATGATCCATCCTATCCCATATGCTGAAAAGTCATTAATGTTGCCTCAGCTTGAAGAATCCGTGTGTTGAATCAGCGTGGTATGAACAAGCCAAAGCAAATCTAATCACTGTGGGCTACATTACATCCCACCATGTGCTGAGGAAGATTGGCATCTGCTACTCACAATTAGCATGGAGATTTTCAGGGAGACAAGCATCTGTCAGGCAGACCCAGGACCAACAGGATGGAGCACAAGCAAGAAACAGGAATTCCTCCTTTTTTAACATGAAGCACAGCTTTTTATTTAAAAACCTTTCCACACACTGAAGTGGTTTCTCCAGAGAAAGAGATGGAAAGCATAGTGGATCACAGCTTCCAGAGCCCAGTGTCCCACTGTCACAACAGGTGACTGGAGATTGCTCCCAGATGTCTTTTGTCCTGCTGTTTTAACAGTGGCTCAGAGGGTCACTGTTAATTTAATTTTGAAGGAAAGATAGTACAAATTGACATTTCAGCTGTTGATTGGCTGGAAGCAATAAATCATACAATCAACCATAGAACAACTTTAAATCACAGGACAAAACATCAGTTTGTTGTGATGATATCCAGTCTGTTGAAAATCCAAGTTAGCTTACTGGGAGAGAAAGGAGAGCCAGCAGACAGACACTGCAAGACTTTAACAATCCACATCAAGTTTATTTTTAAACCGTGTCAAGAGCACTTGTCAGCACTTGGTGTGTGGTTTGCCATGGCCACAGCTCCTGACAACATCAAAAAATGCCCCATCAGAACAAAGTGGTGCCAAAGGAAAACCGTGACTGTGGCAGCCTTTCACTCCAAAGCACCCAAAACTGTCAAGTCTTGTGAATGAGACATCAGCCGTGAACTTTTGGTTTGCAGCTACTGCTACCAGGCAGAGCAGAAGGGATCTGTGTACTGCAGGCTATTTACTCCTCAAACTTTTCCTTATAGTCTGTCTAATTTGGGCAGGATACAACAGATGGGGAGCCCTCAGACATTCCACTGTTGTCCAAAGACATTGTTCATATAAAGGTCTCCTGTTTGGAGACAACAAAAGCATAGAATAAATAAGAGCTGGCAATACCTCTGTATCAGAGGCAAACAGAAATCAGTATTGCCCTGTGCAATAAAAGGTAAAACACAGGTGGATCAGCCCCAGGGTTTTACTCCCTCCTTTTAAAATGTTGTTCATGATTCAACTACAGTCTCCAACAGATAGAAAATAAATTCCTTCTTTCCTGGTGCCAGAGAATCAGTGACAGAACAATTACGGAGTCTCAAAGGGCTGATTCTCAATCACTCCATATAAAGCCATTAACAAGTGTAATTTCAGCCAACTGACATGTATTTGTTAGTGTTTTGCATTTATATTTTAGCTTTAAAGGTTTTCCCTCTTTCTGTCACATTCAACAGCATCTCTCTCTGTGGCAGAACTTCAGAAAGGGGTCACTTGCCATGGAGCCACACCTAAATAACTGGATGAGCAGCCAATTTTACATCTGCACAGTAGCAAAAGAGATAAATCTTCCTGTCATTAAACTTCTCTGCTGAAAAACCTCTCACCAATGACACAGAGAAGGCAGCAGAGGTAAAGGATGTTGAGCCAGGAATAGCTGGTGTGGGCTTTAAATGAGGTGGGAATAGGACAGTTTACAAGTCTGAGGTAAAAGACAGTATTTGTAAAGTTTTTATTCACTTTATATTCAAACACAAATTGACTGCAAGAGTCTGAGATTTTGGTACTTCTTGGACTGGGGAAAGTTCTGTTCACTCCTTTATCACTCATCCTACTACTAGACCTTCATGTGATCATCTAAATTTTAAGACTTCTACAACATAAAGAATTTTATGCTGAAGCAGTTCTGTATTTGAGTAAATTTTCAACCCTTTGAAAGGGGCAAAAGAAGGATACAGACACAGAAGTTTTGTTCAGGATTTGGAGCGGTATCCTGGTCCCATGCTCACACCTGTATGCCCAAAGCAGCCCAGGAACCCAGCCCCAAAGCCTCCCTCCCTGGGAAGGATTAAAACCAACTCCTTAGATCATCATATTGTCATCCATTTATTCACTACAAACTATCATTTGTCAGCTGGAGGAGAGACATGGAGTTTCTCATTTCTTACATCACTGGCACTCAGAAATTCAGAGAACAAATTCAGCATGCTCTAGGCTCTCCATCTGGATCTGTAACTCTTCTGAGGAACAGGGAGCAGTCTTTGGTGCCTTTTGGTGTCTGGGGCAAGTAATTTGCAAACAGCCCTCAGAGCTACTCATCAGCATCCTACACTGAAGGCAAATGTTTTTGGGTTTCTGACAGGGTTTTGTCAGACAGTGTTGTGAACTACAATTAACTTTGAAGAAAACAGAATGGATAATTTCATGCCCCATTAAACTTGTAATTTCTTTCTGCATTTCTGGACTTGGACAACGTTGTTCCTATCCCTGCTCAGCCTTCCACAGCCTCGCACCCATTACTGCAGGGCAGAGTTAATTAAATACAAAAGTTCTCCTCGTCAAAGCACTGACTAAGGTGTGTCAAATCCTGTCTCTTCAGATGCCATAAATGGACCATTAAGTTATCTAAACACTTCCAGAAAGTGTTGCAACACACCAAAAATCATAGCAGTGTGAACAGGTACTCACAGTGCTCATATCCACAAGTTCCCAGTCCTGGAAGCCTTGCTAGTGTGTCTTTGTAAAATCTGGTTTGGGGTCGGTCCTCCCAACAGCATCAGGTCACAACACACTATGTCTTCCCATCTTTGAGGCTGACAAGACACAGAAGAGATGCCTGTATCCCCACAGCATGACCTTGTACCAGATAAGGAGATGCTTCATTTTCCACAGCTTCACCTTCTGAGCAGGCTGCCAGGAAAAGCCAGGTCATATCACCTCATCCACTTCTACTGAAGGGGCCCCTATGGAAGAGCAGAAGTTCAAGAGCTGAAGGACAGACATTTCAGAGGATCATATAAAAAAATAAAAGACAGAAATCTTTAGGTCACAGCCATGGAAAGGTCCCCCAGCTTAAAACTCACATAGCTAAGAATAAACAACCCCATCTGCTCCTTTTATTCACACATGACATTTCCCATCAGGTAATTTTCAAATCACTTTCACTTGCAACCAGATTCCAGTCAGGAGTCCTGGCCTTCCCTCTTCTCCTACCAGAGGTCTCACATCATCTTAGAATCGCAGGATCATTTAGGTCGAGAGAGACCCTTGAGATCATTGAGTCCAGCTCTGCCAGATCCACCACTAAACCATGTCTTCAAGTGCCACATCCACATATCTTGTTGCATGGTATATCAGTGAGGACCATGTGAAGCCTCCTGAAGTGTCACTGGGTTCCTTGTTTCACCCTGGGGAGAATGACACTTCAGGAGATTTAATGGGGAACAGAAAGTACCTCAGGTAGTGTAGAAAAAATGCCATTAAAAGAGAAGGCCAAAAGAAGAAACCCTTGAGAGTGTCATTTGCTGACATGGCAGAGTTGATGAGCAGCAAACCCAGCATCTTCAGCATGAGAAGTTTCAGTGGGAAGGCTGTCAGCCCTGCTTTGGGCTCCCAGAAACTCTCCAGCAGTTCTGCAAGGGGTTCATGAGTGCTCCTGGCAGGAAGATGTGGTTTTTCCAAATACCTGGAAGGGAAGGCAGCTTTAAGCATTTAAATCACATAAGCAGCTCTTAGCCTCTTTAGTGGGGAGCCTCTCCAGCAGGTGACTGAACCTGAGAAACTTCTCAATACTTACAGGGAAATGCCACATAAACTTCCTTCCCAGGAAAATGAATCCACCCCTTCTGTTTGCCAGAAAAATGCACAGTGAAGGGTGTTCTCCATAAGCCTTGTGCATTACTACTGAGTCAGTGAATGCCAGGGAATTTTACCAGCCTTTGGTCTTCAGCACATGTTTGGACCCAAAATTAGCCACAAATCTCCTCTGGTCCCAGTTTGCACTCAGCTCCCTTGGAAAAGAGGAGTCAGTAAGATTTCTGTGGTGGGTTTACAGCTTCTCCCACAGTTTCCCCTTTCACTTCATACAAACACCTTAAAACATATTTCTGAGCCTAAGAACAAACACTACATGTCCCGAGAGCAAAACCAATTCCTAGGATTTTCTGTTTGATAATGATGGCAACAGCTCCCCTGACTAAAGGCAGATGCTGGGGTTTTTTTGTTACTTCATGCCAACCTTGATCTTCTTTTACCCCTTGTGTAGAGAGGAATGTTAAGTGTGTGTTCACAGACTTGGGAATCACATCATGGTGCTTTCTCCTGCCACATCATTGAATTAGTCTTTAGTTGAAAATATTAATCAAGAAGTGCATCCTCACTGTAGTTGTTTATTTTCACACCTGAACAGCAAGTATCAATTCTGAAAGTTGTTTCAAGTCTCCTTTTTCATTTCCAGGGGTGATTTTCTAGCTCTTCTGGACCTTCTTTCCCACCCTCCTGGAGCTACAAGTATAAGCTTGACTGTCTCATCTCCTTCAGTGCAACCAGAATTCCATGTCCAAATCTTGACAGTCAAATTGAAAACCTTGTGTCCTCTTCCCACTCCCAAAGTCAACATGGCCCATGAAACCTCACAGAAGGAGCAACTGGGAATAAAATTCTATTTTGGGAGCCTCTCCCTCCATCTGCAATGGATAACTTACTTTGCCAGAATTTGAGAACAAATACTTTTCCCTCCAAGAGCATGGACACTCTTTGCAGGTAACAATATATGGACCTGCTGGCAGGCAGCCATATAAATGACTATTGTAGCAGCATCCCATACATCCCTTGTAATAGAGGCTCTCAAAAAGGCCTTGTTTTTTACATCATTTCCCACCATCTGACATAAGAATCATTCCTGATGCAATTTTAACTAAACTAATCTGTGTTTGGAGGCAATTTTCTCCCTCAAATATTTCTGGGTGTTCCATAACCAACACAAGCTGATCATTTGTCATTCTCCACCAGAGAAGGTCACTGATGACCATTTTAGCACCTCTCAGTACTTATCTCTCATGAGGAAATGATGGTCCTCATTGAAGGACTCATTACTCATTCAGTAAAAAAGTTTGCATTAAGTTTCCAAGACAAATTGTTCCAGAATATTGGTTTGCTATTAGATCACAGGAAAGAAATGATACCTAGTTGGACTTAGGAGCATGCTGAGGTGCTGAGGAGCAGAACAAGGCTGAGAGAAACCAGGTTCTCCTGGATCCAGGGCAGACAGAGCCATCGAGTTCATCTGCTAGGGTCTTTGTCACACCACTAGGAATCAGGCCTTGGAATGTGTTCTGTTTTTTCTAAACACTGCAGGTAACAAGAATAGACTAATTCAGGAATTCAGAATTACCTGGTTTATAGCAAGGAAACAGGGCATGGCTGGATTGGGTCCATGTTTCTACTCCCAGCCAAAGCATACCACACTCTTAGAGGAGAATTTCTTGCTTCACATCACTTGGTTGTCAAAAAGCACTAGAAAGGTTCCCAAGAGTGTTTGCTGTGGCCTCTACAAACCTCTCTCTCAGGATCAGAGCTTCTCTCTTGGGCCATTACGTGGCATGAACTCCTAGGAATGTGATTTCACATTGCTACCCAGACCTTTAGAGCTACTTTGAGACCTACCTAGTCCTCAAGAGACAGAATCCAGGTGGAGGGTTTGGAAGTATCTGCAGCAAAACTGACACAGAAGGCACAGCTGCTGCGTACAAGTGGGGATGGATCTGCCCCAGCCCAGATGGGATGGACATGGGATACAGCACATTCTGGTCTGCAGTCACAGCTCTGGCATCTCGTCTTAAAAAGCAATCATTTAAACCTCTGCAAAGCTCCTGCCATTGTATTTCAGCCAGTCACAGTAACTGGAAAAAGCTCCTAAATTATAGCCTGGCTGCCTCAGAATGATGGCATAACCCACCTTGATTTACAGCCCTGGAGCAGACCTGAAAGGTTTGATATTCTTGCAGTCCTTCAAACCTCACCATTAGAGACTCCATCCTATTTATCCTCTGAGTTTGTCTAGCAACTGGAAGAAGCAATTGGACTATTTCTGAGCATTATTTCATGTGGTGCAAGCAAAATTGGTCCTGCAGCTATAATCAGATTACTTCTTGCCAAGAACCTTGTGCAAAATCTCTATGGCACTTGCTGTTATTCCTACAAAATGTCCATTTTACTTCTTTTCCTGCATCCAAAAAAATCGGATAATTTTAAATATCCATGTTTAACTTGTATACATTTTTTTTTTCAGGATTTTAATAGGATTTTTCATCATCTGTAAAGCACCATGAAATGTAATATTCTCCCCAGAACAGGGTGTGAAATTTGTCTACCTTATCAGAAATTTGTGTACAACTTGCTTCTTGGATTAAGTGTTTGACTCACTGAATACCTTCTTCTCACATTTAGTGTGTCCAATTGGCATGTTAGGAAATACATGGGGGTTTTATCTTTTTCTAATGGTAGTCATAGCCTCAGAAGGGATACATGACATTTTATTGTGCATGCATATGTTTATACTTAATTGCTGGAGCTTAAGGGAGAACATTATGTCTAATTCCCTGCCTGAGTGGCTTTATTGAACGTGAGGCACAAGCACACAGCTACAATACTACCACATCTAGAAGCCTTGCATACAGCTCAAGATCCTGAAGATGGACAAACCAAGGGGAGAAATGGTCCCTGATCAAAGATTTCATGAACAGAGGAAAAATAAGAATGGTGACTGTCAAAGACTAGGAGTTCCACATCAGCATCCGTGACCAGGAGCAATGTCAGAGCACCAGTGATCTATAAACAGCAGATTTCCTCTCCCCAGAAGATCCCCAAATGCAAAATACTGGGTTATTTCTAGATCTGGGACTTGTTCTTCTGAAAGAGCAACTTCCAGAGGGAAAACAATTAAAAATAAAAAAATGAGGAGAGAAAAAACCCCAAAAAACCCAAACCAAAGCAAAAAACAAAAACCCAAAGTGTGTTCTGATGATTGCCCCAGACTATAATTTAGTCTTGTGCCTGCAAGTTTCAGGTTTTGTTCAAGTGCATAATGGTGTGGTGGAATGCTTCCCAGCAGTCCCCCAAAACACTCTCTGTAATAACAGAGAGATCATTTATTGGAGAGAATGAGCAGATTCTTGCACAAGCCTCTTTTGTATGAAAAGTTTCAAGGATATGAAAGCAGCAATTATTCTCACCTTGGCTAATGCAATTAAGAAATTCTGAAGTACTGAGAAAACTGTGGAGCAATTAGACTTTGAACACCACCTAGCTATGAATTGTCATTTGCCAGAGAGCTATAGTTAGATCAAATGAAATTGGAGATGAGGGGAATGATCTGAAAGCAGTCAGAGGTAGTGGGGCAGGGCTTTCCCTGCAGTTTGTTACAGAGCTCAATACGAACTCTGTCAGCCATGACCATGACTTATAAGGAGTTGGCCAGTTTTTAGAGCACTAATCAGGTATTTTTTGCTAACTTAGGCAGAAGCATTACATTATTTTAGTGATAACTGCAGAATTAATTCTACTCCCAGTCCAAAGTTAAAATGTGTTAGGTAATAGGAAATGTGCTGCTTAACTTAAATCTCTCATGCTGACTGCAGCTTTTGTGAAAGAGGAGGCTGGTTCTAAAAAGAGGATCAAAATTTGAACAATTTGCCTTTGATATGAGGTAGAAGAAGCCCTTGCAGGATTACTGCAGCTTAAATGTCATCATTAAGAAACAAAGCAGTCCTTGGATAAGTGCTACCTTGACTTTAAGGCAAAGATGTGGACTGCAGAAGAGCACAGGCAAGAGCATGTGTCCAGAAAACAGGACGCAGGAGAAGAGAGTGGAAGATCAGATCAGAGGAAGAGGAGAAAATATAAAAATCACTTCTATTGACAGGAAGGAAATTATTTCTTCGAGATGCTCATGAATGGTGAAAGTATCCAGAGGCTTAAGCTTACATCAAGAAGGAGACTGATGATGATGATGAGAGTGAGAAACGCCAGGTGGCTGGGGAGTGTGAGAAGCCTTCTTTGGATCCATCCCTGGTAGACATTTGATCTGACAGATTTTGCCTCAGCAGAGAGGAGTGAGTGACCCCTGAGAAAGAAGGCTGATTTCAGCATCCTGTTTCTTGTGAGCATGGTACTCTTGAAATACTCTGAGAATTTTGTTGTATCTCCCAACACTGCCCAGAGGAAATCAAACCACCTTGCCCTGAACCTACCGAGCAGCACAGGACATTACAGGGGTGACCTAATTGTGGCCTTCCAGTACCTGAAGGGAACTTAGGAGAAAATTGGGACAGGGCTATCTACAAGAGCCTGTAGTGACAGGACAAGGGGGAGTGGGTTCAAATTGAAAAAGAGTAGGTTTAAATTAGATATGTGGAAAAAAATATTTCTCTGGGGGTGGTGAGGCACAGGCTGCCCAGGGAAGCTGTGGATGCCCCATCCCTGAAAGTATCCAAGCCCAGGTTGGTCAAGGCTTGGAGCAGTTTGCTCTTGTGGAAGGTTTCCATGCCCATGGAAGGGGGGTGGAACAAGATGATATTTAAGGTCCCTTCCAGCCCAAACCAATCTTTTTTTTCTGTGATTCTGACTGGTCAGGCATTATCAGGGTCCTAACAAAGAAGATGAATTTGCAAGCAGCAGGGGTCATGGAAGTAACAGGTTCATGGTTTATTCCTGCTCCCAGACCACTCCTGGCCTGCTGTGACTCAAACTGGCATTTATAGATTCACAGAATTATTTGGGTTGGAAGGGACCTTGAAGATCATCTTGTTCCAACCCCCTGCCATGGGCAGGGACACCTTCCACTAGACCAGGTTCCTTCAAGCCCCATTCAACCTTCAGTGACTTCTGTAGTTGGCACTGGGCAGCCCTGCACTCAGCAGTCGGAGAAACTCAACTCTTTCTCTTCTTACTATTAAGTTTCCCATCACTTACTCCTCCTATCACACAGTCAATCCTTCTTGGGAGATAAAGCATGGGGGTAAAATTCTTGCCATGCTTCAAGCCCTTTGAAAAAGAATTTATATCCACAGTGTAAATCAAACAGTATTGAAAAATCATTTTGAAAAGACAATTCAATGAAAATCCAGATGAGTCCTGTCTTTCAATTGGCTTAGTTATACTTGATTGCACTTGCTCTAACATGGATGCAATTTCAGATTTTGCTGGGGAGGTTCACAAATACAGAGCTCCCTGTGCCAGGTTTCTCAGCACAGCCCCTGGTAGGATACCCCATCCAGAGGGGCACAGCCCAGCCAGAGACTGCTCCTGTTGCCCGGGGTAGCTGTCCTCTCCACCTGCTCAAAGGTCTGCCAGCACTGACAACTTGATGCTGTGCTAACCCCAAGTTCCCTTGGAATGGAAACATCTTTTTGTGCATGGAGAACTCAAAGTGTGGGGATATCACTCCATCCAGATCCCCCGCCCTGAGAGTGCTGACGCTGTGCTCCTTTCCCAGCTTCCCCAGGATCTCGGTGGTAACACAACTTGTGAAGAACCTTACTTCATCATTAGCAAGAGAGACCCAAGAGTTTGTCCTGGATAATCTCCCTCCTTATTAACAGCAGTCTGACACAGACATTGATTCACCTGTAGTTAAATGGGTAAACTGTTTAATTTACAACAAGGGATTTATCTGGGAAAGAAGGAAAATAATTTCATGCCTCATTGCTTTTCTGTGATCCCATTACACCAATGGATGATGCTTCCTTTATATCAGTCAAACATGAAGAAGGGGATTAGGAGCTGAGGAGCAGAGAAGGGAGTGCTCATGAACTCCTGCCTAGGGAAGGATGGAGGATCTGGTCCAAGCTTAGTTTCAGTGCTAAATATCTTCTTCTTTTTACCAGAAATCTGAGGATCTACAGATTGTAGTCACCACAGCTGACAAATCCGTAGCATCTGAGCAAAAGGAGGGCCCCTCAAACACGTCCTCGTCCCTGCTCTCTGAGAATGAGGGCTCCAGACACTTGCAGGGGGTTTCCCTCCACCTTCACAGAGCAACTCATGGGTGGGCAGGCAGGAACAGAGCAGCATGGAAGACAAAGGAAAGGCACTTCAGTAGTCTGAGGACTACCCACCTGCTCGAGCATCAAAGGCATGCTGCAGAGGGGAACTGTGAGAGCTTTTCACAGGAGAGGCTGTCAAGATCTTTTTATAGATGGCAGTAGTACAGAGAGGCTGTGAGAGGGTTTGTCCTCCCATACAGTTGTACAAACAGCTCAGTAGGCAGTTCCATGAGCAGCAAAATGACTGAAGTCTCCTTTTCTCTACTTTAATGTGCTGCTGAAAGTGTTGGAAACTAATAAAAGGTGGACCCGTACCAGGAGCTGGTCCCTCCCTGGGGACTTACTTTGGGGTGTGCTCCTTCTGCCAACATCTTCTCATAAAGCCTGGAGGAGCCATGAGGTGGGACAGAGATCAACCAAAGAGTTCCAAGTCTTCCCAGAAAATGAGAGGTTTCATACAGACACAAGACTTCTCCTTGTTCACAAAAATCATACCAGCAGCTGTTGGACAAATGCTGTACTCTACAGACAACCACTCTTTGATATTAGCTGATGTATTATTATATGTTAACACCATTTTGTGCATCGATTAGCAGGAAACCCAGCACCTAAAAATTTATTTTAAGTGATTAAAAATACGCAAGGGGTTTCACACTTTGGTTATATTGTAAGATGAACAATGCCACCACCACCTTAAAATTATTCACAAGTACTTCACTTGGCAAGATTTTAACACTGCACCCAAATAGGCATCTCCTCAACAAGCATGCCAGGGTCAGCCAAGCCCCCTTTTGTTCCACAGCACTCTGTGCACGTACTTCCAGCTTTACTTCTTGTTCTCCTGTCTTTGTTCATTTATTTCCCTGCTGCCCCTGCAGTCCCAAGAGCAAGACTTAGCACTTGTGGACCTCCCAGCACTGTTCTGAGGTGGCCCTTGAGCTGCTATGAGCAACAACATCACAGACACTTAGATCTGCAGGTGCAAGGGAAAAAGAAAAATGATATAAAAGAAGAAAAGGAAAGTATCACACCTGTCACCCGTCCTTGCCCCCATCCACACAGACATTGGAGATGACTAAGAACAATCCAACTGTCCTTCCCAGTTTCTGTGGAAAGGTTTTAGCCTTCAGTGTGGGCAGAGTGAAGACACAGTATTGTCTTCTCCTCGGTGCAAAGCTATTTCTACTAGGAATCACTGTTCCCTGATTCACCAGCCGCTGGGCTTTCTGTGTGCAGAGTTTCAGAAGGACAAGGTGACACAGCTAAGCTTTGACATGCTGCTTCCCTGGTATGATTTCACCCAACCCACTTTCTGGGGTGAGCAAAAAAATCCCAAAGTGAGTTGAGCTGGAAAGGACCTGAAAGCCTACCCATTCCCACCCCCTGCCATGGGCAAGGACATCTCCCATGAGCCCAGGTTGCCCCAAGCCCCATCCAGCCTGGCCTTGGATACTTCCAGGGATGGAGCAGCCACATCATCTCAAACATCCTCAGTGAAAACCAAAAGAAGAGGGAGCAGCCATGGCCATTGCCCTCCTTCTGCTTTGGCCAAAGCAGTGAGTCAGGCAGTCTCCAAAAAGTTTCCAAACCAGGAGCTGATGCCAGTGCTGACTTACAGCTCCATTACACAATGTCAGGGGTGTGACAACCATGCTGGGAAAGGCCCACAGAACTAAATACTCACCTCAAAGAGTTGTTCTACAACCCAGGACATAGACAGGAGCCCTTTGTCTTCTGCTCAGCACCCTTTACTCTGAAATCCCCAAGACACTGACCTTTTTCCAGTCCAGCAGAGGAAGATTTAGAGCAGCAAACCATCTGGATATATTTCTGAATATAATTTTTATTGCAGTACACACAAAGAGGACAACCTGACTGAGAAGATATCAAGGCAGACAAAGTTTTTCTGAGGTTTTTTTCTGTCAAATCTCATCAGAATTGAGACATGCCATCACAATACTGAAAATGGTGTCTGCAATATGAGCATTCCCATCAGACCCAGAGGACAGGCACAACAGTGCCTCCTTTTTGATGGAGTCCAGCACCAAAACCCAACACCACAAGAAAAATCAAGGAATCTGATGGCTCCACAGGCAAAGTGCTGCACAAGCATCCAGATGAAAACACCAACCCTTATCTATGATTCTTTGAGCTGTGACTTTGGTTTTTGGACAACAACAGTGACTTTTCTGAAAATCCTTTTATCACACACCTTCCTCCACTATTTCCTGCAGACCATGTTTTACCTGCCTGACCCACAGGCCAAGATTATTTAATCTGCCCCTGAAGCCAACAGCCTTGACTATGGGAGGCAACAAGCTCCTTCTTATCAGAATAGTTTGGAAAACCCAGTGATGGAGCAGATTAAACCTTGCAGGTGGTTCAATACCCACATCCAATTTCAGAAGTTGCTCCAAAGTGAATAACAGGTCAGATAGTAACTTATCAAGTTTTTAACTTGTTAGGGGGGTGCTTCTTCCTGATCATCTATGAACAACAGGGGAAGGACTGATATTCCTCAAAAAAAAACCCAAGCCCAAGCCAGTCAGAAAACCCTCACAGGCATGTGATGGTGGCTGTGAGGACAGATGGCCTGGGTACAATCCTGGCTTTCCTTTCAGCCTGGGTGCATCAGGCACCTCATTTCCACATGGAAGAGGGGAGCTGGCATTACAAACCACATACAACCACAGATGCTCTATTTTTCCTGCAGAGGTGCCCTGCCAGTGGCCACATTTCTCAGCTGGAGGTGACCTGGAGGAGGATGAGCACATCTCAGTTGATTCTATTTTGTTCCCCAATAACTTCTGTTGGCTGAATTTCAGTTCCTGTGCAGGAGGAGCACTGTCCCAGCTGCAGTGAGCAGACCTGTCCCTCCAGACTGGGGAATGGGACACTGAAGTTGAAGGCAGGAGCTGCTGCTCCTGAACCCTGTCTACCCTTCAATCCATGCTGTCTAGTTGGGACCTAAGGAGGGCAGGAATGTAATCCTGGGCTGTATCAGCTAATACACCTAAGCCACAGGAATTAACTATAATTTACAAGTCTTTAAAGAAGCACACAAGAGGCCAAGCCTTTCAAAAGCACCCGAGGCTGTTCTGAACAAAGTCTCATTGACTTTGGGCAGCCATTCTGCTGCTACATGCCACAGGCATCTCCAAAAATGCTACCCAGAGACATAATGCAGCACAGACTAGGCAGGAGCTGCTTTCTGCTTGTGGTTACCTTCAGCACAGCAGTTAGATGCTGCAGGATTTCATGCAAAGGTTTTTCTTTATTTCTGACACATCTCAGAGCATGACCTCCCTCTGGCAAGCTCTGCAAGAAGTCACCAGTGTGGGCAAAGACAAAGCTTCAAAAAAGAAATTCATCCACCACTGTTCCAAAACTGGCATTAATTCAGTATAAACATGGTCAGAGTTCAACCAGGGTTATAACTGAAGAGTCTCAAAAATAACCTTTTTGAGATTCCATTTGGTCCATTTGGTGGGCTGGGTTGCACTTCACAGAGGCTGCTCTTGGGCTGTGGTGAGGCACCAGCCCAACCTGTGCTCAGACTTTGCTGCCACCTCTCCACTAGAAACCTTCAACTCTGAACCCCAGGGGGCAAGTCTGGAGGAATTTTGGTGCAAAGTGGTGAGGGATGGGTACCAATGCTCTTGTTTGGGATAAAATGCCAGTCTGTATCTTCAAAATGGATCTTCAGCCACAGTGATCCTCAGATATGACAGAATATTTGCACTAACAAACTTCTTGCAAAAACAAAATGAAATGTTGCTGGTGTTCCTGATATCTGCAGGTGTCTGCAGATGGGTGAGGCACGCGTTTCCACAGAGCACTCAGGGGATATTCCAGTGCTTTGCAGTGATGCCACAGTAAAAGAAAAAAAGGAAAAAGAGAGTGCAATATGCAGAACTTTCCTTTGTAGCCTTTTCACTCCTCCTCCCTGTCTTTTGCTGCCAAAATCCTGCTTTGACTCCTTCTCCTGTGAACTCTTCCCTGGCTGTCAGCTCCCCCCAGCCAGCGGGAACACCAGGGGGACAAGGGGTTTGCCCCATCTGGGCAGGGGACAAAGGCATTCCCAGCAGCAGCCCTGAGCTCTCCTGCAGACACACGCAGTGCATGTGTCGCTGTGCAGCACAAGATGTCGTTGCTGTGCTACTTTTGTCCCTCCTGCCCATCCCTGCTTCCCTCGCTGGGAAAAGCACCGCCTTTCCCACCCAAACCCCAGCAGGAACGCTCCAGGTGGTTTCCCAGGGAGCACCCCACACCTCCTCTGACGGCTCTGGACAGGTTTCTCTTGCTAAAACACCAGCCTGGGAGGGAAGTACCCACGTTCTGTTGTCACAGCTCACCCCTGCGTGTGAACAAGTGTCCGTGGGTCCTCCCGTGCCATGGACACAGCCTGGACACACAGGACCTGCAGCAGCACCTTGAGACACCAGCTGGCTTGTGTGTGGACTATTTCCTGCCTGGACCTTGAGAGCAGGACTCCCAACAGAGAAACACTGCTTGGATGTGATTGCCAGGATGCTGTTTCACGTGGAATGCATCATTTAGGAGTAAAACCCCACCTGTCTCACGGCTGTAGCTGGAAGCCCATGATTGTGCAGCAGCTGTGGGGAGAGCCACATCAGTGCTCTTCCCAGCACCACACTGGAAGTGGAGATTTTTAGAACTGTGGCTAGTTCTGTCTCTTTATCAGCCCCTGAACTTCACTGAGCCAGGAGGAGAAGAGGTCAGCAGCTGGCCCAAGCCCGTAGAAGAGAAGACAAGACAGGATTGTTACAAGGGCTTCAGCTGAACTTAAAATCTCCTGTAGCTGCCACAGGACCTTTCAACTCATCTCTGGATAAAATCTCCAGCCTTTTTCCATGGTGTAAATTTAAGACACGGAAGGTCCATTTGGCAATGTCTAATTTAGCATAAACTCTTTTGGGACTGCAGTGCCATGCTGTAAATAACAGACACAGGTCTTCTGCATGTGTGGCAGTGACCATCCTCTCAAAATCTATTTGATTCCAGAGGCATTTCTCAGCCTCCAGGACATAAACTGCGCTGCTGATACCACTGCAGAGCTGACAATATTTGGGATATCTATTGCTCAGATTGATGGTTTTTCCCTCTATAATATTCATACCTTTCAATGTTCAATTTCTTTGCCAGAAGCACCTGTTTGATGGCTATTATTTACTGTTAAAAGAACTTGTGCAGCAGTTACAGTAAATCCCAGCAAGAATTTTCCCACAAAATGGAGTTTATTAATGAATACCCCATTTTTTCATAGGATGTAAGGTCAGGGAAGTTTTCCTGCATGAATCTAATCCACAGCCCTTCAACTCCAGCCCAAGAGCTTGACCACATGATGGTGTTGGACTTGTCCCAAATTCACACCAAGCAGTTTTTAAAAACTAAGTGCTGCTTTTAGGATATGGGGTAGAGAGCCTTCCCTGAGGGCTTTCGTGGATGAGCCTTAAGGGCCAGCACAGGATTTGGATGAAAAATAAATTCAGGTATCTTGGAGTTAAATTTTTCCTTTGACTATCTAAAGCATCCTTTAGTGAACTCCCTGCCAAATTCTTCGTGGTGCTACAGTTCACTTATTTGTAAATCTTGTTTATATCTGGTGAATTAAAGAGTGAAACTTTAGCACATTCCCTTTTTGAAACCCAGAAGTCCCTTACATAGCAGGAGGAAGATTCGTACCCTCCTCACTCCTCTAAATCCCCACTCACAAGGAGTGAGCAGCAATTCAGCATCCTTTTTAACAGCCTGCCAGAATCCCAGAGGCACTTTACACCCCTGGTCCCCACCCTTGGGCAAATGGCACGAAATAAAACAGCCCACAATCCCAGCCATGGCCCAGCATGACAAGGAAGCCAGAGTCCCTCTCAAGTTCAGCACTGCACTGCTGGCTGCAGCAGCCACCTCTGAAAGCTTTTTTGGAAAGAAATAAGATTCCCTTACTTGCTTTGCCAGAAGCAAGAGTTTTATGGCACCAATAGAAGCTCCTCTGCAAAGCCACCCGGCACAAAGGGTGACACACAGGGGACCCTGTGGCTGTCCTGGAGGTGATTTTTTATTAAAAAAAAACTCATGTAGAAATATGGAATCACACTAGTGCCTGTGTGATGGTCTCCAGACCAGAGGAGACTATGTTACAAATACTGCCAGCACCTATTAAGGGGTTTCACTTTACTGGATCTGGCAAACACAAATAAGTATTTGAGAGCTGAACTAGCTCACAGAGCTTTAGCCTTTGGATTACTTACTAATGAACTCCCCACAGTCCAGCCATTTAATTTCATTAAATTGCAAAGACGGTTCCAGTTAAAGGCCTGGGTCAAGTGACACACTGCTGTTTTTTCAGAGACCTCATCGGGAAAAGGCACATTCCTCTGTTTAAACAGATACCATTTTATAAATAGCTGCATTGTGCAATTAACCCAAATGAACTGTTTTTCCCCAGTGTACCACTGGAAAGCCCAGCAGGAGTCACAAGCAAGGATCATGCTTTTGATTTTGGAATGTTCTGCTTCTGAGGCCAGAAGGTCCTATCAGGCCCTGCTGACACAGAAGGGCTCTCCCACTCTCAGCTAGCTGGCCACCTTTTCTTCTCCTCTCCTGATACCTGCACTCAGCTCACAGAGGCAGGATACTGTAATGAGGATTAGCACCTTGGCTCAGGAAGGGATGCTTCACCCTGTGGCTGACTGCAGCCCCCTCCCATTGCTTCAACAAGGTGCTTTGGGCTCCATGGTCCATTAGTTCAGGCTGGGATGAATGAAAACAGAAGGCAGGCAGGCTGCAGAGAAACACTACCTGTCCAGTCCTGCTCACAGCAGCAGGATGTTAGGATCAGCTCCTGCATCCCACAACATCCCATGGTTTATAGGCTGACCTGCAGCCCTCCCTCAGCCAAGGAAGAGCCTTGGCCAGTTTCATCCCACCCCTCTTGTCCACATGAGCTGAGCCCCTCTCCTGGAATCCCAGCTCCTTCCTGGGGCTGCTGAAGCCTCCCTGGCTGATCTCATGGGTTTGGGACTCAGCCCGCAGCAATGTGCACAATCAGCAATCCTCTGTCAGGAGCGTGGGGCCGCAGCCCAGGCCGGCTGAGGGAGTGGAATTTAATTTCCAGAATGGATGGATGTCAGTGTCGTGTCCTCCCGGCACATCCAAGCGGTGCCGCAGGACACGCCGGCTCCAGGCAAGGGGCTGCCACAGCCCCAAATCCACTTACTCCCAATAATGCTGATTTGTCTCTTCTCACCTCCAGCTTTGAGGCTTTTCCTTCAAACAGATTCACTCCTTCCCGACCCTCTTTGGTGACCACCACGTTGCAGTGCCTTTCAGAGAGGAGGTAACCATTGGGCACAACCCCTTTGTCTCTTGGATTCCCCCACAGCCAGCAGGATCTTTGTTCTGCTCTCCCTACAGGGTGCAACCTCATCTTGTTTGGATGCTATTTCCCGCTGGCAGCTCCCACTGTGACACCCAGAGTGACTCCTAGAGCCTGGAGCCAGCAGGAATTGCCCTGAGAAAGGGAGCAGATCAATGTTGCAGCTCTTACAAATGCCAGGCCAGTGAAAAACAGGGTCGAGGCACTGTAGGGTATCACCACACATGGACAACACATAGCAGAGAGGCGTTTAACCCCTTGCATACTGAAATACATGATTTAATAAAAGAAAAAGTACGGGTGTAAATCCCCAACATACAGTTTTCCTGCTGGGACACGTTGATTTCATATAACCAGCAAGTCAAAGATACCAGCAGCAAAGCCAGCAGCAGCCAGACCGCACCACTGATGCCAGCCAAGCTCTCTTGCTTCATTGGACCAGACTTTGGTTAAGAACCAGGCCAATATCACTCTCAGAGCTCTCTGCAGGTGCTCATCATTCTCAAATCAGAGAAAACAAGGGAAGCTCAGCTGTAGATTGCAGTCAGGTTGAGTATGTTTTTCTCAAAGATATGCCCTAGTTCAGCCACAAGTTATCTGGCTCTGTGCAGGGATCACTGAGTAAAGCTTTATGTAGGGGGAGAGATGAGCTGGCCATGGGGTTTCCTTCTACCCTAACAAGACACAGCGTGTGTGTACCAGGATGGGACTGCTGCCAGCAGTGGGAGAAGCCCTGTACATCCACTGTCAGGTGTCCCAGATGAGGATCTGTCCCTTTCAATTGTAAATTTAGTGGAAAAAGGAAAATAAAAATTAAAATAAATAAAAATAAAAAGGCACAGCTGTTCCAGATCCATCTGAAAAGTCAAAAAACCAACTGCTTTTTAAAAATGAATAGAGGTGAGATAGAGAAGCTGATGCTGTTGCATCCATCTTCCATCCCAAGCCCCAGCATGGGGATTGTCACTGCTGTGGAGCATTGTTAGTGATTTCAGAAAAACTTCTTGAAAAGTATGGCTTTGGGCAAACAGGGCTGGACAAGTCCAAGCACAGAGACTGCTCTGGACTCATCACCAAAGCATATCTTTCAGTCCCATGGAGGGGTGTGTCTGCATTGCTTCTTATTTGCACCTTTCAATTATTCCTGTGGAAGGTGTAGGTGGTTTGATGTCTGAAGATGACCATTCTGTATGCATGCCATGTTTGCATAAAAGAAATTACTGAAGCTCTTGTGTAAGTCACACTAGGCCTCCATATAGTAAGTTTTATTCAGTCAATCTTGGAAGGAAAACAGCAAGAAAAGAAGAAGATAGGAGACTGCTGGCAATATATATTTCACCAAGGGGAAATTTCCATACAGAGACATAGTCAGGCTCTCTTTTAGTGCAGTTAGAGATTAATACTCTGAGAAGGATATAATAAATGATCAGTACACTGGGACTTGGCTGCTTGCAGCAGAGGAAAAACTATTTATTTACTGGGGGTTTTTTCTGCCTCTTCCTCTCTTTTTTTCCCCTTCAAAGAAGGCAGCATTTTAAGAAGGCCCTTCCTGCACCCTGTGCAGCATCCTGGTATGCTCTAGACTAAGAGCAAAGGGAAAAGCCTGGCTCGTCCACTCCAGCTTAACAGAGCAGTTTAACCAAGGTCTAGCAGGAGTAGACTTGCCTCTGACACATGTCAGTATAGCAGGCAACTCCTGTCCTGGGCTAAGGAAAGTCCCTGATCTATCGTTCACTCATCTGGGGCTGGATTTACTTCATTAAAAATAGTTAATGGAATGTTAATGGTACTTAATTGTATTCACTGCACCAGTTTTGCTGAGATTTTTTTTCCCCCTCAATTCACAAAGATGGGACTAAGTGCTAATGTATTGCAAACTTATAACCTGCGGTCATGATTTTAAGCACATGTAGAGGTGCTAATTGCATTCAGTTGACACAACTGTAGATGGGAAGATCATTTTTCACACCTTATCAGCGCTGGGGAGGTGATAACTGCATTCAGAAGACACCACTGCTGTTACAAAGGTAATTTCTTGCACTTCATCGGAGCTTAACACATGCTCAGCAATGCAACCAGCCAAAAATACCACACCATCGGAGTTAATGAGGTGCCTGCACGCTTTTTTAACAAATGGGAATTGTAAAAAAAAAAAAAAAAAAAAATCTCCTTTGTTTTTAATAAAGAGTAACAAATTTCTGTGACTACCATGTTGTTGGGGTTGGTGGCTGCCTGCCTCAGTGAGATTTCTGAGCATGTTCGTGGTGCTTTCTGCTGATGGGTCCCACAGGGAGCAGTGTGGTGGCATCTGTGACCTGCAGAGACAGCTGAAACAGAGCCCCAGTCCATCTTTAGCAAGTGCTGCTGGTAAAAAAGCTGAACCTTTTGGCCACGTAGCCAAAGGTAGTTTTGAGATCTGAAGTCACCATTTCATGCAATTTCAGTGTGTTAGACTGGGCTATAAATGGTTCTCTTTCCCTCCTCCTATGCTTTGAGGAGCCTTTGTGTCTTCCCTAAATATGCCTGTGGCCTTTGATGGAAAAGCCTGTTTACAAGGTGCAGCATGCTGAGGTTGTTAGGCTGTCCAGGGTAATTTGGACATGCAGCAGATGTGAGGCAGGGTTTGTCTGAGGTAAAAATTCCTACTGAAAGGAGCTTCCCCTTGGCTTTAAATAAAGAAATATGTGGTAAACCTTTCTGCTGGAATAAAACTGGATGTTGGAGGAGCATTACAAGGCTTCTCCGGCAAAGGTAGGCAGCTAAACACCTGACTTTGAGAGAAACTATTTCAAAACAAAGGAAAAAATGCATTTCTAATCCCCAAAACATCTGCTTTAGGTGCTTGCCTTGAATGACATGCTGAAACTATGTCAAGAAAAAGAGGAGATTTTTAACTAATAGAACCATGAATATTCCTCCACATTACCTCCAGAATTCTTGAGTAAATAAAGCTAATCCAAAGACACAAAGGTAGATTTGCAAAGCAAATTTACCCTGGCAATACCCAGGTGTCACTCATTCCTGGGGAGATGAGGACAATCACCCCAAGCAGATTACCTGGGACCTGAGGCACTGCAGCATTGCCTCCAACGTCTGCCTTCTATTTTCTTACATGTCTTTTTATTTATTATTAAAGTGAGAATTTCTCAACCTCTCCCTGCAGAGTTGGTCAGCTTGTGATCTCTACCCGTGGTTTTTGTCTTTCTTTTTTCTTTTTTTTTTTTTTCCCATTTGTTTTCTTTTTAATAGCTCCTTCCTTTACAGAAAGAATCACATCTTTTCCTTAACATAATAATAAGAACCTCACTGCTTGCACATTAAAAGCTGGCTGCCAAACAGGCTTTTGTAGCTGCCCTACTGCAGTTACCAAGCTGAAGGCTTGAGCCCAAATTTGCAGTGGCAGGAAATGGGATGACTTTCTTCCTCAGAGTGGCTACTTCATGCCGGTTCCTTTCTCCACCAAAGCTCCCTTTTGTCCTCTGTCCTCCCAAAACACAAAAAAATCTCAGCTTTCCCAAGCTCTGGAAGAAATAGTAACTTCAGGGGAAATAAGGAGAATGTCTTCAGAGGCTTCATTTTATCATTCTCTGTGATGAGTTCCCAGCAGAACAGGAGTGGGTGGCTGGCCCCAGCAATTTTGATGTTTAGGAACAGCTCATCCCTACATTCTGCTCTCCCAAGGGTCCCCACCCACCCTGGACCATTGCAGGTAGCCACAATCAGAGCATCCCTCCTGCACATCCCTCTTTGCTTGCCAGGTCTCCAGCCCATTATGAATTGTATATAATATACAACAGCAGTCCAAAGACAGGGAGGTTTGAGTGTGGCCACAGGTAGGTCAGGGTTATTTTGGCTTTGTGGTGCATGAAGCAGATAGAGAAGTTTTGCTCTGTAGCATAAATTAACATGATCTTAAGGCAGCATTCATTTGCATTCAATGACACACCTTCTCAGGGAAACACTTTTCATACTAAGCATGTTTTGGGTGGCAAAGCTTGACTAGCACTGTATGCATGACTCTCAAGTTCAGATGCAGATGGGAAGATGCCGTCATCCCGGGAACAAGCCGGGAAAGTCTCCGCTGAGCCTACCCACAGTGAGACACGTCTTGCGGCTGCTCATTTCTGCAGCACGGCAGGAGAGATCACACTTATGGGGAGCCCGTGAGTCACTGCCTTCCACAGCTGAAGGGATTTCCTTGTCTCCTGAAATGAAAGGTCACTCTTTTGCTGGGCAGTTTTCTCCCCTGCCAGCCACAGCCTGGGAGGATCCTTTGCCTCTTCCCTCTCTGGTGCTCTCATAGGTGGTCTTGCAAAGAGCTTCCCTTTCCCACCAGCCCTCTGCAGGTCAGTGCCTTCCACCCGCATTAACCTCAGGAGAAAAGGTGTCTCCTGTGTCAGAGTCTGGGAATTACACATTCATTTCCCTCCTCTAACAGCACATGGGCTCTGGTATTGGGGCAATCTCCCAATTTGACTGTGGTTCTTTCCCCAGCTGTAAAATGGGAAGAAAACGATTTCCTTCATCTGTTGCCTTTAGCCACAGCTACATCTTTACATTTTATCTATTTACAGTTCAAGCCAGAAAGCAGGATTGTTTCTGGAGCACCTGCAGGCTGTCTGGGCAGCCTGACCTCTTTGGGATAATTAACGAGGCCACCACAGAGCCGTCCATGTCAGCAGCTCCACTCAGGGCCTGCCAGCCTTCCTTTAGCACCAGTAGGAACTAATAATGCAGGGGGAGCCAAGGACTCTTCCTCTGGGGGAAGAAGTATAACCCAGCTGACTGCAAGATGAAAATTTACTGCAATATGAAGGGATCACCATGGAAACCTCTTTATTTTATTTCAGCCAATCTTTCTGCGCTGTCACAAGCAATATCACCTTCTCACTAGCCATAAAGAAAAGGTTCCCAGAGAGGTTTGTAATCCCTGCTGGCTGGCCAAGCCATCTGCCAGGAAGATGTGTGCTCTCCAGGAAAACCATTTTTTGGATGGTTCCTCTCCTCACCAGGTATGACTCCACCAGTAAAGGATAAGCCACTGCTCAGTCCTGCATTGCTCCTCCTGCAAGGATGGTAGATTTTAAATTTGAGAATAAGAACAGTGTTATGTCCCTGCCACCATTTCCTCCTGTCCCCCTTCCCCCATTTCCAAAGGATACTTCTTTTTTTGCCATGCACCTGGCCCTGAGCAGCAGCCTTTGAGGAGCTGCACATTTTGGATGACAGCTCCATCCATCAGCCACGCCCTAGTGCTGAACTGGCAGCCTTCGTGTGAGTAGGGAAGCAGGATAAGCCCAGCAGCTTCTCCTTGGAAAACCTAAAATGAGACTGAAGTCCCACCAAGTGAAGCTCCACTTGAATCTCGTTTGCAGGAACCTAAGACTTTGGAAAAAATGAAATAATCCATTTTGGCTTCAAGCTGTGGTGACAAAGATGAAGAAGAGAACTGCTGTTTTTTTGGAGAAACTATGTCTGTCCAACAACTACTTCTCAGAAAACATGCTCTTTGCATTACCCATCCTAGTCCTGGGCCTGACACAACCAGCAGCTTCAAGCTCTGCATGTCTGAATGAGAAGAGCTTAGCTTCTGGAAGATCACCGTGACCCAAATTGGAGAGGGAGATAAATAGGTCAGACTTTTCGGACACTTAAGTGCATCACCTCTGAATTTCACTTATATCCTGCACAATGAAAATCTCAATTGCATTTACACTCATGGGTAAAAAGGCTTGAAAACACCACCCTGGTCATTCAGAAGTGCTCCTAAAATGCTCAGTGGTTTGAGGAACGCCGGTGCTGTCCGTGGGACATGTGGCAGCCTCGCGAGGTTCTGTTTTCCCTCTGTGGATGCTTGGGACACCGTGAAAGTTCACTTGCCTTCAAGTGGAGCACAAACTCTGCTGGCAAGCCTCTTGCTCCAGAGAAGGTATTGCCCATTCTCTCCTCACACCTGGATGAGCACAAGCATCTATTTGCAAATGAGCAGCCTGCCAGAGCAGCTCCCATCCCCGAACTCTACCAGGTGGGCAGGTAATGGCCACCTCGCCCTCGCAGGGTGCCTGCATTCCCCCACAGCGAGTGCTGTCCTGACTCCTGTCTCCTGGAGCTCCAGCTGATTGCTTTAGCCACGAGGCAGCTGCAGATCCCGGTGACCTGATTTGCCCCACCAAACACAAGTGCCTCCAGCAAGCAGGGCTTTGTCAGCAGGCACAGCACTCGAGCAGGGAGAAGGCTGTGATTAGCGAGCACCCCCCTGCCTCCCACTGCAAAACTGCCTTGCCTCCAATTACTTCATGCCAAGAAATAGCCTCTGATACACCCGAGGAAACAGAATCCCAAAGAGAGCTTGCCTGATGACAAAGCCCTCCCATACACTCGAAGAACAGCAGCTACTAAAGAAGCATCACCTTGTCTTTTAGGCAAGGAAATACTATTTGCTAACTCTAAATATTCCCCAGGGAAAAAAAATGGCAGGGAGATTACAGCTCCAAAATGACCATGGGCAGAAGAAATAGATGTTCTGAGCAGTTGCATGGAGTGGCACATGCACCTTGAAAAGGGCACTAACAAAGAAATTTGCAGTGCATTCCAATGCTTTGGGAAAACCACACATTTTCAATATTTTTTTCCCCCCTGAATGAATAAATTACAATAGACACATTTAAACAAAATCAACCTCCAAGCCAGCTTCCTTTCTGAGATTCAGGGCAAATGATCTCCTAAAGGACCAGCCTCACTAGCCATGCTTATGAAGCAGTAATTAAAGCAATCCCACGGGCAGGTGGAGCAGCTGGACACTCACACCTTGCTGAGAGGCATCTTTTCAGATGTACAAGAGGATTTTTCAGTTTGTATTTGCTAAATAGCAATTTGATAGCCCAACTCTTTATGATGGATCAGTCATCATGGTTTTGCAAGACAGGAATGTCCACCCACTGACTGAATAAATTTAGTCATCCTCATTCCCTATCAGCTCATCTTTAGCTGAGCTACAAGGTACAGCCCGGGACATTTCTAGATCTGCTTCCTTAAAAAGCTCATTTCTCAGTACAAACACTGAAGCAAAGTAAGAATTTTCTACCTCTTTCCATCAGGAGCACATCCCAGGCCCATCCTGGCTGCCAGAGAGGAAGGATGGGGAGGAGAGATGAGTGAACAGAAAATGGTGGGATTCTCTGGAAAACGGCTCAGGAATTCCACCACCACTTCTGTGCGGCAGTTTTAGGATGCTCCATTTGTCGCCTTCTCCTCGTCTGCCTCGTCTCCTTCAAGAGCTGGCTCCTCAGTGAAGGCCCATCTCCCAGCGTAGCTCCTGATGCAAGAACAGTCTGTTCTCAGGCAGGGCCATTCAGTACTTCAGCAATATAAATAACGAGATCTCACATCTATTTTTGACACTATGTTTTTGCGAAGGAAGCCAAGGAATAATTTTTCTGATGAGCTGCAGTTAAGTATTTTTGAGAAAACATTGCGATATCACTCACAGCAAACATCTGGTGGAAGAGTTCCTGCCTTAAAATATGGCAAGCATAGGCTTGTCGTAAGATCAGGTGGGAAGATCTGCCCCCAAACCACTTTTCCAATGAAATAAACCTTTTAGGGATAGAAATACAAGTAAATCGATTTTAACAAAGAAACCCAAACAAGCCTTAACAAATCTGACATTTTCAAGAAACTGCAAATTTCCCTTGTCATTTTGTTTCAGAAATTTGTGGAATTTTGCATTTTGGCACCCATATATATGTTAGATTTTATTGCAATATCAGGTAGGAACTTTTTAAAATAAAAAATGAATACTGCAAAATGTGGACCAATGTAACCTTTTGGGAGATTCTGACATAAATTTGGATCAATGGATCTTGGAAAATTTTAAAATAATATTTTGACTCCCTGCTTTAATATGTGCTAAATGGTTTTCATATACATCAATCATTGTTCTACAGAGACTTCAGAAAGAGAAATCAGCAGAATGAAATAGAGCCATATAATGCATTTACTTACTACTGTACTTACACAGTGGATTTATAGTGCTGTTAGCATAAGCTTATTTTGCCATAGGTTTCTTTCTGCCTTAGAGTGTAGAAGTTCACTGGGAAACAACCTGAGGATAAAATAGGCAATAAAGCAATCCATAATAAAAATAAAATATTCAAAAGCACGCTTCAAAATCAGAAAGGATTGCATATATTCATGAGGCCTTCACACTTTTTTTTAAGATGGAAAAATGGTGGAAATGTTATTTGTTAAATGTTTTATTTTAAAAATATTTGCTAAATTATGCCATCACAGTTAATCTATCATTAGCAATCTGGATGCTATAAATATTAATAATTATTCTTCAATAAGTGAATTGGTAATTCAATAATTAATGGGAACCTTAATATGTATGAATATTTTCATCATTTTTTCCCATTTTTCCATCTGTCTGGCTGTCCTGCACAAAGATCCTGCAGAGCAGGTGAGCCAGAGCCCGAAGTGATGCATTTCCAGAGAGCAGGTACAAAGCACGTGATCTCAAATCTACTCCAAGGTGCCAACACACAGAAATGTTCACCTGTGCTCTTGACTTCAAGAGCAGCAGAGCTGCCCACGTGCCTTGGGAATTACTCCCGCTCTCGTAACGGGAAAAATTTGTCTGAAGTACAATTTTTGTGTGGAAGGGTCACAACCTCGTACAAGAACTTGTCCAGAAGTGTGGAGGGGAGCATGCAAACACTGTGCATCCTTAGCAGCCACATCCTTACTTTCAGTCTTGCCTTTGCTGCCCATTTAAGGGCCACTCCTGAGACAAAGCAGCTGAAAGCTCTCCAAAGGGCTCCTGGGTGAAGTGCTTGCTAAAGGGAGCTGACACAGAGGGCCTTCGAGTATTTTCCCAGTTCTCTTTTTTTCTGTCTCTTGCACATTCCAAGCATTGCAGTGCAGATCAAAGCCTCCAGATGGGTTGCTTTCCCTGAAAAGCCAACCCAACCGGTTTGGTTTCCCAGCTAAATTCATCTCAGGGGCTTACAAGGGGATTTGCAAACTATGAGGGGGAAATTTGTCAGCCTTCTTGTACCTACCTAGAATAGAAGAGGAAGAGACAAGGAAGCTCACAGAGCATATCAGGCCAGGGAGAATCTAAGAAAAGTGAACTCTGTCTCAACATTTTTCCAACACTGCCCCTTCCCATCTCCAGACAGCTTTCCCATGGATGCAAACCTTCAGGACCACCTTCAGGAGGAGCAGGTGCAGCAGTCCAGCACCTGCCAAGTGGGTCTAGACAGTGCCTGGGAAGCACTCCTTTCATTTATAAAGTGGAAAAAGCAGTACAAAGGTAATAAATTGCTGGCACCTTTCCCTCAGGAGACAGCCTCCTCTCCCATGTTGCCAATCAACCTTCTCCTTGTGCCTATCATATTTTCTCTCAGCTCATCCAACCAGACATGGAGGAACCCAGCTTGCACTTAGCATTGAGAGGTGCAGGTTTTATTGACAAGCTGTTTTTGCTCTCTGTTTGCAAGGCTCCTCTGTTTCCTCCTGCTGGCAGTGGCAGCCTGTTCAGCTCACTGCCTGGTCCTTGCAGACCTTGTCTCACCCAGATCTTTAATCCAGCACAGTGGCAGCACTGCCACAAAGACTCATGCCTTGATGTTAGAGAGGAGCTTCTCACCTATGGTGTTGCTCCTCGAGCATCTCCATATTCCCAGGGGTATCCTGAATACCAGACTTGCCAAAAAAATTCTATCTGTAGAGAGCTTGCTTGTAGGCATCTTGCACCATGGCTCAGCCTGGCTGCAGCTCCCATCTATCCTTGAACTACATCATGTCCTCTCTGGTAAAGGCCCAGAACACATTTCCTGCCAGGGTCAGCCTTTTTTCCACAGAGACACGGGCTAGGGAAAGGCAGAAAGACATAGAGGAAAAGAAACAGAAGAGAAAAATTAACAGAATGTGTAGCTAGACAGCAGACTGAAGCATGGACAGCATCTATTTGAAGGATGTCAGAAACATTAGAGAGCTGTAATCTCACCATGTTTAGCCACGTGAGAGCTGCCTACTGAGTGAAAGCCAAGCAGAGACCACTGGAGAGGGCTGGCCACAGTCAGCAACAAGTGAAAAGCCCCCCTAGGAGAACCAAAGTTCCCTGTGGCAAGTGTGAGCAAATAGCCAGAGTGTGGTGCTAATAATGGCAGGTTGTGGGTTTGATTTCAGCATGGGCCATTCAGTTAGGTATTGAACTAGATGATCTTCATGGCCCCCATCCAACTCAAAATATTCTGTGATTCTGTGAAATTTTCCTTAGTAGAAGGCTCTCCCTGTCTCTGCATTGCCCACTTAACAATTTTGTAGAGCTGTCCCCCTAACATGAGGTGAACCCCATCTGTCAGGGGTTTGGGTTAGACAGAAGTCCTCCAGCTGCACACCAAGGCAATATCCAGTTATTTGTAACTATTATCTCCCCCCCTGTCTGAGGCTGATGTGACAGACAGACAACCCAGGAGCTCCCCTCTGCACAGAGCTTACTGGTCCCTGTCACAACACAGCTGTTGTCACCATAAGATGAGACAGACAATGAAATTTATTAGCAGGTGCTTGCTTTGCACTGAGTGACTCATTTTTAGGCAGTAAAAACCACTCCACTTGCACCACTCAAGGGTGAATCAACCCAACAGAGATGTCAACACAGCATTGCCATCCATGTCACCAGGTATTTCTCTTTGAAACCCATCCCAAACATTTAAATGAAAGGTGAAAGCTCTAAGCAAAGCTACAAGACACACACAAGGTAAAAATTAAAGCAGTATTGCCCTAAGTAATGAGGAGAGAGCAGCCAGGGTGCAGTGAACACCAGCAAGGAGGAGTAGAATGACCTGTGATGATCTGAATCTGGGTTCTAGCAAATCACTAGGAGATGGACACTGAGGTCACTGAAGATTAAATTTACTCCTGGCTTTAATCCTCTGTTTCTAAAGACTATGTGAAGCCTGCACAGCTGAAGCTGGGAAGACATCTGACAAATTCATTAAAGTGTACCCGCCTCAGTCCCAGTTTAATGAACAGATTATGCATTAGTTGGATGTATACATGGGGATACAGACCCATGACTCTCCAAAACATACAACATTTCTCAGTTTTAATTGTGCCCTGATGTTATAACAGTCACAAAGAAACTGGGTAATTATTCATTAAACATGAGCTAATTCCATGTCCTGTTATAATTATTATTGTTTCCTGAAATTGTAACGTGTACAATAAGTTGCAAATTGAAATATTGCTTTTGGAAGGTTATTTATTGCTACCTTCAGCTGTAAACATTTATAACTGAAATTTATTAGTCAGTGGCCTCTTCATATAAATATTTTATGTTCAGCCTCAGGGATATGTATCTTCTCCTTTAAATGTCTCAGTCTTGGTGTCTGCACCAGCAAAATAATCACAGGAGAGAAAGTTTGCTGTCCTGTATTATTTGGCCACCCTGCTGATAACATAAGGCAGCATCACAAGTGCTGCACGTTACCTGCCCACAGGTACCTGCAGATGAGAGGCAGCAGCACACCTGCTGCATTACTCTGCTTTATAAACTCACTGGTTGTAGCAATGGAGTGTTCCCACATGCCACAGGACAGCTCAGAGTCAATGGAGATGTACAGAGAGAGATAAAGAGGTGCTTGTTCAATCCCAGCCTCTAAATTATAATAAATCATTTGGGTTTCCATGGCACCCGTCCAGAAAAAGTTGAGACTGAAGTAGCTGATCTGCTAACAAAAATAATGTGTGCTTTTCAATGATAAATTATAATTTCTACAGTGGAAGCATTGGAAGAAGGCCAGATCCATATCAATCCTTTCAAAATGATCTAATGGTTCTCCCAAGACTCCCAGTCCCTCCTCACACTACCAGGAAAAAGCACAGATCCTTTGGGAATGCAGTAGAGCTTCTTGATGAATATAATATGCGAAGGGTGAGCCAGCATGAGCCTGCCACGGAAAAAAACCAAACCCACCCTGTCCTAAATAATCAGAATTTACTGAAAGGAGAAACAAAGTAATGGCTGAGGGAGAGGCAGGAGATATCATGTGGGCTCTCAAAGGAGCTTTGTCTTAAGTGCCCCAGAAGAGTATTAACCCTTGGAGCGTGAGACGCGAGCGGGTGCTTTCAGCGCTCACTTTCAATTACCTGCACCCAGGGACTGCTGAGCCTGTTTGCCTCTGGATTCTCCATTTCCACAAATGGATAAACACACACACACGGGTGCCTCTTCCCATCTCTGCCTGCTCACAGCCTTTCCATCTGATGTTGTCTTTCTTCCAAACCATATCAACTGAGAATAAAACCGAGGGGAACCTGCCTGAAAGATTAGCACCAGCCCCTGGCTCTGCAGGTAAAACCCCCCATGCAGCAAAACGGGACTCAGCCCCTAAAAGCACAGAGTAGGGTTTTGGGGTTTTTTCCCCTCTTGTTTGATTAATGAGCAGTGGTTCACGACAGGGTTTTTAACAGCCCTTGAACACTCTGTGCTGCATCACTTACAGTATGTAAGGGGTATTGATCTCTCCAAGTTTATCCTTTTAAATGGTTCCCATCAAACGCCAGGAAGTCAACCAGTTTGTGCTGTGTAGCTCATCTACAAAACTTGGGATGGCACAATTGAGTCTACCCAGAAAATTTGTTGGTTTTTTTTATTTCCAGAGGGAACTCGAGTGTAGGCATTAAAACACGATGTTTGCATGCCCTTAAAGATCATTTTACAGCTGTACCGAGTGTCTCCAAACATTAAATATGTTTTATAAGTAGTTGGCTAACTAGCTGGGTGTGCTGTAAAGGCAGTAGTAAATAAAACAATAAGACACTAAATATCAGCTGTATTTCATTGTCAGGGATACTTTTTCAGCCATGCAACAATTCCCAAGGTTGAAAACCTTGATTTCTGTTTTTCATGCTACATTGTGACTAGAATTACACCTAATCTCTTCAAGTTATGCTGAATACCGCTCACCTGTTAATCTGATTACCCTCCCACAAAGAGCGAACATGACAAATGTTGAGCAGGTAGAAACATTTTCTGAGGCTGGAAATTCACTTCCCAAGCTTATACATTCAGTCATGCTGTTAAAGCTGATGCTACTTGGTTTAGGTCCAGGTGACACTAGAAATCCATTTGTTGTCACTGTAGGTTTGCAAATACTGAGGTGGTTTTTGTATCGCCAAGCTCCCTGGACAGAGGCGATTTTCCTGGCAAAGTCTTCTCTCACAGCTGGAGAAATGTGTGCTTTCTTTAAGGAGAAGGGAAACTGGTGGAGTGCTGTGGGCAGCTGTTCAGGTTAACCCTTCCTGAAGTTTTCTGTTTATGGCACAGCAGAGGTCAGAAGCAGAGCTGTGTCTCCATCTCCATTCCTCTGAAACCTGCTGGCTTAAAACAAGTGCTCATAAGGAGTGGGAAGAAGAGAGAGAATAAAGCAAAGAGACCAAAAGAGAAAATATCACCTATGAGATAATTTTAATTATTAATTTAATTTTTTTTTGGTTTTCAATTTCCTGTAAGTATTTCAGGATTTTCCTTTTTATTACCACAGGCTAGGACGAGATCTTGGCAGGAAAAGGCACATTCCTGAGGGAGTGAAGGCTGTACTTCTGCCCATTGCAGTGCCTATCCTGTGGAACAGGACACCCAAATGGAACAAAGCCCATCAGCAGGAGGAGCCTTTCTGCCTCCTGCACCTACACTCAGCATCTCTTCTTCAGCCATCAGAGATACCTGCTGGTGAAAGACCCCAAGCCGTGGGGGATCCCCAACCCAACTGAACAAAACAACCCAAAAACATGGAGCAATTCTGGCAATCCTTCTACAGACAATTTTCCTTTAAAATCATAGAAACTTTGCATTTGGAACAAGACCTCTAAGATCATCGTGAGCAACAGTTATGCCAGCACCAACCTGTGACCCAAAGTTCCACATCCCCCAAGTTCCTCCAGTGACTCCACCACTGCCCTGGACAGCCTGCTGCAGTGCTCAGCAGCCCTTTGGGAGAAGAAATATTTTCTAATACCTGATCCAAACCTCCCCTGCTGCAACCTGGGGCCGCCCCCTCATGTCCTGTTACTTGTCACATCAGAGAAGAGACTGACTCCCACCTCACTGCAGCCTCTTTTCAGGGAATTGTAGAGCTGTAGGCTCACCTGGAGCCTCCTTTTCCCCGTGGTGAACACTCCCAGCTGCCTCTTCCCTTCCTCAACAGACTTGTAAGGGCTCCAGGCCCTCCCAAGTGGCTACCAGCTATTCCTGTTTCTTCCAGTACCAAATGTGTTCTTGCCTTCCCAACAGTGCAGAATTTGGTTCATTGTGGACTGCTGTGCAGATAAAAATATTGTTCAGCTGGATGTTTCCTAGAAGCCAGGAGGGTGAGCTGGGGCAGGACAGCAGGATGTGGCACCTGGCCACAAAGTACCCACTGAACATGACACTGGTGTGGCTAAAAGGTGCCAGCTGTGCTGTCAGGATGAGCTCTGTGCTCCCAGGACGAGTCTGAGCTGCCCTGCCACCGAGCTCTGCTGCTGCTGAACCCCATCCATTAATCACAATGGGAGGATTCAAACCAGGACAGAGACATGACTGCAGAGTGCCTGGTATCTGAGATCAATATTAATTCTACAAACCTCTCCAGAAGAGTTCTTTAATTAATTGTTGGAATTAAAATCAAAATTGACCCCTTCAATTTATGGTTTGAAAATCATAATTTTCAGCCTGGAGAATGAAACAACACTTTCTATTTTTATTTATTTTTTTAGTAAGTATAAAAAAAAGGTACCCACACTCTGAATATATTCTAAACAGGATTCACAGCCAGCATCTCCCTTTAATCTAAAAGAGGATAAATATTTTTCCAATTCCAAGCCGATACAAAGAGTTTACCCAGCTCAGCTTACATCCCACATGCTCACACTGCTCCCCACTTTCTCCCTGCCAGCCTTGCTCCCCAAGGCCCCATTTCTCAGGCCACTTACAAAGCCTTGTCACCAATGTGGCTGGGAGCTCTGGCTGCAAGGAGCAGAAATGCCTGTGCACCACCACATCCACACCTGCCTTTATTTTCCCTTTCCTTACCAAAGCTTCAGAGGCAGCAGAACTGTGTTGCTCATCACCAAACCAAAAAAAAATCCCATTTTATGCACCTGTGTACCCGCCATAGCATCACACTTTTACAGAATTTATCCTCAAGGCAAGGAAGAGTGAAAATAGGATTCAGGGGAGTTTGCTTAATGTCACTGACTTTGCTGTTTGTGGAGGCTGCAGTTTCCCGAGGTCTCAATGTGAGCTTTGCAATCCGCCTGCTCCTTTTCCCCACATATTGTCCTGCATTCCCTTATGCCCATTATTTTGCTTTCAAATAATCGCTAAAAATCCCAAATCAGACAAAACTGCTTTGTTTCCCTCAGAGATGGCACACTGGGTGCACCCTCCCAGTATTTGACAGCTTGGTCCTTGCTTGGCATGTTTCTCTGGGAGTTCCTCCACCCAGCTGGGGATGCTCTCTGATGATGATGCCCTGTGCTGCAGACCCAAGAGTGGATTAAGGCATTGTATTCTCCATCCAGAGGAATTATCTGCAGACCCCCACTCAGCATGGCCAGGATGGTCTGTGAAGTGGTCCTGACAGCAAGAGCAGCCTCTGCTGGATCACACACTGACAGAAACACTAAACTTCCTTGCTGACCTTCAGAACCACGTGCAGGTACATCACAAGCTGTCTGCTTGCACACAAAAGCCCTCTAAAAAAACCCAGGATGAAACACAAAGCATTTTCCTCTGCAGGAGCATCACTTGGCAGAAAGATCATTGCAAATCAATCTCTTGGATTACAAGGATATTATTCAGAATACACTTAGTTGCACTTCCTTGCTGCAATGAAGAGAATTAGTCAGCAAACAGACACATATTTTCCAGGACACATAACATTTCCCAGGGCTGCGGTGGGGATGTCAAGGGGACTCTGAAGCCACCTGAAGATGTGGGCAGGTAGAACCAAGTCACCTTGTGCCCAGGCACCACAAAGAAGGGCAGTGAGACTGGGCAGATATTAGGTCTGCATTTTAATGGCACACTCCCATGCAATTTTTTTTTTTAAAAAATTGATATCTCTGCACGGCATTCACAGATGAATACCATCTGGTGTGGTGATTTATTGCCCCTGAATTTCTCAAGTAACTTTTTTTTCTTTTTTCCTTTTCTCATCTTACCTTTTCCTTATATTTTGCCTCTACAAAAAAAATTTTCCATAGAGCTGCAGTTGAGAGAGGCATTTCCCTAACACTTTATCATAGGATAAACAGCAACTTGTCACTGGACAGACCAACAAACAACTGATGTATGGGATCTATTTAATATCTCTGCAACTCCAGGCCCCTTCTGGTCATATAGGCTGTCTTTTCCAATGAGAGATGCTTAAAATAGGTCATATAGAAAAATGAATATATGTTTGCATTAAGGAACCTGTTTCAATGCACATGCACAGGGAGAAAGAAAATAAGTTGTGCAAATGTCCCTAACCCTGGTCTCTCCCAACTGTTTGATGACTGAGGTGGAATAACATTGAAAACTTACTTTGTAGCATTGTTCATTGTGTTTTTTACTGTAATTTTAGTGTAACCTTTCTAACTTTGCTTAACACTGTATTTCCAGCTCACATCTCTCAGTGTATGTGATGTCCCTCACCATTGCTGCCACGTTCTCCAAGTTCTCTTAAATTGACTTTTTTTATTTATTTTTTGACTTTTTTTTCTTTTTCCATCCTGCAATAGTACATAGAGCAGACTAAACTATCTCTGCAATTGTTTTTAGATACCCCTTTAGACATATATTTAAACCTCCCTGCACATCCAAATCACCCCTTTTTTACTCACTAGGAGGAAAAGTTTTCCTCTTTTAAATAAGTTTGACTGAATAGAAACCAGACTGCAGATTGTCTGTCCTTTTACTCTTATGAAAGCATAATTAAAAGTCATGTTAAAGTTGGGAGATCAAGAGGGTTTGTGATAGATAACAAGCTAGGAGCTGTCAAAGCTGTCAGGCCATTAAGAAACTAAATAATTCACACCCCAGTAATTGCTTTTATGTGCATTTTCCTATAAAATCCAGGAGACATGAGTCACACGGCCTTACAAAAGAGCCTTGTTTATCAGCCTCCAATGTGCCATACTGCACTTTTACTTTCAGGGAGTTTTTGACACAGGTACCATCCTCTGAAAATGTAAAGATGGTGAAAGCAGTGCTTGGTGTATCTGCAGTGCCCTTGGCTCCTCTCCATCCCTCTCCCATTCCTCAGGATGGGCTGTGCCCACATCACCCTGGCCAGCAGCAGATTTGCTTCTGGTCACCTGTACCACACCAGGAAATTTTGGCTCTGCAAAAAATAGAGCACAGGGCGTTTTTTCTTCCTCCCACCCAATTCTGAGATTTCTTCGGTCTTTCTAAGCCGAGATGTGCCCAAGCTAAATAAATCATGCAACCAAAACTTGTGGAGCAGTACAGGCCCCCCTCCAAAGTGCTGCTTGCCCCCAGGCAAGTGTGCAGGGGTGCCACCATCACTAAGCATTAGTGACACGTCTTCAGCAGAGGGAACATTGATGCCACCTGCAAAATTGCGCTTCTTCTCCAAAACAGGTGTCTTGGGAAGGGCCAGGGGAAAACAGGCGTGTTTTACAGCGGATGACTGGCAGCATTCCTCCAGGTGCTGGCTGTGGGGCAGTTCCCTGTGCAGGAGAGGCCACGGGAGCAGCAGCACTGGATCACTCCTGCAGCATTCAGCCACTAGATGCCCCTGCAAGCCACGCAGTCTGCTGGGCAGTGCCGGCTGCCGCAGGCAGGAGAGACAAAGCTGAGGCAAAACCCAAGGAAAAGATGGAGTCTGTTCTTTGGCAGGGATTTTGACAGCAAGCTTTGCCTCTGCAACCCGCGCTGGCGGAACACGGGATGGCCCAGAGCTGTCTCATCCCTGAGAACAGGCAGTCAGGTTGGACTGGGCTCTGGGCAGCCTGGTCTAGTTGGAGACTGGTCTAGGTGGTCTTTAGAGGTGTGTTCCAACACAAACTAATCCGTGATTCCATGTGTGTGCAAAAAGACTTCAGAACCAATGCAAAACCCGATGGTCCTCGATCTGCCCCTGTGTCATGGCAGGAGTGAAGGAACATCTCCTTTTGCACTAGCCAGTTCACAGTGCAGAAGAGCCATACAGGGAGACAGAAAAAGCCAACAGAAAGGCTTCAGATATCCTTTCTTGCACTGTGTAGCACCAACTCATTTCCACAGATGCTCTTGATCCTGCTTGTGGGATGTTATCACACGGGCTGATTATTGCTTCCAGCTCAATGCTTCTCAAGCCCCCATTTATTTTACATACCATTAGCAGGGCAACAAAAGCCCTTCAGCTTTTGCATTCACCTTTCCTTCTTAAGGAATGACTGGCTCCACACTACAGAGGGGAAAGAAAGAAAAGAAAGAAAGAAAGAAAAGAAAGAAAAGAAAGAAAGAAAGAAAAGAAAGAAAAGAAAGAAAAGAAAGAAAAGAAAGAAAAGAAAGAAAAGAAAGAAAAGAAAGAAAAGAAAGAAAAGAAAGAAAAGAAAGAAAAGAAAGAAAAGAAAGAAAAGAAAGAAAAGAAAGAAAAGAAAGAAAAGAAAGAAAAGAAAGAAAAGAAAGAAAAGAAAGAAAAGAAAGAAAAGAAAGAAAAGAAAGAAAAGAAAGAAAAGAAAGAAAAGAAAGAAAAGAAAGAAAAGAAAGAAAAGAAAGAAAAGAAAGAAAAGAAAGAAAAGAAAGAAAAGAAAGAAAAGAAAAGAAAGAAAAGAAAGAAAAGAAAGAAAAGAAAGAAAAGAAAGAAAAGAAAGAAAAGAAAGAAAAGAAAGAAAAGAAAGAAAAGAAAGAAAAGAAAGAAAAGAAAGAAAAGAAAGAAAAGAAAGAAAAGAAAGAAAAGAAAGAAAAGAAAGAAAAGAAAGAAAAGAAAGAAAAGAAAGAAAAGAAAGAAAAGAAAGAAAAGAAAGAAAAGAAAGAAAGAAAGAAAGAAAGAAAGAAAGAAAGAAAGAAAGAAAGAAAGAAAGAAAGAAAGAAAGAAAGAAAGAAAGAAAGAAAGAAAGAAAGAAAGAAAGAAAGAAAGAAAGAAAGAAAGAAAGAAAGAAAGAAAGAAAGAAAGAAAGAAAGAAAGAAAGAAAGAAAGAAAGAAAGAAAGAAAGAAAGAAAGAAAGAAAGAAAGAAAGAAAGAAAGAAAGAAAGAAAGAAAGAAAGAAAGAAAGAAAGAAAGAAAGAAAGAAAGAAAGAAAGAAAGAAAGAAAGAAAGAAAGAAAGAAAGAAAGAAAGAAAGAAAGAAAGAAAGAAAGAAAGAAAGAAAGAAAGAAAGAAAGAAAGAAAGAAAGAAAGAAAGAAAGAAAGAAAGAAAGAGCCTACACCTGTGTGCTCAGGTGTTTCTGGGCCTGGGTGCTGTCATTTTCGGGAGTGAGGCACTCAGGTTTGGTGCATCTGTGGCTGTGACCACGGTGAAACCCAGAGCGGAGGCAGAACATTTCCACAAAGCCTGTTTGGTGAGGAGCTTGGGCTTTATTTTTTCGGTGGTGCTGTTTTCCTTTTCAATTCTCTGGCAGATCTCCGTTTCTTGCAGAGATTGTCCAAACCCTGTGTGTCCCTGCGGGTGGGGCAGGCACAGCTTTCTGTGCGATCTGCCCTGGGATCCAGGGAGCTCTGAGAGCTGCAGCTCGATGGGCAGGAAGCACCTCCTGACACATTTGGGCTCTCCTGGGCTTCCCACCACGCTCCTGCCGGGATCATCCATCTCTCGTCGGTCTCTGGAGCTTTTTCCCCAGTCCCACACTTGGAGCCGCTCTGCCAAAACTCGGTGGCACTATGAACCTCGTCCCTCGTCCTCTGCTTCCCCCTGCAACCTGTGGGAGCACGGCCACGTGTCCCCAAGGCAGGAGGGTGACAGGGGACACTCTGCGGGGACCCTATGGCCACGCCATGCCCCTCACCCTCCTCGGCTCGCCGCCCCCTGCTGTAAATATTTGCCGTAAAAAGATGCTGGGTGATCAGAGAGCCGGAGGCTTCTCGGGGCGGCTGCAGAGGGAGGATTAGGGCTGTGTGGGCAGGGACGGGACTGTTTCCATGGGGAGCAGGAATCCTGCTCAGAGGGATCCTGCTCAGAGGGATCCTGCTCAGAGGGATCCTGCTCAGAGGGATCCTGCTCAGAGGGATCCTGCTCAGAGGGATCCTGCTCGCCCGGACCCCCCAGCGGGGCAGCCCGGGGGATGCTGCCTCCAAAGGGAGCCCTTCCCTCTAAATCAAATCAAAAATCAAATCAAAAATCAAATCAAAAATCAAATCAAAAATCAAATCAAAAATCAAATCAAAAATCAAATCAAAAATCAAATCCCCAGGAGCTGGACCAGCCCTGCCCAGCACATCCCTGGGGGATGATGGAAAGGACCTTTCCCTTCCCGCCGCCCTGTTCCGAGGATGGCGAGGGAAAACACCTCTGGAAGAAGAAGAAAGCAGAATTATCGCTCCTTCCCCCACCGTCCCCCCTTTGTTTTTGCTGTTTGTTGTTTCTCTGTAATCCCTGGCAGAACCTACCCTTCCCCATCCTCGCCTTGTCCCCGGGCTGCCGCTGGCAGGGAACAATGTGGCTTTGAGGCTCCCGGTGTGCGCAGGGGAGGGGACGGGATGCCGAGCTCTGAAGCGGCTGTAATCCCCCTTTAATTGCTGGATAAACACAACCAGTGATTTCCATGGATTGGCAGAGCTGGCCGCATTGTTTTCTGACTCCAGGAGGAACTTTGCAACTGAAAAAAAAAAAAAAAATTAAAAAAAAAAAAAAAAATCCCATTTTCTTCTTAGCATACACCCAATTATCAGTAGGTCAGGAGAGGTGCTATAATTTACAAAACTCGGTTAGTACCAGAAAACCACTATTGTGGCAACAAGCAGATTTTAAAAATTATTTTTTTTTAAAAATGAAATTTTAAAAAGTTCCTTTTAAGGCATTTGTTAAAATCCTGCAGAAGCCAACTACTGTGGAAACTTCCTCCTTCCTTCTAGACTGAAAATAGGAGGAAAAGGTATCTTCCTTCAGAAGGTGCTGATACACAATTTTGGTTTTATCAGCATTTCACACAGGAGAAAAGTATTTCTCAGCAAAATACCATGACTCAAAAATTCAGTTTTTGTCCGAGAAAAGTATTTCTCAGCAAAATACCATGACTCAAAAATTCAGTTTTTGTCCCTCAAAGCCTTTATGTTCTCCACATTTTGTTTTGAAGCCTAAGTTGGTTTTTTTTCACCCAAATTCATAAGATTTCAAAAGCTAAAGGCTTTCCTAGCTTAGCACAGCCATTCTCAGTCTGGGAAAGCTGGGAGCACACCCTGGGAGCTGCAGGTTGCAACAAAAGTTGGTCCTGAAAGGAGAATGGAAGCAGAAGGTTCTGGAAAACCACAGTTCCCATGGGAAATGCTAATGCTTTTTGCACAAAAATACTTCGGTTTCCAGCCAGAACAGCTTGGTCATCATAAATCCCAAGATCTGGGGTAGAAGGCAGATGTGCAGGTGGAAAAGGTAATTTTTACTGAAACACTCCCCACCTCTCCCCCCAGATTTGCACCAAGGGAAAAGAAGAAGCAGCACCATAATCTGACAAGCTGTATTTCTGGGAAAGTCCTGTGAAATTTCAGCTTCATGGGGACTTTGCTATTCACCACATCAGAGTCAGGACTCCTCTGATCCTTGAGGGTCCCTTCCAACACAAGATATTCTGTTTCTATGATCCAGTGGCACTTTGAAAACCTACAAGTGTTGTGCCCAGGATCTCTCAAAGGCAGGATGAGAACCCTGGGTTTTCCCCAGGGCTGTGGCAAGACCAGCATGACCACACAAGGCAGGGCACAAGGTGTTCCCTCTCCATTTGTGTTATTCCAGTTAAGTGCTCCAAAAGAAGTTGAGGGCACACCCATTTCCATGAGTCATGATGAGGAAAAGCCATTGCAGGTCTGGTCTGTGTGATCCCAAGTCTAGCTGATCCAAGGTTTGGCCCTCAGACTCTGCAGCAGCGTTTGCTTCTGGGCAGCTGGGAAGGTGGATACAACACATCATACCAAGACAGAGGGATACAGGCTCTCCAGCTGTTAAGGATGTAGTTGGTATGTTATGAAGGGAAAAATTTTGGCTACCCTTGCAGAAAGCTGAAAAAAAGTTGTCTTTTTCCTGTTGTTGCACTGAAGCTTCACTTATGCTGAAAGGTTTAATGAGATTGCTGGTAAAAATCTCAATGAATTCCATTTTGTGCCTATGCCTTCCACATGCACATAAAATCCATCAGAAATTCCCAATTCCTTTGGACAAGGAGGTAATTACCTTGTCCTGGGCATTCCCATGTTGCCATGCCTTGGGAGAAGGGGCTGGGACAGGCTTTATCCTGCAGGCTACAGACAAACAGCTGTTGTGCCATGGAACTCACCCGATGGAAGCTGAGAGCAAAACTGTATCCCTGCCTTCCACGGAAAACTGTTAAAAGTGACAAGTATGAAACCATTGCATATCATTAAACCATAAGCAAGCCATAACCATTAAGCCATCAAATTGGAAGGGGTCAAGGCCTCTCTCTGAAATCCTTGAGGTGCTGCACACGAAGGCACAGCCCTGAGCACTGACTGTGGGCAGAAAGGATCCATGTGGGGAATTGCCTCCTTTCCTGACCCTCAGGAGATGGGATTTCCTGTGCTTGGAAACACAGGCACTCTGCTCCCAAGGAACCAGACATGATGGGATCTGGGCTGTCTGCATCTTCCACAGACATGGAGCCTGGAAACCCCTCTTTTCCTTTTCCTTTTTCTTTTTTATTTTATTACACAAGCCCAAGCTTACAGAACGTGCTTTGCTGAACTCAGACAGATTTTGTGGCTTTTGTGTGTTGCAGACTTTGCCCCTCAACATCACCACAGCCCCATCCAGCCCATGGATGCCCCTCTGTGTGCCCCCAGTCCATCCCAGCATCCATGTCCCAGCCTTGGGACCCTGCCAGGTAAATACAAGTGCCAGAATAATTGGTGTGGGTTTTCTTTGGAGAAAGTGAGTGCTGTTTGTTTCTGGGTTTGAATGTCGGATCACTGCAGCTCATTTCATCCGTGCATTATCAAATTCCTTTCTTTCAGGTAACAAGGTGCAACCAAATAGGGACTAAGAGGATTAATGAAGATGTGTAGCATCTGAGCCTGAAATAAGCTCAGATGGGAGCAAACAAAAATTCATCATCTAATGACCAGATATCCACAAAGGGCTCACTGTTTCCAGAAGAGCAGCCAAAACGCAGTGTCAGGTGCCATCAGTAGCCCATATGAATCATCCCAGCAGGAAGGCTGTAGAACAAGGTGTTGGTTTGCTGTGTTCTTGCTTGATAAATCACAACCTTACAAATCCAGGGAAGGCAAGAAAACGTCAAGATTTCTTAACATAGGGATTGGGGTCTGTCCTGTGGAACAGGTCTTTCTTTAAGCCCCAAATGGAAAGGATGGTCTGACTAGACAGGAATGGGGTCTGTGAGTCTGGTCTCACCCACAATCTCTCCCATAACTTGGACAATGCAATCCTTTTCTCCCTTTCCTGCGAAAATGGAGACAAATTCTCCAACATCTCAACGATTAATATCTAATACTGACCACAGGGAACCTCGGTACCATGGTGATGTGTCTGCGCAAAACACAGGGTGGAAGAAAGATGCTAAATAAACAGACAAAGAATTCAGTCCAGAAAGAAACAGAGTTGTGGAAAACATTGGGAGGGGGGGTTCACTGGAGAAACAGAAAAATTGTCAGCTGAGCTAAACCAGTGGCCATGAGGGGACTGTCTTGCTGGTTTCCAGGCAGACAACTTGACCCGTGGGTTAGACAGCCACGTGTGGAGTTAGAAAAAGGGAAGACAGCTGGGATTTTAAGAGGGTGAGACCCTCGTCCCTACCAAGCACCACCTTTGCAAACAAGGAGGCAAGAGGGGCCAGAGGCACATGGGATTGGCCCTTGCAATTACTGTGATCCAAAAGGCTGGGAGCTGTGGATGAGGAAGGAGATGTTAATTTACCCTGAGAATAGCAGGGACCCACCCACGAAGTATCAGGTTGGTTTTCTGAAGGGATTAAGGAGTCCTCACCCTTTTGGGAATTCTCTGTGCTGTTTTTGTTGCTGTCATCCAACAAAGGTGTGGCACCAGAGAGGTCACAGGAGGGGTGAGCAATGTGTTGAGTGCTTTGATTCCCCCAGGATGGAGCAACACACAGCAACCAGACCAGGCGAGTCAGGAGAAGGGTAAGATAACAGGAAAGACCTGGAATGTGCATCAGCACTCAGCCCCTTGTAATCTTTTATATTAAAAATTGATGTCAATAACTTCTGAATTCTCTCTCTTCAATTTTGGTGGAATAAACCACAGGAAAAAAGCAAATTAACTCTTCCTCAAAGAAACAGTTTGCCCTATGGATTTGCATGGATTGAACGTTCCCACCCTTCCCTCAGGGCTTGAGCCTGGTGATGCTCTTCCCCAGCTGGGGAGGTCATGGCCACAGAAAATCCTTTTCTCCTTCAGTAGCAATGCCAAGGAGTAAAAGGAGTGATTCCTGAGCAGAAAACCAGTAAAAAAAAAAAGGAAATTGTTGCCTAATTCTACAGGCTCCTGCCCACTGGATTTGAAGGGGAGTTGCAATGATGGCAGGGCTGCTCCTCTTGGTACTGGCAGGTAAGGACAGTGACCACATATTGTGGTTTATGAGGTTCAGACTGGACATTATTAAAAAAAAATTGGATCAGGAGGGTAGACAGAGCTGGAACAGGTCACCCAGAAAGTGGTGACATCCACACCCACAGCAGTGATCAGGCTTTGGGCAGCCAAAGCTGACATGATCTGGTGCTGAGGACAGTCCTGCTCCGGGCGGGAGGTTGGATTACTGAAGTCTGTTCCCACCGTCATTTCTGAGAGGCCCTGGGGGAAGGAATAAAGCAAAAATGGCATAAAAAGAATAATCCTCCCTATTTTGAAGCCTCTTGGGATCTTGCAAGTCACCAAATACGTATTTTCATACAAATGAGGACACTGCCACACAGCAGTGGGTAAGTGTAGTGTGGGCTGCCAGTTCTCTTGCATCCCCATCTCATATTAGGAAGCAATGAGGGCCAGCTCCTTCCCAGTAGACAGAGGGGTCTCCTTTGATAAGTAGATTGTGCCTTCTGGAAGGGCCTGAGTAGCCCATTTTCACTACAGACAGGTAAGAAACTTGGGTCTTTTGATTCCCAAGCATTATCCATTATCCTTTTTTTCTGATCACCTGCACGGAGCCTTTTTATGTGGCACTCACTGACAGAGGTCTCACCAGGCAAGTGGGAACAAGTCTTGTTTAGAAGCACAAGATGACAACCCAGTTTTGCTGCTCCCATGGTGATACTCCAGATAACCCACTTTGTAACTTCTAAAGATGCTCCTGTGTTGCTGCCACCAAAAAGCCACACTTGGAGCCTTCACATGACAGGGAAGGAATTGTTTCATTATGAGAAAACCAGTACGTGCAGCAACAAGTGACTGGGCACATGCTCAGCTGTTAGCAGCTCTGTGATGCCACTGGAAATGACTGTGGGATTTTTTAAGGACACATCAAATTGATTTGGATCTGTTAAAACCTAACGCCTTGATCTCCATCTGTGTTTTGAGTGTCCCTGCTGGAGGAGCAGAGGGAAGGAGAAAAGCAAGCGGAGAACAGGATTTTCCTTGCCTCATCCCCACCAAGTGTATTTGTTTTAACAAGATGGGTGGAACCAAAGCCATGCATGGGTGAAACTAAAAGGAGTGAGTCTCTGTGCCTGAACACTTCATTCCAGTACATTTGCTCAAGTGTGTTCTCCTGCAAGGCAAAAGCCAGTGGAGTCCTCATCGCTCACCCAAGGCAGCACCTTCTTCCCTCTGAAAAATCTTCCTTACCACCCAGACTTTGAAATTTACTCTTTTTTTCCCCAGCTGGTTTATTTCTCCCTGCCTCTGGCATTCCAGGCTGTGGGTTTACCTTCCTACCTTCCTCACAGCACCTTTTAAAGCAGGTGGGATGGGCTGGGGATCCCAGTGTGCACCAGCACTCACAGGTAACACCCCAGCCCCATTTCCCAGCCCTTCCTTACCCCTCTCCTCACCAAGAGGATGAGCAGGTCTGTAGCTCATCCCCTGTTCCACCACAGCTCACCCATTATTCCACCACTTTCACAAATCCCACCTAATAAATGAGTTGGGTGGGTAGAAACCTTCACACATTATTAGTGAGCTTATTTTCAGCAGCAAAGCAATTCTGCAGGAATTCAGCCACGTACAAAACGTCCTCTCCATTCCTTTTGCTGTCTGTGAGCGGATCTCTGGACCACATTAGGTACCTGCTTCACCCTTCCTGGACTGAGGGCTGGAAAACATGCTCAAAATCCCCCACAAAGAATGTTATTTGAACATATCTAAAACATATCTAAAATGTTATTTACAATAAGAGGAGATCTGCCCAGTGTTGCTGGATTCTGTTAGGAGATAATCAGGACTTCTGAGGTCACTGAGCCCAAGCTGAGCCCACAAGTTAGACTGGAGAAACTCCCCTGGAAGAGTTTGCTAGTAAATGGGTGGCATGTGGCCTTCAGGAGTCTGACAGCATTGCTCCAACATGACTCAGAAATTCTCCAGGACCCGCATGTGCCTCCACGGCACATCCTACCCCAGCACCGAGGAGCCCTGCTCCCACCAGCAGCCCCACGCAGGGATATGTGAGGAGACACCATAAAAACCAGGACTCGTGAGGATGGAGAGTTTGGAAACACGTCCTCGGTGAGTAAACACTCTTTTCCTTAAAACAAAACCAACAGCAAAACAACAATAAAACAATTTATTCACACTCTCGGGAAAATGCTAATTAAAGTTTACTTTAAAATACTAGCAGACACGAGTGTGGGCTGTAACAGGAACATACTGTGAAGTGACAGGTCTGCAATAATCCCATCCCTCAGCCAAGTCTAATTCATTCCGATCACACGAAGGTCCGAAATCCAGGGAGGCTCTTGGAGCACGAGCCATGTGCACTGGTGGGAGGTGCAAGCAGCGTCTCCGGAGCGCCGGAGGTGCGAGAGCGAGAACAGGTGTGAGAGCAGGGGTCAGTGGAGGGGGACGGGAGAGCTCTCCCTGCTCCTCCACGGGCTCTGCACAGCCCAGCCTCCAGCTCTGCCTCGGGGAACACACCTCCCTCCAAGCTCGGCTTTAGTCTGGAGGAGCCTGGCCACAGGGAACTGGGAAGAGCCATGGGAAAGGCTAAACATGGCTTGGTACTGGAGGAGGAGATGTGTGACTGCTTTGCCTCTAAGAAGATGGGCAGAGAATAACTCAGAATGAACGATGGAATAGCTCTCTTTGCCTTTAGGAGCTAACAAAGCCCTTGTTCCTCAGTGAGTCCAACACTACCTTGAAACCCAAGAACCAGGCAAGAAAAGCCACTTGGCTCCTGCTTCAGCAGGATTTTTACTCCTGTCAAGTGAAGCTGCAGCCACCTAAAGAAACCCAAGCTTTCTAAATGGGAGCAGAAGTCTTCCATAGTCCATAAATTTTCTGGAGCCAGGAGTTAGGTGAAACACCAGGCACTGGCAGAGCAGGAAAAAACCCCTTGAGGGCAATACTGAAAAGAAAATTAGTTTGTTCTAGTGATTTGCCCAGCTCCCCTGCTGCAACCATGGCATTTGTGCCCAGATAGGCAAAGGGTGTTGAGGAAAAGGCTGATGGACATCATTTCCATGGCTCCATATAATGTCCTTCCCTGCTCCTTTAAAATGCTATAATGTATTCCAGTTTGAGTAGGGAAAGCTGTACAATGGGATGCCTATGATGCTTTGTTTTTATGAGGCTATTTCCTAACTTACATAGGTCTACTGCCAAAGGACTCAGCATTGCCTTCTTTTCAAGGTCTTTCAATAAAAGAAGTCAAGAACACTGCAGCACACACAGGTCACTGTTCCTTGAGCAGAAGGGTGGCAAGAATGTGTCTGCCAGCTCCAAGAATGGCTCAAGGATCTCATGATGAGTGCAGCACTACCCTGATCCTGCCTCACTCCCACTGGGGGTGGCAGTGAGGAGAAGCATGCTGGAAATCATTCCACCCATTTCCTGCAGCCCACTATTTACCCCATTTCACTGGGATCCCACCTGCACACACCACATCACTTTCCTCCTAGGGAAACTTTAATTAGATGGGACCAATAAACCATAACCCAAATGGGTGATTTCAGTTTTAATTACATTTTCCAAAAGGTTGTAAGTTAAAGCCCACACGAACCAGCAGGCGCTTGCTCGCCAAGCCTGGTGTCACCTCACCAGGTCGTCCTGCTTAGTTGCCACACCAGATTTGGGAGCCCAGGCTGCTTCTCACAGCCTTCTGCCCACCTGATCCTGTCAGGACCTGACTCACACCCCTGTGGTGGCTGTGGACATGTGGCACTCTGCATTTCAGACGTGGTGGGTGCTCCTGCTTAAACTCACTGACAATTTTACTGGGCACCAAAAAGGAAAATGGGAAACATCCCCTTAAAAATCATCCCCTGAAGTTACCACAGGATTGAAGTGGAAATGATGAGTCTCTCAAGTGTTTGGGAAAACTGTACCCTCTATCCAGGCTTAGGGCATGCTCCCAGCATCAGAGTACTGCCTGCCTGTCATCCTCTCCACCACAGCAGAGAATCACAACTGCAGATGATGTTTTTGGGAGATTATCACCACAGACACTGAGGGAAGAACTCACCTCACCTCTCCTTCCTCATGCAGCACAAAGGGCTTGATTTCCTGGCTCATGAACCTGAGGTCCCACTTTACTCTGCTGCCCCATCCAGCTGTGCTCTGGACACAGCAGTGACAGGTCTGTGCTCTCTGGTACAGCACAGAACTGGGGTCAGCTTGCTGCCCTCCAGAACCCCCAGGAACCCCCTCACCTGGCACTGAGCCCCTGTCCATGAGACACAGAGCACTCTGAGATATTTCCCTGGTAAAGTTTCCTGCCTGTGAAATCCCCAGTGCTCCCTGGGAGATGAATACATATAAACCCTAAAAACTAACCCAACAGATGGGAAGCAACATAATGAAGGAGAATTATTTCCTACAGAACCTCCAGCTTCCTCCTTGGCCCTCTGAAGAGTTGAAAAATAAGGTCAGTGTAAATACTTCTGCATCCCAAAGCTGTTTAATAAAAACATCCCTATGTTTACCAGACTGCTGCTTAGCCATGTGCTTGCTGACATCTTCCTAATTGGACAGCAGGAACTTCAGGGTAGCTACTTCACTCTGATCAGAGTTTCTGGCCAGAAATCTGGGTCAGATCCACTGTTGCATTCACTGGAATTTGACTTTTTCCATATCCAGGGTCTCCTCTTCGTGGTCAAGTGCTGCATTTGAAAATAAGCAAACAGCATCAAGTGTGAACTGCAATCCTGTGGGGATTGTCCTTAAAAGTGTGGTTAGATCTGTATCAAAGAGACACTCCTGCACAAGCCTCGTGGCCATGGGTAACATGGGTTGTCATTACTGAAACCCAAAGGAGCCTGATCCATCTCTGCCATCGGACAGTGGCACTCAGGGACGAGCAGTGTGACCACCCTGTGACCGCTTGGCCTGACTGCACTGATCTCACACAAAAGCAGCAGCATTTGCACCATGATCCCTGAGCAATGTGAGTCAGGCTGAAAAAGCTTGAGAAAAACTCAGTCTTTAAGTTTAACAACCAGATGTAGTGTCTAGAAGCTGAACAAGAATGTTGGCATCCTACGAGCAGATAGCGGAGAGAGCTGCCATCGGCATCCATGGATGGCACTGTATTTTATTTCCTACTAAAATACCTTTAAATAGCAGCTTCTATTCAGCATCCTACAGAAGACAACAGCACTAAAATATCTTAATATAAGGGGACTTTGCTTTGGTCCAAACAAATCTTAATTCCAGATTTAGCAAGTGGCAAGCTGTGTGTCAGATACCACCCAGACAAAGCCTGTCTTAATTTAGAGTTGACACACCACTTCTGACCTCAGGAAAAACAAAATCTCCTCAGTTACTGCCAGTTTGAATCTTCAAGACCAATGACAAGCACCTGAAAGGGTGCACTCTTGCTGGAGCCTCAGAAGAGGATGTTGTGTTTTTAAGGGCATCGATGGGTGAAAACCTGGGCAGCATGCTTTGTCTCTTCCCACAGGAGTTTTACTGACCTGCCAGAAAATAATGACTGTGACTACTCCATCTTCCCCAGCTGCTTCTGGGCTGCCAGAGAGCGAGGAGCTGCTCCCAGCCTCGGCAGAGACAGCCTGCATGTACCCAGTGGTGATGTTTTCAGATCCACTCTGCAGCTCTGTGGCACTCGCTGTGCACCCAGAACAGCATTTTTGGGACTCATTTACCACCTCTCCCCTCTTCCCTGTCAGACAGCACAGTGCAGTGTCCCAGGGACACTTCAGATTTGTCAGGCAGCCAAATTTGAGCCACGGTGTCTGGGTGCCACAGAGCCATGAATTCAGTCTCCTTGTGCCCACCTCAGGGCCACCCCGAGCTCCAGGTTTGAACTGGGATGAATCCACCACAGGAAAGGAGGGGAGGGAAAGAAGAGACCTATGTCCCAAACTTAAGACCCCTTGGAAAGGTGTGGAGGGAGAAAAAGCAAGAAGCTGCAGAGTGCTAGACCCCTCATGCCTAGTGCAGGGCACGTGAGTGAAGCACAAGCATTTTTTTGGAGGGGAAAGGAGCTTGGGACTGGTGGATTTTTCTGAGGAGGGAAAAAAAATCCCCAATTCCCCACCCCTTCACACACTGTGCACATGCTATAAAGGTACAGAAGCTGATGGCCAAGGCAGGGTAGTCTGCAAAGGGATTGATCACCCAAACTCACATGTCTTGTCCCCCTCCCTCTTTGCCCTGAGACAGAGCTGCCAGCAGCTGGTGAGCAAACACACCACTCTTCTCCTTATCAATGAAAACCAGCCACCCTCTCAACCTGCACTGCCTTGAAAAATTCCCTCCAAAACTGACAGAAACCTTCAAAGAGCAGCAAAAGAGTTGGAGCCTGCTGTGGCTGGACAGCAGCCTGGGCAGCAGCAGCACCCTGAGGCTCCAGCTGGGAATTCTCCTCCAGCTCCCTCTTCCCCTCCAGCACATCTGTGTCTACCAGTGTGGACATGGCCCTAAGCATGGACTCCTCCTCCTGCCCAAACCCTCCTGAAACTTTAAATCCTTTCCACCTCCGCAGTTTTTAGTGTATCCAAGTTGTTTATAGCCACTTATAACTCCCTATAGTTTATGGTTATAAAGATTATGACTCTAAGGACAGGTAGTGCACACACCTCCAGGCACTTCTAGCAATGAGGGGACAGGATTTCAAGGCAAGCTATCTCCAGTTTCCTTAAGCAATATTATTGCATTCCAGTGTGGAATTTTTTGAGTCTTAGTGAAGAAACACATGGAGAAATGCCTTTGGGTACAAAAGTAATGAGCTACACACCTGCATAGATTTCTGAAAGACAGACATCACCACTCCAGGCTTTTAAAAGCTGGGGTCTTCAGTTCAAGAGCAGATTCCTCAAGTAAGGGAAAAAGCTCTCATCCTCTTCTTCAAAATCATGGACTGCTTGTTCAGAGATTCAATATAAGCCTTCAGATAAAGGTGGTGTCCTGGAAATTCAAAGGACAGAGCAAAAGCTGCAGCTGACAAAGTACATGAACCGAACTTACGCAAACAGTGGCATCTTTACCTTCAAAAGATCCTCCTTCATCCTCCTTCAAACTTCATACCCATTGGTTACATGTATGACTAGCTTCAAACATACAACATTGCTCAAAATCCAATTATTTCACATATTAGAAGGAAAAAAAAGCTTTGTGTGCAACCCAAATTATGCATGAAAACCCACAGCCAAACCAATTTCTTAGCAGATTTAAACAGCATGATGGGGAAAAAAGGGCATAAAAATGGACATTTTGCTTAATCTCTGGCTAGAAGTAAATACTCCTAGCCAACTTTTAACCATTTGCTTCCAAGTTTTGTAAAAGGACTAGGAAAGTGCCCAAGTGCCTCAAGTTTGTCTTTATCCAGTGAGAAGGTAGTATCTTTCAATCTTGTTTTATACCTATTTGGTCATCCCAAAAGTCCTTTACCTCTCTGGGAAGGTGTTCCTCTCAGAAGAAGTGGAAAAACTCTGTCAAGCTCAAGCTGGAGCATCACATGAGCACGTGAAAAAAAAACACTTCAACTGTGCAGCTCACCATCTCCCCCTTCACAAACACTGCAGAAACATTCCTTTTCAGAGCCACAGAACCCCCAGGATCCTCCTCTGGATCTGGCTTTATTTCACACCACAATCCTGTAGTCTGACATTTTCTAGCATGATTTCCCAGCTGATTTCCCCAGCTCAGGGATTTCCTTGCCAAGGTTTGCTGAAGGCTTACCTGGCCTCCCCCTGTCCTTTTCAGGGAGGAGGGAACAAAAGGATGGCTCTGCTCATTCCAATTGCCACAGTTGGGAGAAGGAGACAATATTTCTTCAGAAACTTCCAATGGCAAACCTTTTCCCTCAAAAACACCTTTCCTGAATATTGTCTCTGAATATTGTCTCTGAATATTGTCTCTGAATATTGTCTCTGGTTAATATTGCTGCTGTCTGCTGGCACTCTGTGAAACTCGGAGGTCCAGCCCCTTTTCCATCCCATACGCTGTCCATGCTCAGGACCCAGCATTCCCTCTTGGAGAAGCTCAGGAAGGCAGAGGAGACATTTCTCTTTCCAAGGCTCTGCATATCCTACAAAGGAAGCACATTTAAATGCTGATAGAAACAAAAGCTGCTCTCGGAAGGACGTTGTGTCCTCGATTCCATCAGAAAGGACTGAGCGAGCAGGGTTTGACGGAGCAAGAAGAAAATCAGGACCATCCAAGTCAGACAGAACTGTTGGCAGGTATTTTCTTCCCACTTTTGATGGCTCTCAGCTATTGTCATACCTGGAACCAAGTCAAAAGCATGCTTATCCTGCTGTGCAAAGCTGTTTCTCTCAGCCTCTATAATAAATCAGGGGCATTAGCAAACTTACGCAGGTTGCAAAAAAAGCACCGTCCCATGTTTAAAATGCACCAACTTCCAGCTGTGATCAATTGCATTTCCTTTTCATTTTGATTGCTTCATTTTAAGGTAGCTAAGCTCTCCCCTCTCCCAGGACTGCTCGTGCCAAGCACTGAATTCCCTGCTCACCTCCTGGCCTCTGCAGGATGTGGAGGAAGCTCCCTGAGCCCTAGGCCTTCAATAGCTCTGGAATCTGGAACCTGGTTCACCTGGGATTCTCTCTGCACAGCAGAGACTTCACAGCAATGCCACAATGCTCCTCACCTTAACATCAGAGGTAAATTCAAACAGGAGCAGTGTCTAAAAGGAACAGTGTCTAAAAGGAGCAGGCTGCAAATCTTCCTCTCCGTTGACAGTGTCTCCGTGAAGTGCTGGGCTTCATTTTTATATACATTTGAAACAATATTTCAAATCAATTTTCAGCCAAAACAGCTGTAAATACACACCTATACCTCCCTACAAGTCATGCACTCTGGAGGTAAAATAGTTCATCAGGTCTTCCAGTCAAGTTTAAAAAGTCTGAGCAAACCTTTTGAGGGAAGTAGGAGAGGTCTGCATGAATTTCTAAAAGCCAGAGAAACAAACAAAAAAAACCAAAAACCTGAAGTTTGCAATTTTTGCAGTGGAGGAAAACCTGGTGATTTAATGCCAGCTACGAGCAGTCAAAAAAATACTGAGTAAACCTGAAAAATGGTGAGGGATAAACCTTGGGCTGCTGCTGAAGAGGGTGGTGAACACTTCCCCTTGGGATGGTGGCAACCATCCTGCACTACTGCTCAGACCTGAGTATTTTAAGTGAGTAGAGAAATCTAGTGCTCAAAATAAAATTAGACAAAATGGCTCAGGAGATTCTTGACCTTTTTATGTCCGTTTTTCTGTGAAATTTGCAAACTTTATTGGAGGCCACTTCCTGCATTCACAGAACGCTGCTTCTTCGTTATTTCTCTTCGTTAATACCCCAATAAGTCTGCACAACGATGTCAGAGCCAGAGCTGCTGAAGACCTGCTTTTAACCATTTCCTTTCAGATAAATGTCACCATCAGCTCAAACACAGTTATCAGAAATCAGCTGAAATCTTTTTGCCATCTCCTCAAGGGCTTTTTTCCCCCCATGAGGAGCAGCACCATGAACAGTCACGTAACCAACTGCTGACAGTAGGAGTTGAGGTCTCTGAATAGATTGGCTAAGTCATTCCAAGCCCTAGCTCCATAGCACTAACTTTAATTGCCAGATAATTTCCACCTGCTCCTCTAAAATTTTGTATGAATATACAGGAGATTTCCGCTATGAAGTAGCTTTCAACACCATATGGGAGACTAAGTTATTCCCATTTCAAAGATGAGTTTGTGAGACCAAGAAAAACAGCTTGTTGACACTTGAAAATTGACTAGAGGAACTTTTCTGGATGCTCTTAAGTTAGAATAAGAAAATGTATTAAGTCAAGTTAAAATAAATCAGCTTCTATTCCAGAGTGAGTGCTATTATATTTTATTCAGTGCAGTCAGTTCTTATGGTTCTGTTTTATATCTGTGTGAGTCCAAAGGCTCTCAGAGGACATGCCTATGTTTTAATTGACTTTACTAGGTCAGGCTCTTGCAAAGAGGCTGAAGGCCTGCAGCCTTGAGACTCACTAGAGCTCCCAAAAAGCTGATCCCCATAGTGGAGTGATGAAGTTTTCCCTGGGCTGTGAACAGGTAGGAAGAGCTGCCCATCTCAAGACAAGATAATTTTAAGCATCACACTGAGGGGCAGTGGCACCGGCTCAGCAGAAGGACCAGGAAACCATCACTGAATGATGAGGAGGGAGATGTCTTATCTCACATCCCCATAAGTCTGCATTCACTTCTCAGTGCAGCACTTTGATCTTTCAGATCAAGAACCTGAGTACTGCAGAATTTCTCCTTTGAAAAAGAAAAAAAAAAGGAGAAGGAAAATGCAAAACCAGAAGCTTTCATTCAGTATCTCATTGGTTAAAGTATTTTTACCAAACATGGGACATAATTTCAGCCTCTTTCTGAGGATGAGGTGAATCTTCTCTGCAGAATGAAATTGTCACTTGAGACTATCTCGTCCAGGAGAAAAAGGCTGCTTTTCCTATGGAGCCACCATCCTTTGGTGAGACTTGGTTATCAAACATGGTAAATGGGACATAAACCCTCATCATCCAGACAAATAATGTCAGTGTTTGCATAAGACTGAGAAGCCCAAAGCTGCCAGAAAAAATGAGTGAGACTGTGGTGGCCAAGTTCCTTAGACACTCTTCTCAGAGGAACACCTTGTGGATGGCATAAGTGTGGCCTATGAACCCTCTGCATTTTAACCATCTGCTTATCTAAAAGCCTTGAGGACACTCCTCTCCAGACCTCATTTGTGTGTGGCCATCCAGCAGAGTCTGTGTTGATGGACTCTAGATCTTCCTCTCTCTACAGGGGTAAAATGTGATGGATTTTATCCCAAGAGATTTAAAGCCAGATGCTCCACAAGCAGCAGGATCCCCAGTCACATCCACCAAGCCCTGTTACCTCTTCTTTAATTGGCTTCTTTATTTTTTACCAGCCTGACCTTTACCCAGTCGTGGTTTTCTGCACATGTCTGGACCAAAGCTTGGCCTCTGCTGCACAGTCATGGCAGTTTCCTTGCTTCATCCACATCCCTCTGTCCCCAGCACCCAAAACCTCCATGAAGACTACCCTTGGCTCTTCCTCCAAGGGATTTTGGAGGAAAGCTTTCCCTAGGTTCCAAGTGATGCACAGCCTTCTCTCCACTAAGACACCACACTGCCACCCCTTGTCCAGGTCCTTCTACAATCACATCCTCCATGTCCCCCTTCCCATGCTTGGGAAGTCTCCAGCCATGACAGGGAGCACCATATCAGATATATAAATATATATATATATATATATATATATGTATAGATAGATATTTTACCCTCAAAGTCAGCCCCCAGCCTTGGCCATTCACATCTGCCATCAGAGACTTTGAACCTTGTTAAGCCCAAACAAGACAACTCTAATAAAATACTAACGTTAGAAATGAGTGACTCTTTTTGGAGCTCTGCTCCTTCCTTGATAACCACCTAAAATATTATCTCCCTTGCAAGGCCTGTTCTGCATATCCCCCACCCAGCAGAGCTGACAAGGAGATCTCACAGCTGTCAGGGCTGGGATCCAGTGCCTTGGATAAGGCACATCCCCTGGGCATTGTCTGTGCAGACACCTCTGGCTGCAGCCATCCTCATGCTTTACTGACAGATACAGGCCAGCTTAGCAGACACCTCAACTTCACAGCTACAATTTGGGAAAGCTGATTCTGGGCACCCAAATCTTATCCCCATGAATCAAACTTGAGCAGTGCTTCTCATCTTTCTCCCTAACTGGACCTTCAAGTGCCTGGGATGCAAATGAGTTGGGGAAACCCATATTTGCCCCTTGAGCCGTGTCAGATTTTTAGCCCTGGCCCATCTCTCCTGCTTGGAGAGAGAAGAGAGGTATCAGCACCCTGATCTCCCTCTGAGCTGTCAGTCTGGTGATGTTTTCTCCTCGTTTAGCACTACAGCACCTCTGACATATTTCACAGGAGACACTCCGGGGCCAGGTGCCCCAGTGTCCCATTCGCTGTCACACCTAATTCCCCGAGTGAAAAAAAATACAGAAGGCTAGGGGAGAAATTCACCAGCAAAGCCTGAAGAAAACAGAGCAGGGGATGCTTGGGAAGAGCAGCGGACAGAGGAGGGGATCACAGGCTGGGAAAAACAGGAAAAGCAGGTGGAGCGGGATTGCTGGGATGGCTGCAGCCCTGTGCCTTGGAGAGCAGCAGCACAGCCAGTCCCCAGAGCCTTTGGAGCAGGGAGATGATGGTGTTCTGAAGGCAAGATGATGTTCTGAAGGCAAGATGATGTTCTGAAGGCAAGATGATGCTCTAAAGGCAAGATGATGTTCTAAAGGCAAGATGATGTTCTGAAGGCAAGATGATAATGCTCTAAAGGCAAGATGCTGCTCTAAAGGCAAGATGATGTTCTGAAGGCAAGATGCTGCTCTAAAGGCAAGATGATGCTCTGAAGGCAAGATGATAATGCTCTAAAGGCAAGATGATGATGTTCTAAAGGCAAGATGATGCTGTAAAGGCAAGATGATGCTCTGAAGGCAAGATGATGTTCTGAAGGCAAGATGATGTTCTAAAGGCAAGATGATGTTCTGAAGGCAAGATGATGCTCTAAAGGCAAGATGATGCTCTGAAGGCAAGATGATGATGTTCTAAAGGCAAGATGATGCTCTAAAGGCAAGATAATGATGTTCTAAAGGCAAGATGCTGCTCTAAAGGCAAGATGATGATGTTCTAAAGGCAAGATGCTGCTCTAAAGGCAAGATGATGCTCTGAAGGCAAGATGATAATGCTCTAAAGGCAAGATGATGTTCTAAAGGCAAGATGCTGCTCTAAAGGCAAGATGATGCTCTGAAGGCAAGATGATAATGCTCTAAAGGCAAGATGATGTTCTAAAGGCACCCCTGGGCTCGGCAGGAACAGCAGCAGTGCCCGAGGTTCAGCGCTGCCAAATCCAGCCGGGGAAATTGAGGGCGGGCGAGGGCGCCTCGCACTTTGCCTGGCTCCAGGCAGTGTGATTAGTCTCGCTGCTAATGAGCATTAACCACCAAACAAACACGCCAGGCGTTTCCATACAGCCGCCGGTCTGATGGAGCAATAAACACGAGCTGCTCCTTACATAAGGATGCGTTTTGGGAGGGACGCGGTTCTTCTGCCACAAAGAATATTTATTCCGTGAGAAATTGCAGGTGTGCTTCTCCTGCTGGGAGAGAAGGGTAATCATTCTAGGGTTCCTGAATTAGGCCGATCATTTATCCTTGGGGTGGGGGACAAAGAAAAAAAAAATAAAAACAGAACAAAAAAGCTTAAAAGAAAAATTAAAATCCAGCCCAAGAAGCTCCTGTCTGAAAGCAGAGGCAGGTTCTTGACCAAAAAGCAGCCCTTGTCAAAAAGGCATGAGAAGGAGGTAAAAGGAAGCTCTTTGTCTTTTGTATTATTATTTATTTTATTTTTTTCCCCGAGGTTAAATCCCAGGGATCTTCAAACCAGCAGCGTGACGGGTTAGAACAGCATCAGCAGAGGGGTTCCCATAGTGCAGCCAGCAAAGCATCATCTCTTTGCTTCCTACACACAGAGCAAGGCAGCTGCTGTCCTAAGCGTGCTTGCAGGAGGGTTGGGACATTGTTTGGAGGCACGAAAGCGGAACGTCTCAGGGCTGGATTGAAGTTTTACCTTCTCAGCTCAGTACAGCAAAGCCTGGAGGTCGCTAGAAAATATTGCATTGCCGGTTTCATTGCCCCTTTTGCTTCACGGGGATCTCAAAAGACAGGGGAAACACAAGGTAGCAAAAAAGGAGAAATAAAGCCATGGCAGGAAGCAAATCAACAGGCACTGATTAAGTTTTTTGTTTGGAAATTATTTTTTTTTTCCCCTTCTGGAATGAATGTGAAAAAAAGAAAACTCCTAAGTTAAGGTTTTTTAAAAGTCCAGCCTTTTAAAAAATGCTGCACATTTCTGTATCTGCAGAATAAAGCACCAGCTCAAGCCAACCACAAACTAGCCAGATACGATCTGCACAATTATTTTTCTAGCTGTCTTGATGAGTGCTGACTAATTAGCATGACAGCACCCGAAAGTACCCGTTTGTGTTATCCCAAGCCTTGTTCTCGCTGGCTCTAACACAAACCCTGGGGCCAGGTGGGTGAGCCACCCCCTTGCCCTGCAGCTGGGACCTCTGGGAGATGAAGCACACACTGCCAGAATTTCCTGCCTCCACCTGAGCCACGACAGGGTGAGATGGGTCCCACCTGCCTTCCACATTTATCTCCCCTGAATATGATCTGCATGAAGACTTGAATAAATATTACCCCGATTTAAGCTTTTTTTTTTTTTTTTTTAACCATTGCAGTTAAACTTGGTGTTCTGTTTGGTCTCTTACAGCCCATTTCAGGCCTGTATTTCTGTTATATTCTGCTTCTAACTTACTAGTGGAGCTAGATAAAACTTGTGTGGGGAGTGAAGGCGGTGAAGCGATTTTTCACCCTTTATTTTTTGGTCAATCGAGTTATAGAGTGACTTTACTCAAGTCAAAAACTCCCCTGAGCCAAGGTGGGCTCCTGGCTGGTGCCTGCATCCCTGTGCATGTAGCAGCACTTCCCAAAAGCCATGGATGACGTGTTCCTGTCCTCTCCGGGAGCACAGCAGGTTTTTCCCCTGGCTCCTCGCTGATTTTCATGACACATTCCCATGCCACCACCTCTCCTCACCCCCTCCCCGGTGAGATGGCATGCGTGGCTGAATTAGCCAACCCCACCCAAGCTGCCTGAGCTCTCCCAGCTGTTAATCACCCTCGGCTGTTCAGAGAGCTTTGGGAAATTTGCTTTCCTCCTCTCCTCAATTCTCTTTTTTTCGTCTTCATGTACCTGCACTCGAGATAAAACCAAGAGATGCCGATGCCCCCTCTGCTGCTCTGCATTTCAGCAGTGCTGCAAGACATCACCAGCACGGTAAAATCAGAGGGAAATGATTAAGAGACACAAAAAACCAAGCCTTCATGGTGGAGGAACACAGCAGATTATACTGAGTGACAGGAACAATCATTCATTTCTTTATATTTGAGGTGATTTAACCAACTTTTGCTCATCCCTTAGATGGTGCATCTCGGTACCGCCAACTTGCTCAAGCTTTACTTAAAATGGCAGCAGAGGCTTCAAAACCTTTACAGTTTCTCCCAGGAGCTTCATAAGGGTGTTTGCTGTAGTCACCAGCACTTTGGTACCTGTTTGGTGTCAAAATGGGACAGTGAGATCCATCCCAGGTCTCAGGGGTTACACACAACACAGGGACAGTGATCCTGCACCATCTCCTTCCAGCTCAGGTGTGAGAGGCAGAGAAGAGGATGCTTTACTGGGATGGGACAACTTCAGCCTCAAATGACTTTCTAGAACTCTAAAAAACTAAGGCTTTTCTATTTGTTTCATGAAATAAACAAAAAATGTAAGATTATTTCTAGAGTTTAACCAAATTCCAGAATATTTCAGCCAAAGCCCTGAGCACACCACGTGATGGGGAGGAGGATGAGGGCCACGTCCTGTGACAGGAATCATCACACACGTGCTCCACTTCCTCTGCTCTTCTCTGCCCACCAGATCCTTATCGCAAGAGATCGCTCGTGTTGTGCTGTTTCCTCTTCTTGTTACGACCTCTTCTCAGAATTTTAATGCTTAATAATGTATCTGACCTTTTCATTACTCCAGCTTTTGGTTGGTTTTTCATGTTTTTGGGTGGCACACATCACAAATTGGGTAGAAACGTGCACCAACACCAATTCACGTTAGAAAACAGCTTAAAAACCAGATTAACATAATCTGCAATTATGTTTCAGAGAACTCAGGAGTCATCACAGTTTGGGTAACAATACCAACTTTTTCAAAACAGAAGTACTGCCAGATATACCAGAGATGACTAAGCTCTGAAAATCAACAAGTCATACTACTTACTTATTGGTAAAATTCACAAAATTGAATAAAACAGTATTGTTTGGCATTGCTGGAGACCAAGTTCTCTCTGCCAGTGCTGCAGAAGTTCAGGGCAAACAGCAGCAGAACAAATGTGAGTGTGAGCTGGGATTCAAACACCACCACTTCTCAAACCACCCTCTTTGACATTTCCCAAGAAATGGGCACTAACAGTTCCTTTGCTTTCATATCTCTGCTGCCTGTTTTCATTCTGTGATACAACACCCTTGTCCAGGATAATCTGAATTTATCTGACAGCACTATTTCATGTGCTGGTGTATCAAAAATGCTTTCTGAGAACCTTCTGAAAACAGATGTTAAACTAGAAGAAAACAAAATGCATTTATTGATGCCGTTTGTATTGATTCACACCGATTCAGGTGCTCATTTGGGAGTAAAGTGAAACAATATAATTTGGAATTCTGCAGCTTTTTATACAATCTCATTCCACCTTTGGGGGATTTTCTGGCTTCCCTTCTTTCCATTCTCCAGAGGGATTTAACACTTCTTTAATTAGGCACTTTTAGTCCCTTCTTTCAAGGAGGATGGCAGAGACCAGCTGTCAATACCAGATCACTCACCCAAGCTGCCACCTGAAGAACCCCTCCTTCAGCACCCTTTGTGTTCTCTGGGCACCTCAGAGCACTGAACGTTTTTCTGCAACTCCTCTGTGAGCAGAAGGCCTCCTGTGAGCTGAGGAAGGGCTGTGGTACAAAGGTTTTTGGCTTGAGGTCAAATGTCAACCAAGCCCAGCAAAGCTCTGGGCTCTAAATGATGCCTGAGATGATCCACAAGACACAGTAGGAATCCTTCTGTAGATTTTCATGGCTGTGTTTCCTCAAACTGTGCACCAAAAATCTCCATTTGAGCACGTCCCTCTTTGCTGTGTGTGCATGCAGACCCTCTGCATACCCATACATTAAAAAATAGGTGTGTGTGTGTACATTACATTAGGAAACAAAATAACCAGGAGAGCTGTAAAAGAGAAAAGTTCCTGTTCCAGCACATCCTGGAACAAAGGGATTGGAATTCCTTGCTGTTGCACTACTGGACAGGTACACAGGATGAGCTGGGTGCCTTTATCTTGTCTGGTCCACAGCTACAAGGGGCTGTTCTCCCCCCAGGAGGTTTCCTCTGGGGTGACAAAAATCTGTTTCAAAACGATCCCAGCTGTGGTTTGACACTTCCCTGCTGGGGGCTGGCAGATGAGACATCTCCTCAGAGCCCAGAGGCTGAGCTGGGGTGGGGAGCTCTGCCCTGACCTTACCCACCCTGCTCCATGAGGGCATCCTGCTCACCACCAGGAGCTCTGCACCAGGAAAAAAGTGTTTGCAGCTGTGAGGGTGGTCACACACCAGCAGGGGCTGGTCAGCAAGGTGGCTCCATGAATGACTCCATGCTCTGAGACATTCAAAACCCCTGGGCAACCTGCCCTAGGTGGCCCTGCTTGAGGATGGAGTTGCCCCAGGTGATCTTTTGAGGTTCCTGCCAACCTCAAGAACTCTGTGACTCAGAAAATTCCTGCCTGACTCAGAGCACAGCTGTAAAAAAGAGGGAGAGTGACTTTTTGCACAGCCAGGTAGTGGCAGGACAAGGGGGAATGGTTTCAAACTAAAAGAGAAGAGATTTAGATTAGATGGTAGAAAGGAATTCTTTACTCTGTGGGCGAGGCAGTGGAACAAGTGCCCAGAGAAGCTGTGGCTACCCATCCCTGGAAGTGTCCAGTGCCAGGCTGAATGGGGCTTGGAGCAGCCTGGTGTGGTGGAAGACGTCCCTGCTCATGTTGGGGGTGTGGAACTGGATGGGCTTTAAGGTCACTTCCTACCCAAACCATGCCATGATTCCATGATTCTACCAGAAGAGACTCAGGCAATGGCACTGAGAAGATGGTTGCCTTTGAACAATAGCCATGATTAATGCAAATTTCCCCCAGTCATCCACCAAGAGCTGGGAGTGCAGCATCCCACACAAACCTGGAAAGGAAGATCTCACTCATTTTGTCTTTCTGTTCCCTTGTATAGAAAAACTAAACTGTGGTATCCAGAGAAGCAGTGCTCCAGCCAAGGAGCTTCATTATTCATAGTGTTCAAATTAAATTTTGCATATGGGACAAATTAATTCTACTGGTTCACAGTGCAATTGTCAGCCTTTGTTTGTCCCTCCCTCCATTCTCCCCAAATGAAGCATCAGGTGGTGCCTTGCAAGTAGAAGACTATGGGTATGGTCTGGGTGGAGTAAGTGATTAGCAATGAATTAATTTTGAAGTGATAGGGAATGGTGAGAACATGGGAGATGACAAGCAAAAGATCTGTGACACATGGCTGCAACGCAATATGCCAGCACAGTGAAATCATAGCTCCACGCTGGCAGGCTTCACTCTTCCTCTCCACCTATGAATGAATGCATGGAAAAACATTACAAAACCAGGGGTGGTGTGGTGAAATAGTCCTTGGGAAGCAGCAGGTGTGATGGTGACACTCCACACCGTGGCAGCAGCGAAGGCAAAGGCAAGGGCAGGAGAGGCTGCGTGCCCTGGTGTGGGGAGGAGGAGGAGGAAGACCCTTATGTCAGTCCCACTTCCTGATCGTGTTTGCAGCTGCAGTGTCCATGGTGTCCTCTCCAGAACTCCATCCTGGAGGGTCCAGAGTCCCCACATTTAGCAATCTTACTCACAACAGCCGGAATTTTTATCCTTCCTTGTTTCACCAGACCATCCAGTGGCAACAAATGAACGGGACTGTCCACACCAATGGACTTCTTTGCACATGGATTCAGGGAGAAGAGCATTTTCTGAGCTGTCCCCTGCCACACTGGAAGGAATGGAGGCAATCAAAAAAAATTAATATTCAAACAGGAAACCAGACTGAATTCTGCTTAACTACACACATGCTGGTTCTCCAAGAAACTATCTGAATGAACATCAGTCGGTTCCAGCTGATAAAAACATTTTGATAGATAATCATTCACTAGGAAACAGCTTAAAAGTATCAGCTTAATTCCAAATAAATTAACAAACAAGCTTGACTTGGCTGTACCTGCTGCTGAAATTGGAATGTAAGAGGCAACACATTCGCTGCTTTGACTGCCTATATTTAGTCCTTATCTAATTTTTGAAGCTCAAAAAGCAAGCATTAGCTTATTGCTGTGCTTGCAAAAATATCGATTTCATAGAAATTATTTTGGATGTGGAAAAGAGATAACACAGTCTTGGTTTGTTTTTTAAGCAGGCAAAGAAAAACAAGGTGACAAGTGTCAAATGATATCATTAAAGTTCTTTTCTTTGTCAGGAGATTCTGAAAAACGCTTAAAACCCAATAACTTATGTGAACCAAAACTACCTGAAATACATTCTTAAAGGTCTGCCCTTAGATAATTTATCAGCTGATTAAGAATAGAAATTTTTCTCCTAATTAGGTGAGCATGGGCCACTTGAAGAGTTTTTTGCAATAGAAGAAAGTGAATATTGTTCATTAATGGCGTGTCCCTGCACCCAGCTCAGCTCTGCTGAAAGCAGAAAGTTAACTGGGTCAGGAGAGGGGTTATGGGTGATGCTGCAAGACCAGAGATAAGGCATCAGGCAGTTGGAGGGGAAAGCATTTTATCTAGAAGAACAGGCTTGACTTTCGTTCCATTGAGATAAGCACTAGAGCTTCTCCATGTGGGGAAATAGCCCAGAATAGCTGGTGTGGAATACTCCTGCCCAAATACCTCCTGACACAGATACACAGTGCCTGCACTGAACCCTCTGCTCAGGGATAAGCCAAGAGGTGCAAAGGCTCTGGGAATGATGAATTAGAGGGTCAGGGTAGTGCTGTGAGAACTACCATACTGTAAAAATCCCCATTTGGCTTATTCCACCATTATTTTACCCTAGAAAGCATCTCTGGGTTAGGGATTCTGGCTGTGTACAAGCTTGGCAGTGGAATGGGGCAAATGACTAAAGGTAAAATTACATCAGAGGTCGTCAGTGATTTATTCAGCCTGGCCTAGACACGCACGGATCCGCCTGAAATATCAGCAAAGGCTTCTCTATTGACAGCCTGGGTCTCAAAGAAGTCTTGGCAACACAGTAATTTATACATCAAAATGAAGTGTGTGAGCAGTCTTACAGACATCTCCATCTGGCAGGACAGGTGAGCCAGAGATCACTAAAATATCAGCAATTTCACGTGAGGCGGAACGAACCGGCCAGCGATGTTATCTTCAAAACCTCCTCTTCCTTAAGAGTTTAGGGTTTCTTCCATAACTGAGTCTATATCAAACACAGAAAGTCCTTTACGTTTCCTCTTGCATAAAATTGTCTCCTAAGAGCAGCTGAAGTGTCTTGTTCAGGGTGCATCACACAGCTTCAGCTTAGAAATTCCCTTCCCAGCAGGTATGGAAAGTATTTACCAGGGACACTGTTACTGCTTTCCCCCTCTCTTTTGTTTTTGGAGGAAACAAAAAATCAGTGCTCACATATTAAAAGGATCAAAGCCCCTATTTCCACCAGTGAGTTTTGGTAGGACCCACAACTAGGACATGATCCAGCTGCAGTGTTTTGAGCAATGTAGATCTGGTTTAGACCTTGATAATTCAATATCTTATCAAAAGATCTAACAAAAACCCCCAGAGAAACAGAGCCAGTAACGTTCACAGATGAGGCAGATCTGATAAAGATCAGGATGTTCAGTTATCCAAAGCCATCAGGATGTGTTGGGCAGCTGCACTCATTTGACCAGCACGTGTTCCATGTGTTCTGAGAGCAGGGATGGAGCTCAGCTAGCACAGGGCACAGCTGGGAGCTGAGCTCGCTGCTCCACAAATCCTGCTCTGGGGACACAAGGAGATCCATCCTTGTGTAAAACCATATGGAGCTACACAGGGAATAGCCTTAAGAGGCAGTAAAATGCCAGAGGGACAGTTACTGGAATATTGTCTCCAAATCTGATAACCAGGCTTGGACAAATAAAGGAAAGGAGTATTACAGGAAGATCTTGGGACTTCTGAAAATGAGAAGCTTTGTTTCTTTTTATAATTAGATATTAAATGCATTAGTGTGAGCCAGGACTTATTTTTGCTCAGTGCTAGAACACCACCTAGCTCAGAAGGGCTTCTAGAAACAAAGATCATGCAAATAAACAATATTAACCCGCATTGACTTAAACCTTGCTGTGTTCTAATGTCTAGTGACAAGCTCTGTTTTCCTACTGGAATAAATGGGGAGGAAAGTTGAAGGCAAATAAAGAGAACACTTGATCAAAGATTTTAGAAAGAACTCCCAGGAAAAAGCACTTTAAATGCCTCTTTATGGCCACACAGCAGCAGCATAGCACTCGGTATGTACTGCAGACATCCCAACCACGCACTCACTGCTGGGGAAATGCAACCCGTGCCCAAACACTGCACACGTTTTTGCCACTTCAGGGAAGGGAGAAGCCTTTCAAGCTGCAAGGACATGGGTTGTTTTCAGGTCAGCCTTGGAAAGATCTTTTTGATAGGGAACAATACGCAGAGGCATCCAAGGACAGCTGTATTCCAGGCTTTCCGTGGTGCGCCGGCCAGAACGGGCCATCAGCTTCCAGTGTGCAGCGTGTGACACCTAAACTTCAGTTTTCATGGAGACCATCAACTCTTACCAGGCACAGCCTCAGGCACGAGGATGCTACAGGCCTAAAGCTAGCCATAAAAATTAAAATAATTATATATATATATAAAATCAGCAGTGATTGGACTCCTGGGTTCCGGATTTATCCAGAACTGAGATAGATTGAACTGACAGCTGGAAGCCCAGTTGCACTAACACAGGCAGGTGCTGTAACAATGGTTTTGGCTCTGTAACAATGGTTTTGGCTCTCTTGGCTGTTACCAGGGCAGGTACACAGGAGGGCTGGCCACAGAGGAGGGCACAGCCAGAGGAGCTCACACAGCAGCCCTGGGGGCTGACAGCAGCTCTGGCATCTGGCAGAGACACGGGGCAGAGCAGCTCAGCTCCCGCCAGGCTGCTGGGACCACGCAGATCCACAGAGGGTCTGCTCCCATGGCTGAGGAGCCCCTGGAGCCTGAGGCAGCAGCTCATCCTTCCCAAAGCAGGAGCAGCTGGAAAAGCTTTGGAGAAGCGGAGCATCTGCGGTCCCGCTGCCAAAGGGCCCTCACAGCTTGTGGGAAAATACAGCTGTGTTCCAGGCTTGTGTGGAACTGGGAACAGCTTGACATCTTCACTCCAACAGCAACTGCAGAGCAGGCTGGTGTAGCTGAGCCCTACTCCTCACCCTCCTGAGCTTCAGACACAAACCTTTTAACTTGTTTCTTTTTTAAAGTCAGTTATCCAGAGACAGCCAGTGGCAGGTTATCATGAGAGATGGGTTTGAAAGGCGAGGCTGGTCAGATTTTGCAATTTAACTGATAAAAACAAATCAGCCCCAGAAACAAATTCCCCGACTCGTTTCAAAGAGGGAAAAAAAGAAAAAAAAAAAGGCTTCAAGGAAGCTCTCTTTTTTTTTCCCCATCTCGCAGATTTCTGGGAGTGCTTTGAATTATTTTTGCAAGGAATAAAACGTCCTTGCTCCTGATAGATTGCAGCATTCTCTGCCCAGGAGACAAATCAATATTACAGATCACAAATAAAATAGTCAGAAGGATTGAAAACAGGATTTACAACTGAATAGCTACCACACCTACATGAAAATAATAATTTACATTCCTCACCACACCCTCTCAACTACACACAGGCAGCCTGAAACAGGAAAAGTAACAAAAATAATGGGAAAGAGCAGCAAAAAGTGTCTTGACATTATTTGAACTGATATGAAAACAGGAGTTGAGGGCAGGGAAGCATTTCCTCTTGAAACCAAAAAAAAAAAAACCCAAAAAAAACACAGAAACCTTCCGAGGGTTTAGAGTTTCAGGCTCTCTTATTGAGGGAAAAAATCCCCAAATCCTCCCAAATCTATGAAAAGCATACACTTTCCATAGAGAATGGGTACATTGAAAAGCAATTTTCTGTTAAAAATCAGTTCTGACAGGGTAGTTTCATCCAGGCTTGGATGTTGGATACCACAGGAGCATTTGCCAGGAATAAAAATAAGCATTTAGCTCTGAAGGGCTGGGATGCCAGGTTTAAAGATGACTCCTTGCCTAGGGAAGAGGTTCCTCTGTCTCAGGGATGGCCAGTGACAGATCAGAAGGGATAGAGGTTCACGATTTGTGTGGGAGTCTTGAATAATCTGTTCCTATTTTAATGTGAACATGGGTGGTAACATGGAATTACAGTGTGTGGAGGCGGGCTGGTGTGCGCGGATTAATGAAAAATAATGAGATAATATTGAGCACTTCTGTAGTCTCATTACAAGGGCTCAGTTTCTCCACTGACAGAAATCCCTGGAAAATACCGTGATCTGGGACTCCATCCCTAATCTTTGTACCAGGAATTAACAGGAAACACAAAGGCTGTTTCACAAGTATATTCCTTTGAAAAGAGATTTCATTCTTAGTCTAAAATTTTAGGCTGCTCTGCACTTACACAGTAATCCTTTCAACTCATATTTCATTGAATCCAGAAGTCATTGTGGCTCCTGAGGTACTCTGCTGTGAAAAAAACCCCAAAACAAACACTTATAATTGCATGCTGGAAGTTATGACAATGTTTATATGATGCACCAAGAAGAGACAAAAATAAGCACTGAAGGGCACAAGGGTAAAGCTGGGTTTATTGAGGACTAACTACATTAGGATTGACTAAAAAAGAAAGAAAAAAACAATCCAAGCATGTTCAAACTGCAATCCAAGCAAAATTTATTTTTAGTCCCTCGATTATTGCGAGTTTCATAATGGGATTTTGAGGCCCTACCGTTGTCTCCCATTAACAAGGACTCTGTTATATATTCCGCAGTGTCGTGGTGGGAAATGATTCATGGCAGGGCTGGGATTTGACATTTGAGCACAGAGATGGAGGGAAAAGTGCTTTGATTCGCCGTGTTTTAAAAACAAACTCACCCTCAGAAGGAACTCCAGTAAGTTCTTGAAAGTACGGCATAAAAATAGAAATATTAGTGCTACAGAAGCCAGAAACCAAGGCTTAACCTTTATTAAGTGGGAAAATGATAAGGGTTTTGGTAAAGCTGGAGAAAGGCACTGGCAGAATGCAGGGCTGGACTGGGAAATCAGAAATACAAATGTGTACGTGGCTACAAGACTGATGCAGTGATAGGGACAGGACCCTGATCCATCAAGGCAATCCTACAATTGCAATTTCCTACAATGTCCTACAATGGCACAGTGGGATTTCTGCTCCATGCACTAAAATTCAGACTGTCCCATTAGCTGAATTTTGAGGGGATTTTTTTTTTTTTTGGAAGCAAAATCAGTAATCCAGCAATCCTGTGTGAAAGGAATCAGGAAATTCTCCTCACTGAACAGAAGCATTCCTTGGAGACAACATACATCAAACATGACTTAAAGGAAGATTAACTTTTATTCAGATGATATCTTAAGGAATTTCCATTCTCATGTGAATGATGAACACTTTTATTATGGGGAGAGGCTGGTTTATCTTTAACCAAGAATTTACAAGAGATTTGTAAAGCAAACAACAAACAATTTACGAAGCTTCATGAGATCTTCCTTTTATTCTGAAGGGTTTGTACTGTGAATGCTACCAGGTCGATGGCTGTGTCGTGAAAGGAAGGACAAGCTGGGCAATGTGAAATGCCCAACAAGACCCTACTGGGAACATCACCTCTGGAAACAACAGAGGGAACTCAGCCAAAAACCCAAGCTGAGGGAAGGGTTCAAAGGAAATGTGTGTGCAGCCCAAGTGTTTCCAGAAAAATCTTAGACCAGTAATTCAAAACCACGACAGAGTGACTGGCAGGTGACTGATGCCACCATTTGACACAGCAGGACACCCTCGTGGACACTTCTCTCGCTGATGCTGAAGCTGATGGAAAGCATTTCTTTAGCTCCAATGAATATTAAAAGCAGATCTGTGCTCAACTCTCCCCTCTCATAACCCACACTCAGAACCCCAACTCATAACACACTCAGTCTCTCTAGCTAATTAACAGGATTTGTGAGCAGGTAGAAATGTGATTCCTTGAAGGTGCCAAAGCACCACACGTGTTTCCTGCTGCAAGAAAGAAAAGTGTATGCATACACCAATGTGTCCAGAAAGCTTGAATGGAAAACCCTTTCATGTCAGAAGTTTATTTTTATTGGTAAAATATTAAATAATATACAGAATTAAAAACTGCACTTACACTTCTGAGAAGAAATAATTCTTGGACAAATTATATGCTTGTTCCTGAGATTCCCTACATTTATTCCAGTAGCTGTGCACTCAAGACAGTACAAACCTTTATAATATAATCCTTTTCACAAAGTATTACAAAGTTTCTGCAGCTTCTTTTATTTATACACACACATACACGCACACACACGGACTCCCACTCTCACGTGGCTGTACAACACTCACACAGGTACAGAGCACACACATACAGATGTGCAACCATATGTATGCATGTATGCTAAGAAGAAAATAAAAATAACAACAAGTCCCATAGTTCAGTCTATAGCGGCAAAACTCTTTTAGCAGGGGGATACAGGTTTACATTAGGGTTGCTCACATGCACCACTGTCAAAGGGATTGTTTCTGAACTCCTTTTATAAGAGCACCTTCCAATGAACACATAAAGAAGTGGGACAATTCCCAGTGTCTTCACGGGCCTTTTGAGTAAACTCTGATGTAATTTTTAATTTTTTTTTTATTTTTTTATTTTTTTTTATTTTTTTTATTTAAAAGATTCCTCTATTTCAGCTTGGAAGGTCTATCACAGAACTAAAAATTCTTAAACTGGGAGAAAAAAAAGGGGTCATTCCCCACATTAGTCGCCATCAGGCTGTGGTGAGGAAAAGAGCACTGAGGAGGGCAGAGGGCAGCTCTGGAGCAGCAGGGGAAGATTCCATGGCCAAGGGCTGGAGCTCCCTGGGCAGGGCTCAGGTCCCACTGCTCAGTGAGGCTCCAGGAGCAGCAGAAGATTCCATGGCCAAGGGCTGAAGCTGAGCTCCCTGGGCAGGGCTCAGGTCCTGCTGCTCAGTGAGGCTCAGGAGCAGCAGGAGCTGAGCACCCCCAGGAGGCTCCTGGAGCTCGGCCAAGGAGCCAGACCCAGCGGACACCCACCCAATGGGTTCTCCTGCAGCTCAGACACCAGGGGCTGGGCAACGATTTTGGCAATCAGTCAGGAGAGGATACAGTCTCCTGGCCTTTGTTATTATTAAAAAGAAATCTCTTAAATACAAATTTAAAGGACAAAAGTGGCTACTGTGCATGCGCAGTAACTGCCTTTCCAAGAAGTCTCAATGGGATTTTATTCTTTTTTTTTTTTTATTACGTACCTAAATACATATTTACAGAACAGCGGCTTCAGTCTACTGGGGCAGGGGGGGGAGGGAAGGCATTAAAAATACACTATATATAAATATGCATGATATGTAAAACAAGTCCCATCTAAACTTATATAAGACAAGGACAATTCTAAAGAAGCTTTTCTGGTCTCTCAGGTAGATAAAGGACACGAGTCCTGTAATTCTTACGCAGGCAAATCTCTCCCTAGAGTAAATGGCAGTTTTGCCCAGCTAAGAGATTAGGCCTAATCCAAAATCCATCGTCAAAGTCAACAGGAGTCTCCACCGAGTGGGTTTTGGATCAGACCAAAAGATCTTTTTATTTTTTGTAATTTTTAATAAACATCAATATTAAGTGCTTTCCTTAAAAAAGCTGCAATTAGAAAAGAAGAGGAAGGAAGAGTCAAGAACAGGTATGTCCTTAATTCTGGATGTGGATGTGTTTCAATGCCAACAACAAGCAGGAGGTAAATTATGGGCTTTAGCCTTAATTTACAGTTTCTCATCTTTTGTCAGTCACTATCAGTTTACTTGAACCATATCTTTAAATTCATTTAGGGCAGAGCATTTTGTTTCACTGATTTGTGTGGACTGAGGAAGGAACACAGAAACCACTGCACATTAATAAGATGTCAGGGTAAGTATTGCACTTGAACAGAAAAATAACCCAAATGTTGGTGATGTTTGTTTTTAGAACTAATACAGGCAATTCATCCATGTCTGCAATGATCACGTTTAGAAAGCAGGATCCAAGAATGAAGCATAAGAAGCAAATTTGGGGTTGGTAACCCCCACCCTGGAATACAACAGTAGTAAAACTTTTTTTAAAGCATTTTCTTCCAACAGGAAAAAAAATTATAGGACTTTTTTTTTTTTTTTTTTTTACTTTACAATTTTAAATCTTCTAAACATTTGCATTAAAAGTTTCCAGTTTCTCATAAAAAGATAAACATTTTAGGAAAAAAAAAACAAAACAAAACAACCAGAAAATAAAACCAACTAAAAAGGAAGGCAAATATACAGTATTATAATTACATCACTGTAGAGTCATCTCAAAGGTACCCTAGATCTTTAAAGTGTTACAAAGAGTATGTACCTTATTTTTTTTTTCTCAAATCAACTATCTTTTTTTTTTCTTTTTTCTGTTTTTAATAAAAAACTACACTTGAGTACAAAAATATGTAAACAGACTGTACAGCCAATGAACAAAAAAACCCAAAAACCACCCCCCTCCCCAAACCCTTAGACAGCCCAAAGCTACAGGAGATAAGAGCAGGCCCAGACTTAAAGCTCCAAGAAGGAAAAAGGGGAAAGAGGAAAGCACAGAAAGCCAGAGGAGACTGCTACATGGTGAGGAAGTGAACATGTTCAAGCTCTGAGGACACTTGACAATTCGTCAAATAATTGATCACAGTTTCAGAATCTGAATGACTACAAAAACAACCAAAAAAAGTCCTTCCCTTGTTACAGTGTGTTCAGGAACGAACATCCATTTCCAGTAAGCAATGTCAAATCCCAGTAAGTGCATAGTAGGGATTCAGTGACCTCCACCCCTGCAAGAAGCTTTTCTTACTCGATGTCACTTGAGGTAAAACTAAATGGCCCAATTTACTGCAAAGTGGCCCCACTGTGCTCCCCCCACTCCCCACGGGAGGTGCCCATCCTCTCTCCAGCCTGGTGACACAGAGCAGAGGCTGTGGTACCCGGGTACCGCCGAGGGCCAGGGATTAAGGCTGCTACACGGAGAAAGGGAACGCGCCTTCAGCGCTGCAGCTGCCCAGAGCTGCTGTGCTGCACCCTGATCTCTCAGGTGATGGGAGTGATCAAACACACAGACAGCTCCAGAGCCCCTGTGTGCTTCCACATCCAGCCAAAGGGATGGCACGAGGCTGATGATGCTCAAATGTTTTCCTGGGCTGCAGTGTGGTCACCTAAACCAACACGAGCTGTGGGAAGGAAGCACTGGCCACAGCTTTGGGCCAGGCTGCTCCCTTTTCTCCCAGCAGGGTCCATGTGGTACCAGCCCCTCTCAAGACATGGTCTGATTATCTTCATTGTCATTCACTCTGTCAAAATACTTCACATACTGCTAGTCAAAACATCACAGGTTTTTTTTTTTGTTGTTGTTTTGTTGGGTTTTTTTGCAACTGTAAAAAAATATCAGTTTTACTACAACTATGCAGGTTTCTGTTGCAATGGTCGTTTCTGTCCACTGATTAATTAGGCCCCAAGATGAAAAGGAGAAGTTTGTACAGAAGGAGACAGCATGGAAAGTTATCTTCAAAGATGAGGATCCAAGTGAGCACACTGATAATCACCTTTCCAAAGGCTGGAAGCAAACAGGAACCGGGAATCTGCATGATCAACTGGGAAGGTAGGTGACTTAAACAGTCTTGTTTTATTGTTCTCCTGGCCTGTTAAGCATGCAGTACAGCAAAGCCTGAGCCCACCTCTCCTCCTGACTGTCCTCTGTGTGTTTCAGAGCCAGGTAGGAGAAGGACATAACCCACCCTTTCAGGTGGGGTTGTAGGAGGTCAAATTAGAAACCAAATTGGGAACCAGCAATGTTCTCCTTTGCTTGTATCTCAGAACACATGAATGGGATAGAAGGGAATCTATTCCCTATGAAGCAAATTCTAGCTCTTTTCTACCTAATTGCTCCCCTCACCCCTCTTTGGCTGCTGTGGCCTGGGCCCAGCAGAGCAGTGCCAAGGGGGTGGCTCTGTGTCTGCCCAAAGCTTGCTGGCCCAGCCACCTTGTCCACGGTGGCCCACCTGCCTTGGCTGTGCCGGCACACTCGGCTCTGCAGCCCTGCAGGGGGAACAACTGCACCTGAAACCAGGTCACCAACCCGCTGGGAAAGTCCCAGAACCAGCACTGTGCTCATCACTGCAGTGCTCCAGCACATGAACCCCCTGAACACCTCCTGCTGAAGAGCTTCTCTCGCCTCTATACCAATTCCTGGCGCGGCAGCAGCATGACAGGAAAACTTGCAAACCGCTTCCGAAGGACTCGCCACATTTGTTTTTCCAGGCTGAAGCAAGAAGCAAGTACTTTAAAGTCTGCTCCCAGTCCTAAGGGGGAGCTTTAAAGCAGAGCAAAGTCCACTTCCAAGGGTGCTTTACCTAAAGAGCTGAGGGGGAGGAAACAGGAGACGCTTCCCTGGCTCTCCGTAGGGCACGGCACAGCTGGGGGCTCCCACGGCAAGTCCTGGCATTGCGCTGGGGATGCCGTGTTCCCTGGGACCAGCTACAGACCAGCTCTGGCTGGATAGCTGGAATGCACTTTGCTGGGGTCATTTTCAGCCCTTCCCACTCCTAAAAGCCATCTAACTCCAGGAAATCTCACAGCAAAGGACCCAACAGGGTCCTCTCTCCGGGTCAAGCTGCCCAGGAGGGTGCAGAGCAGGAGAAGGGATGTTTCCTTTGGGTTGGTTTTTGTTGTGCATTCTGAAAGGGTCTGGTAGGATATCACAAACGACATCAGGATCTCCCAAAATGCATTTGGAAAAGGCACATATACAATTAAGCATATATCTAACTACACAATACCATATATATATAAATATACTTTCTCAATCTCTCCAGCTGCCCCAGACCACAGGCCATCCATTTTTGTTTTTAAATGCTATTAAGCCAAGCTAAAATGTGAATTGCTAGCAGAAAAGCCAATCTCATCACCCTTTTCCTAAAATCCCACACTGACTTTAGGTAACTCTGGCAGCCTCCCTCCTCCCCCCCCATTACATTATAAAGCACAGCAAGAATTAAGGAAAGGAATTTATCCAGCGAAGGAACTGCACGATGTAGCTCCTGCCCTTGGCTGAAATAAGCACCTTTGCTGCAATTACCTCCAAAATTTCTTTCTGGAGGAAGGAGCATCTGTTGTCTGGCTTATTTTACAACAGAACAAGCTAGCCCAGGACCTGGGAAGTATTAATGCCCCATGAAAGCCTAGTTTTGAAGGGTTGGGTTTCATTACTGATGTCACAGACTCACACAGAATCACTGGGTTGGAAGAAACCTCTCCAAGATCATCGAGTCCAACCCAGCCCTAACACCTCAACCAAACCATGGCACTGAGTGTCACATCCAGTCTTTTTAAAAACACATCCAGGGATGCTGACTCCACCACCTCCCCAGGCAGACTATTCCAAAACTTTATCACCCTTTCTGTAAAAAACTTTTTTCTAATATCCAACCTACACCTCCTGCCTTACAGCACAAATTTAGGGAAGCCCTTGTAAACAGAAAGAAATTTGGAAACTGTGACAATTGAGAATTTCTTCACCTTGCAGTAAACATACTTTAGGTTCACATGGCTACTTTGTGAGCTGGGTTCTCACATTGTAGAAACCAGTACCACTAAAAATCAGGCCAATTAACCCATTTAAAATCTTCCTCTCTACTACAGACCACTACAGGTTAATGCCTAGACACCTTTCACATCACATCATAGATGAAAGCACTTTTTAAGGAGAATAAAATTATTTTAATCCCATAAGTTATTGAGTAAAGAGTGGGCTTTACTGAAAAATGCAATATATTTTGATGTGCACTCCCAACTGATTACAAAGAGAGGTGACTGTAAAATTCATCTGTCATAGCTGCAGATATATAGATAATGCCCTTTGCTCCAAGGATATGGATCACACCAAGAGCAGAATAAGCAGTCACACTTCTCTTTAAATTAATAGGCTTTTAATCCTCTAAACTGAGTCAGAATATTGCCATTTTTGATGTAAAAGAAGCAAAAGGGTTTACTGGCAGAGAAGTGCACAGAATTTCTTTTTTTTTTTTTCTTTAAATGAAAATGGGGAATGCTTATAGAAAGCCAATTCTAAATTTGCAAATGCATGTTTCTAACCGGAAACCCGATTCCAAGAATTTCAAAAGAGTCCAATAAAAATCAGCCAGGTTCAATTTCCAGCACCAAATACTAAGAACAAACGGATTTGGAGGCCAAGGATTAGCTACTGAAATTCCTAGTACACTGTGAATGACTAATGAACTTGATGAAACTCAAGAGCTTTTCTTAGAAATCCAATTCTTGCAGAGAGCAAGCAAGAAAAAACACTCAAAGAAATCTCTGCTGCCCCATTTTGCTCACTTTTGTGAAGGGACAAACTGCATTACATAAAGCTCTCTAATAATTTTCAGTAGGAATTGAATTCTAAAGTACATGTTAATTCAAAATTTTGTTCAAAATTTGAACTAGAATTTAATCTTTCTAATTTTCCTAACTCTAGAATAAAAGTCTTCAGTGAATGTTTAGAAAAGGACATTGATAATAAGAAATTAATGTGACACCTCAAGTTTCTTCCTCTCCAAAAAATGTAGTTTCTGTAAGATAACTGCCCAGTGCCTCCCCAGTTCCCTGTGCCTGTGACACCAGGACATCCTGATCTCACCTGTTACCATAAGATCAAGAAGCTGCACTTAACTGAAGCCAGATCCAAAATCAGTGGGCCTCCCCATCTGATCCTTTAAACATCTACAGAACACACCCTACTGGAGGTATCATCAGTGAACCAAAGTGCACACTAACAAACTGCAGATGTAATTGCAGCCAGCTGATGTGTGGATACACAAGAGATTCTCTACCTTTCCCGTATTCCGGTGCTTTCCCAAACAAAGGCAGACATTTTATACCCTTTTTCCCTAGTGCTGACTATTCCAAGAAACCACAGCCCAATGTTCTTTCACTGACCACAGAGGGGAGAACAGAGTGTTTCCCCCAGAGACTGAAAGGATTTGCCGGCAACCTTTCTCTCTTGCTTGGGCATGTGTTTTTCTTGCGGCCCAAGCAATCCTCAAGGTTTCCTTTCTACCCTTGTTCTTAAAGGACCTTTCCTGCCTCAGTAAATCACAACCACTTTTTTTTTAAATTTTCTGAATTTCCAGGCACATCCTGACAAAAAGCACAACCGCCTGCCTCCTAAGCCCACCTCCCTGACTGCAGAGAACCAGCCACACAGAATAAAAGTGATGCCCTCCAGCATCTCCCTGCTTTTCTCCTGCACAAACTCTTTAGACTGCACCAGGCACAAGACAATGAGAATGGTCCAGTGGACGGCACTGGTTCATTTGCCCCAGTTTCCTCTACATTAGGGTGAAGAAAGAAGTAGGGGGAGGAACCAAATGACATTAAGAACAATGTTGGGAATAGATCTTTAAATCTGTCTCTCCAAAGCCTGCATATTCCCAGCCTTGATAGGTCTCACATTACACAAGATGACATTTCTCTCCATATTGTATTATAATTAATAGGCTACTGCAAGACTTTACCAGCTCCTACTTAATAGCATTGCAGTGCTGGGAAGCAGTCATCAGGTAATCTGGCCATGATCTACTGTATTCTTTCTAAACACAGGTTCTAGCTGCCAAGAATGTCACCATAAAAAGATTTCAATCAATACCACTCAGCTCCTACTTTCAAATGCTCCAGGTCTAGGAAGAGAAGAAGAAAAAAACCCAGTACCCTCAAAACGAACAGCAAACTGGCATATGCATCAAGTGCACAGATTGGAGGGAGCAGATGGGAATTCATTATGGCCTGATCTTGCTCTCTCTTTTATACTTTAGTAACTTTATCCTTTGGAAAAGGTCTCCCCAAGCGCATGGAGACCGTGCGTGCGGAGGGGGTTAAACCCATCCAGATCTTTCCATTCTCAAGCTGTGCTCTTGTTGCCAAACAACAACATTTCAATTGTGATTGGTACAAACAGTTGGGTTTCAATGGCAATCTGTCCCGTAGGTTTAAGCCCAGTTTTTACTGATGCAACTTGCTGGGTGGTTGCTGGCTTTGTTATTTACTGAGAGAGAAAGAAAGGAAACAAAACAGATCACTGGACTTGTTTTCTTGTCCAGTCTCTAGGTCAAGGACTCACTCTGGAGTGTGTTTCTCCATTTGCTTTCCCTACAGGAAAATTAATAAAATAGGAGTAAAAATGAAATCTTTAAGTTCACATCAAGACACAACACCTACACCTCCACTTATCACTTTCTGAAGAAGCAGGGAAGGCTGTACGTGACCTGTTGGTCACATGTATATGACCTGAAGGTCGTATGTAACCTGGCATAGCCAAGGCTATCCAGCAAAACCTGCTAATACTTTCACCCCTAAATTAAGCAGAATTGATGACATACAAACAAAAGGAAATCAGTGGTTCCAGCAAATTAGCAAGCAAGAAGTCAACAAGAGAAAAAACAGTCAAGGTTGGGATCACGATGTAGCTGAAGTAGTTGGGGCAGCTCCATTAAATTCAGTGGAGCCAAGAGGATAAATGCTGGCCAAGGATCTGGCTCCTAACGCTTTCCCAGCTGCAAGTCTTAGTTTAGGCTGTTGCCAAGAGGTTAACACTGTAGTAGTAGAATGAAAAAGTATTTACATAATTATATATCTATATATACCTATATTTAAAGAACACTTTGCTACTAGTACTTTTGTCATTTAAAAAATCCATAATTTTAACCCAAAAGTATTTCAGAATAACAGCAGAACCTCTTGAGTAAACTACAGACTCTCACTGACTCCTAGGCCACTTACTGTCCTAGCAGCATGTTTAAATGTTATTTCTAAATGCTCTTTCTTAAAACTTAGGGTGCAACTAAAGAAGTAAGGCTCCCAAGAGTCTCTAAGAAGCCAGTGAAACAACACATAGGCATGGAGTAACAGAATATCAACAATTCTAAAAAAAGGTGCTTCATAAGTTAAGGAAAATAAAAACACAAAGCCTCAAACTTACCACAGAAGGCCCTCAGACTTATGAAACTAAACTGCTGTAATGTGGTACAGTGTTAAGACATACATTTCTTTTTTTCTTTTCTTTTTTTTTTTTTTTTTAATTTATTTACATTCTAGAGGGGCAATAGACACTGAACCCAGGAAAACAGCTCACCCTTGAAAGTGATTTTGAAAGGAATATTGACTTTGATTCATGCTCCTAACTCCCTAACAGTTTTGCTTTAAAAATAATTGTTCGTTCTGCAGGACAAAGTTCCCCCCTTTCCTCCAGCCACCAAAAGTTCGCACCAGATCTTCACATTAGAAAAAGGCTCTCCTCTGAAATGTTTCTACCTATTCCTCTGAAATTGCAAATGAATGGCATCTTGATGGGACTTGAAAGCACCTGGCATGGTTGAGTGATATCCCAAAAGAGGACATGGTGTACAACTGACTGAGACGGACACGGACTGCCTTCCAATTCCCACAGAAAGCAAGGCGGATCACTCCCCAAAAACCGACGGCCATAACAAACCCCTCCTTTATCCATTCCCTTCCTTCTTTCCATTCTTAAGCTGGGCAGAGAAAATGAGGTTGGGTCCACAAAAAATAAGGTTAATAATAATAATTAAACAACAGCAACAACAACAACAACAGCAACAACAACAAAATAGGCGTCTCAATGTCTGAGGAAAAGTGGGATTGTAAGTGCAGTATTTCTTCATGTGCAGTTCTACTTCATACGAGTCCCCTTTGGATGAGAAGGCCTAGCGGAATGTGTGCTCCCCCCGGACTATGTGCGACGAGAACTCATAGCGGTCCTGGCTCCGGTAGCCACAGATGTTGCACTCCAGCGGGTCCCGGTAGCCGTGGCAGCCCATGTGGATGGTGTACATGACATGGTCCAGGAAGAGGACGCGACAGTGCTCACACTTGAAAGCCCTAATCTGCTCCCCTTCTCCGTTGATCACCTTGTACATATCCTTTAAAGAGCCCTTAGGAGCTTTTGTGACCTCCAAAGGCTTGGCCTCCTCCTTCACATAAGCCGGGTTTGGCTTTATCTTGGGGGTTAAGGCAGCGTTTCCTGGGTAGGACTGGCGGTCGTCGTGGCTGCTGTCTGAGTCAGTAGAATCCAGGCAGCTATTGCTGGGGGAGCCCTCTCTATCCTGGATTCGACTCTTTGGTCTGATGAGGGAGATGGGGCCATCCATGTTGTTCTCGTGGCTGTCGGCTGTTTCCCTGCTGATGGGCCTCTCTATCCTGCTGGGATGATAGACCTGAGCGTAAGCTGAGCTGATGACTGGGGCCACCTCTGCAATTGTGCTCGGTGTGTGCTGCATCAGGGGGTGAAGTGCCTCAGCTCCAAGGTAGGTGATTGCATTGGTGATGGCTTGGTCCATCATGTGAGACTGCATCAGCTCAGCCTCCTTGTCATAGCTTAGGTTCATATCAAAGGGGATATCTGGATAGCCAAATCTCATGAACTTTTCACCTAAGAGATAAAAGCAAATACATGAGCCAAATCAACGTAATCGCTGCAATGTTTCACTGTGAAATGGCTGGGGAGGGTCGGAAATGCCCTGACTTGGGGTGAAATTATTCCAGAGTCTAAAGTTAACCTCCTTCTAATATTACTGACCTCATATAAAGTTCCTGTCCTGAGATGGGTAAAACAATACCCTCACCAAGAGACTTTTTTTATAGTTTATTCCAGATGAAACATGTGGTTGCAGCAATTTCCAGAGCAATTCCAAATCTTCAACTGCACCTGACCATGCCCACACTTCAAGTTAGGAAATACATGTTAGCTGGTAGATAATGGATAGAAATGTTGAGGCCACTGAAGTTCTGGCAGAGCATACCATTAGACATGCTCTCCCCAAAATTCAAGGGACCATTTCATGTGTCCCCCACAATCTGAGGTGCCTCACATCTACCTTACAACACGGCTGCACAGTGAGAAGCCTAAACAACAGGTACAGGGGGCTTTTTATGGTGGCACCTTTAGAGCCACCATAATGTAATCATTTAACCAGCAGAAAAAAAACCCCAAACATTAAATGAGAGCATGTGGACAAGAATGAAGATGAAGCCGTTTGCAGGAGCAGTAGAGGCTGATCTTTGCAGTTTTCCTTCTTCAAAAAAAGAGATTCTATCCTTTTTGGACTGAGAAAAAAAATACATTCACACACCCCTCCCTTCCCAGTGTCTATTTAGGCAAGAAAACAAATAGAGAAACCACAAATATAGCTTAGTTTTACTTGGTAAAAGGCAAAAGCATCTTTCATTGACACAGGATAAATTTATACATAATGATGCTGAAGCTGGCTGATTTGTAACTTTGAATCCTAACTCACATCCTCGTAACCTTTTCACATCAATGGCATGACAGATGTGCAAAACCAGAACCACATGCTGGTAACATTATGGCAGTCACAGGGCACCATGTTACACATCACAGTTCTCCTTGGAGGTGAACAAATTGACCACTGCCTACACCAGGGCTCAGCTCAGCAGCACTGCTTTTCCACCGATGGCTTTGGAGTGTCAGGACAGGCAAAGTTCATGGGATAACTTCTTTTTAGACAGGAAAGATCATATGTATATGATACAAGATACACATGTTCCTATGTGTTCACACATGTAATTAGCTAGCTGTTGACAGCTAACTTTTAAAGCTGATTTTATGAAGTCTGATAAATAATTTTGGTTGGTTTTCATTGTCTTTGTTACTTCACTTCCTCGGGACATAAAAGTAGACTTTTTTTTTTTCCAGTAGCATAAGCTAATAAATTCAAGAAGTCACTACTTACAAGTGGTTTGGCTACTCAAGAATTAAATTACTCAGGAATCTTCTTCTATCACCTTTTGCCAATATTGCTTGGAACACAATGTGTATAAACCACTATAAGAAACAGAACTGTAATCCCAAATCTCTTCCAAATTGCATTAGTACATTTCAACACAGCTATCACTCAGCATTTTATTTTTGACTATAATAATTCATTCCACTTAGTGTGACTTATTCCAAAGTGATGCATAGAGAATTAACCATGTTATCCTCAGAGATGATGCCTCACTTCTGCTGGGGAACTTTGCTCTGATTATCAAGGTAATTAAATGTAAGTCTAAAGTGACGTACATGAATACTCCTACTCTGTTCAGCAATACTGTTCACATGGCTGGACACCATATCATGTTTGTGTATCAATGGTGTGTACTCAACAATGGTCGTGGTAATCTAACACGACCTGAAGATGATCCTTGCCATCAAACATCTTCTTTTCAGTCTTTTGCATGTGGGCTGGCAGCCTGTGATGGCTGTGCTGCCACAGACAGGATGGACAGCTCTGCAACTGGACGTGGCTCCAGCCTCCCATGGAACAGTGCAGCCCCCTCCCAAGTGGGGCCAAAGGGGGACTGGAGGACAGCTCCAGGAGGCAAGTGTGGCTGGTGTCCACTGGTGCCTGTCACCTTCTCTGGCCACCTGTGTCATTCTTGTGTTTGGATAAAGAAATGGATCTGGTGAGGGTCTGATCCAGCTGCCAAACACACTGGCAGTCCTTTGTAGGCTTTACAGATCAGGAAATATTACCCATCCTTTATGGGCTACTTGGATAAATGATGCAAACCTTATTTTGATTCCTTTCATCATCCATGTTTAGTTACTCCAGCACAGACAGTAAAGAAAGCTGTAAATTGCCAGTGACCTGAATTATTTATTCCTTTAATTATGCACCAGTTCCAAAGATGTCAGAGCCTGAGAAATGGAGTGTGACATAAAAAAGTAAAATAAATTATAACATGGAAAGGAGAGGGCGTAAAACACGGAGCTCAGAAGTAACCAATCAACAGTCCAATAGACCAGTACAATGTGGTTTCTGAATTAAATTTCTCTTTAGCCAATTCTATACTTAAAATCAGCTAATCAGACCAATCATTCTGTATTTTCATTTAAACTATGCTCAAAGTCTATTTATCCTTGCCCTATGTTAGTGAAGTAGAAGAAAAAACATTCTCCCCTCTGGCCATATGACATTCAAATAAACCCCAAAACATGTATTTAAAGCAAGATCAAAGCACACAGCCACAGCTGCCCTGTGATACCTGTAGTCCATCTCATCAAGTATCTAAAGCAGCTGCCATGTGGATACTTGGGAGAAAGCTACAAGAAACCTTGGAGAAAGCTGTTCCAGCATTTCCCCCAGGGAAGTTTCTCCCTGACCCCCATTAACCAGAAGCTGACTGTAATTTGGCAGCTGGCTGATCTTCATCTGCTCTGAGACGCCCGTGTATTTTTAATTCTTACTCTAACAACCATGGTCTTATCGTAAGCCACATAAATGTCTCCTTTTGCATCCTGCCAGTTCTTAACCTCAGTGACATTCTGAGAATAAGCTCCAAATTCCAGCTGAAAATACGTGAATCTGCTTCACATGACCAGCCTGAAGACAGCTGCTTTTAATTTAACTGGTGTCTGCCTCTCCCCCATTAACAAGATGCAAAAAGTACTCACACTCCTGTACATCAAAAACTGTACTTTCTGCCTCCACTATTTCAACTGGATTGGTAAGACTAGTACCTCAAGAGCAGATATATCACCAAGTCTCTGACACAGAAATGAATTCATTCTATTTGCTGTATCCTGCTTCCTTTCCTCTTGAAAATTCAGCCATAGGAGAGACTGTGGTCCATAACCACAGTCCCTTGGAGATTGCTGATCAGAAAGAGCAGTAAAGCATTGATAGATGTAGCATGCAAAGATTATAGCTTATGCTTACATGACCTTCTCATAAACACCATTAAGTTGTTTTGGACAGGTGCCACACTTGCAGTATGCACAGGAAAATTTCCTGCAAGCAACAAAACCATTACACATTCTTCCTGATAGAGATGAACAATATTTAATTGGGGAGAAAAAGGGAAGAAAAGTGAGGTCATGGTGGAGAGGAGAAAAAAAATAGAAAGGCAGGCAAGTGAAGACTGCTGTTTCTCAATCTAAACACTGTGATGCCACTAATGATCAGAAAAATAAGACATGGTAAATATGAAAGGGGGTACTTTTTTTCCTACATATGGATAGTGATATGTTACACCTATGGAAAAAAATGGATTTATCTAACAACAAAGTAGTATAACCTGCTGAAGAGAATAATAATGTGGTATAGCATCTCTCAGGCAAGGACTTCCAGAGAGTAAATTTACCTCTGAACACAAGAACAATACACGGTCAATGGTGCATGAGTGGACAAGCAAAATCACCTTTCTGGTCTAAATCTATAACAACATAGGATGTACTGATGTCTCCCAGCATTCCCCATGTGGGATGGATCATTGCTGGGCTAACCCCAGCTCAGCATTGATATTTGGGAATGGTCAGCTGACTGAGAGCAGCCAGGTCAGTGTGTCAGTCCCCCCAGGTGAGCTGCTGCACACTGCTGGCCCCCTGCTATTCCAAACCATGTAGCTTACAGCCACATTCAGGGGTGATTTAACAAATCCATCTGAATCTCATTTAGCTGAGGGGCAACAACTTTTCTAAATGGCTGTGCTAATTGCATACAGTGCTCTGATCCTCTCTGTAAGTGCCCTCAGCACAGGCAGAATGAGACACCCTTAAGTTCTGTGTGACTGCCCTTCCAGGGAGTGAGCATGGAAAACGCCCAGTAGTGACTCCAGAGTCTAACACCTCAAACAATTCTCTGCCCCATCTTCCCTCCTAAGGAGTTTTGCATTGCTTCAGTAGCAGGAAAAATAAGCTTTAAGTTATAGCTCAAACCAAGTAAAATTCTCCATACTGTCAATTGTTACAAGCTCAATAATTTTAATATGTCAAGACACAAAGCAAAATATGAATTCTTGACCTAGGATTCTAAATCTAGTCATCAAAAGCCACCCAGTGCTGTTTTGTATTCATGTATTAATCAGTTTATTGTGTGCAGAATGCTGGACTTGGAGCAAGAACTTCTTCTTCCAACACAAGGGATGTGATTTACTTCCTCATGCCAGTATTATCAGACCAGTTGTTGCCAAGTGTCAGGAATTTAATACAAATTAGAAGTCTTGAGATACTTGTTGTTTGTTTTTTTAACACATATGGAGACAGATAATTATATGACAGTCTTAGCTTTTTTTGTTTTGTTTTGTTTTTGCTTTTTTTTTTTTTCTGGAGCAAGGAGAAGGAAGATGACAAGTCTAAATCTCAAAAGGGTTAGAGAGAAGTTTAAAAAAAACACAAACAACACAGCTTTAAGTAAAAATATCAAGGTTTTCTAAGGTATTTTCATGATAGTTGACTTCACTTTTGAATTCTCTGGACTGGTAAAATGATTTCAGTAATTATCCTGATTTCTTGCTGTGATTTAACCACCTCCACTGTTGTATCAAAAACAAGTTGTGAGAGTGCTACTCTTCTCCTTGTTCTTCTGGCTATTACAAATAGCACATAACCTATACCCATGCACTAAAAAGAATAAAAGGCTCATTTCCAGCTTACCCACAAACTTCTGTGGGGTGGAGCTTTTACGCTTTCCCATGTTGCTTGTCAGCTTCTCTATAACAGCAGGTCTCTCAAAAGGCACCACAGAAATATTGTTGTCCATCACAGGCTCTTGTTCCTTACAATCTTCCAGAGCAGGTACTACATAAAAACAAAAACTGGTATCAGACAGGCCTGGTGTACACATCACAGACAACACAAATCATTTGAGCCCTGCTGACTGTGCAACAAGTGCAACCCAACATAAAGCAAGGTGTGAGAACAGTTTGGGCATCAAGACAGCAATTACCTGTAAGAAGAGACTCATTCACAAATCATCTCTCTTTGGGAACATCTTACTTAGCAGAAACCCAATCTTAAGTATTTATGAAAGGGCTTGTTTTGCTCTGGACACACAAGATTGCCAGTGAGGAGAGGACATTTTTGAAAACTCACTGTGTAGGTGACATTTTGTGTTATTCTCTCTTCAATATGGTCACCTGTCACCAATGTAAATATTTAGTTATCATTCTTTCTGTATTCCCTTCACACTTACCATACAGCATAATTATTCCTATTATTATTATTATTATTATTACTATTATTATTATTATCTTTTTGCACTAATCACAATGATTAAAAATCACACAAGGCATTCATGAGTTGTGTTTGCTGGGTGTGTGCTCCTTAAGACAAAGGATTCTCAAATGAAGGATCAGTTTGTTAAAGCATATTTCCTCTCTTCACACTGTAATGAGACTGTAAAATTAACACACACTGTACTGGAATTACAAGATTAACATCACATGGAAATTCCCTTCACTATCACACAGACACTGCCCATTTTTTTATTAATATTTTTATCCCCTCAAGCACAGATCTAACAGCCTGCAAAAAGAGGTTTTCTGCATCTTACTTCACATCATCAGGGATCAGGGATCAGCAGGGAGCATTCTTGTGCTAACTGCATCAGAGGGAATGCTCATACACTGTATTTGAGACAAACAAAAAACCAATAACTTCTTCTGTCTTTACTCATTTCACTCTTTGTCATTTGCTGGTTTAGGGAATAAGGTGCTAAAGTTAAAATGTAGGGATTGCACAGGCTTCTAACCAGGGTAGTGAGCCACTTGCACAGGGTTTTATGTCACTTGCTGATATAGCCATTCTTAAGGACCAACAAAGGACTTTGATTTTGTTGAGCATCCTCTTATAATCATTGTCTTATAATCAGTGGTACCAGGCTGTGGATCAGGCCTGGAGAGTCCCAGTCATTTGCAATATATATCAAGTGTGTAGCTCTGCTCTGCTGCCATGAGTTTAATACCAGGCCTAGTTGTCCTGCATTCATCCTCAGAAGGCAGCAAGAAACACCTGAGAGGGATCAGCCACCAGTCCATGTGCTAATGGGATGGTTGGGGTATAAAGAATGGATGGCAGAAAAACAGAACCCGGGGCCATCTGGCACAGAGTTCCTACAGTTTGTAAACTGAGAGGAACCCATTGCATTCTCTGTCTTAGAACAGGCTCCCAGCAAAGTGCTGGGTATTGCAGAGGTGGCAGAGAAGGACTGGCACCCTCATGTTCTGCCAGCCCTCCTCCGGTCTCTCACCATGGCAGCCTTTTGTGTCACAGACACCTTCTCCCAGACAGTGCCATAAATGAACTCCACCAGCCCACTTGCCTCCCATGTAACTGCACTACCTTCAGGATCCTGGCATGGAATAATCACCCCCCTGTTCCTAAACACAGCTGTTTGCTAGCACATAATATACAAAAAATGGGGTGATAAAAGCCTTGTCTCTGCCTTCTTTCTAGTAAGGAAGAGCAAATACCAGGCAATTACAAAACAGAGTATCTGCTCAGGTGAACTTCTCAATTCAGACATCCATAATAAGAAAACATGGCAATTTATTCATTTGATTCCATTTGTGCCTCTGCTGCTATGCAAAGCTGAGTACTTTGAGGCTTAGAATCTACCATATGCTGTAAAATGATTTACTCTGCTGCTTTTTTATTTGTACAGGATGCTCCCCCTGAGAAACACAATGGTTTCTCATTTACAAGGCAGTCCTGCTGGCATCACTGAAAGGGAGGGGAAAAAAAGCATAAATATGAAATGAATCTAATGTTGCAACAAAATGGAATGCAGTGTTCAAGTGACCTAATTAATGCCCAGTGCAGACTGGGAGCCTTGGAACACTTCAATAGCTAAGGGTAAAGTTTTAAGGTTAATTAAATACCGTGCTTGGTCAGGAGCTATCTGCACACTCAAGTATTTACCAAGGAGGTTTGGGAAGAAAGGAAAGATGATGTCTGCTGATTTTCACTGGGAACTGGCAGCTGACTGTCCTTTTTTGGCTTCCCCAAGCTCTGTGGATGCATGCACACGCACACACACACACACGCTGCCATGGGCCATGTCCACCTGGATGCCACTTCAAGGATTTCCAGCCCTTGGTGCACAGGACACTCAAGGCTGCTGGTGTGGTGCTAGGAAGGTGCTCAGTCCCTCCTAGGAACACCTGCTCAAGGCATCTTGAACCAGTTCAAAGCTCCTGATTACTTTAAAAGCCATCTGAATAAGTCCCAAATGTAGCGACATTTGTATGGTCTTATAACAATTAAGTAATAATTAAATAATTCTGCTGCTGGGCATATGTGTGTAAAATTTCCTACACATAATTTGAAACCTTTCTTCCATGAAAAATGAATAGTGCTAAAAAAGACATCTGCTCTTTTCTAAGTCAGGCAAAAATCCTGCTTGGACTAATTTTTAAATTAAAACCATCAACAATAAAAGCAATTTTTTTCCCATCTTTCATTCTGAAGGTACTTTTTCCCACCTCAGAACCCAAGTCTATAATCCAGGGCACTTTTCTTTTGCAACAGAATCACACCAATATTTGTGTTATGACTGAAATACGTTACTAGAATGTGCTTTGTTATGCAGATTTCCTGGGAGAAGGGAAAGAAGGAAGTAGTTTAGGACTAGTTTCTGAAAAGATTTAAATGGCAAGCAAAACTGGACCAAACAGATGAGACAATTTCAGAAACCCAAAAGTTATATATCACATTGACAATTCTAGATTTCATTTCAATTTAAAAAACACAAAAATAAAGGACACATAGCCCAGCCTCTATTTTTTTTTTTAAGGAAAAAACAAAATAAGAAAGGGGAAAACCAAAGTGATCACACACAACTACCAGTTCTCAAAAATCAGCTGCTCTGTAGTAGAAGCTCGTGTACACATTTACTCAGCAGTAAATGCAATTCCTTTTTTGTTGAAGTACATCCTACTTCATTACCTTGGTAGTGACAGCAACCAAAGAACAGCTGACAGGATATAACTAGCTCAGATACAGCAACTCATTTTATGCTGAGAATTTACAGTCTCAGCTCAGGAAGACTTTTTTATTCTAAAACTCAAACTTCCAGCCCAGGAAAAGCCCTGAATATGTTTCTGTTCCTCATCAGCTATCGGGGTGTGCTTCTGGATTGCCCATGGAAGAGTTCACCACCTCTAACACTGTCAATACTCAACTGCAGTTAACACAAAGTACTGTTTCTAAGCCTAAATTCTCAATTCATAAACTTGGATACTCTTCAGAACAGTCTTTATTTTCCTGAAGACATTGTTTTTTCAGTCATAGTGAATATCTGTAACTTTTTACTATTAATTTTTAAGAAACCACATGAACTATTAAAAAAGTTTATGCCGTACTAGTGAGGAAAGAATAGGGGAAAAAAGAGAACTAAAAAAATTGCCCAGTGTGTATTTTTCTGATAAATATTTTGTGTGCAGACACCAGACACTGGGCTAAGTCTCAGCTGGTATAAATTAGTATTACTCCATCAACCTCAATTTCCTTTCTGAAGCTCACAATATTGCTATTTAAATGAAGTGTGTGTGTGCAGAGAAATGACAGGAAATATTCCCATGGACCCTGGTGGGAAGTGTCCTGTGGGACCAGCATTTTAACGATGTTTTAAGCCACTAAGTAAGAGGGAAAGACACAAGGCCATTGTGTGTTTTATGTGGAGCAGGCCTTTGAGCCTCACACAGCCTAGGGCTAGCTTCCTTCTCCTTCTCCTGAAAAGAGTACCCTTCTCCATTACCCTGGAAGAATTTCTCTGGACTTTTGGCTTTATGGCAGTGGAGAAGAAGACATAACTGGGTGTAAACCATAGCTAGCCTTCAGTATTTCACCCTATTCTTTCCTGCAAAGATCATGTTCTTGGGATTCAGGGACTGTCCCTTTTGTCACCCCAACACACTGCTAGCTAGGAGACTGCAGACTAATTTCTCCTTCCAGAGCCAGCACTGCTTAGCTGAAAATTTTCAACAACAAAATCATGGGATCTCTCCTGCAGCATCTGTCCTGCTGAGCAGGGAACAGGAACACAAGCAGGGGCAGCTCGACAAGCAGCTGGCACCCTACAAGAGGATGGAGCGAGACCCAGAGATTTGTACCCACCCCTCAAAACTAGCCCTCCTTCCTCCTCTCTTGCTTCCCCTTGTGGCTTCAGTCAGGTGATCTAGCCATCTGCAAGACAGAGATAATTGAAAGCACCAAAGTAGATGTCTGTAGCATGCCTATAAACTGATGGGCTTGAGCACAATGCTTGAAAAAAATCCAAACCCTCTAGGGGCTGCTTCCAGTTTTCTGGAACAATTAGTCTCTGCAGAAATAATTTGGATCAATGCTCAGTGTTGGCCAATGCTGGTGCTGTTAAAGCAGGAGGAGCAGGATGCTGATAGGGATAAGAAAATCCCCATGTTTCCCTATTCTGTGTGCCATGGTGAAATTGTGAGCAGGAGTCACACCAAAATGCACTCCCAAAGCTTCAAAATGCTCAGCAAAAACAAAGCACCAACTATTTGGAAAGAGAGTCAGGAAAGCTCAACCCCAGTGGGATGCAAAATAAAAGTCTCCAAAACATACTCTTAGTCATCCTCAGGAATATCATTTCCATGTGTGACATGGGAGACAAGGAATACCATTTTTTCAGGATTAGTATAAGGCCTAACGTTAAGCCCAGTAATCCTTTTTTGTAATCTTCCCTGGTGTCTTTACAGTCCCAGGAAAAAGGACTTCACTGCAGACCTCTGCAGGCTGGTGCTCATGACCCTGGTGCTGAGCTTCACAGGTGTGAGTGATGCTGGGATGTGAGCTGAGATTTATTACTGGTCCCAGCTGAACCTGGAGCTCCCTGTCACTGCCTGTCCTCGCTGTGCCCTCACTAAACAACTAAATGAAGACAGTGGATCAAACATCCCCTTAAACATTCACCAGGGGAGGCACAGACATATTTGCCTGGAGGAGAATGAGGCACTAGTTGAATTCAAAGTGCTGCTTTAAGCTAATTTTGTTGAGAAAAGTGAAGTGGTTGTGTGAACACTTCTATTTTAAGCCCAAGCAAAGTCAGGCTGTAAATAAAAGAACTGTCCACATGGGATTTGCACTGGTTTAACTTCAGCTGGTAGAAGAATCAATGCAAGGTCAATCACTGCAGCTTCTTTGGGCAGGCAAGGTTAAGGACTTACCCTTCTTGTCATGGCATTAGGCAGCTTAGAAAAAGCTTTATGTTTCCTCAGAAATTTTGATGAATTTATTATTTTAATAAATAACTGTCTAATAAACCCAGACACTGAGTGGCATTTGGGAAGCTCCTCCACAAGAGGATCTCAAACATCCTGGCAGTCACAGCTCTGTGCAGCCTCCTGCTATTCCCTAAGGAGAGGCTGACTGAAGGCATCCCTCCCTGGTTAACAGGACAGGCACGAGCAGTGTGTATTTTGCTGGGAATCAATTCAGTGGTTCAGCTCCTACCTAACTGACCAAGCCCACAACAGGTACCTCCAAAGAGCAAAGCCCTGAAATGTGCCTTTTCACTGACTTTTACCAGAAAAAAAGCCACCTCAGGCACACAATCACTCGCTTCAATATCTTTAAAACATCCATGACATTTTAAATGTTGACTTTAGTCTCCAGGGTGTCTACAAAGAGAGCAATTACTTAATAGAGCTGTATGAATATTTTGGTGACGTGTACTAAAACTGTCTAATGTGCCTTTATAGGCTTAAATTGATCATGGGAAAGTATTATTTAAAAAATTTTGGAGACCTCTGTCACCAAAATATAGCCTATAGTGGCAGTGCTGAATAGATTTTATTTCAGCTTGCATTTTCAGGTTTTTAAAAATGATTTTATAGAAATAATTTCCAGATGAAGCTGTATTATTCCACTCAATCATGATAAGCAAAACAGAGAAAAAAAAAAAAAAAGTGGAAGTGTTCTTTTGCCTTTTCATTTACCCACAGCCTTTTTTTTTTTGTATTTGTAGGTATATGGTAATTTTTAATCAAAATGGAAAAAATGCCATTTGGATATTTTCTGAACAGTAAGAAATTTTAAAGACTTCAAGTACCAGATATCTAAAGGCAACTTTGAAAAGTTAGAAGAAACACAGTTTTAGAAGAGTTTGTGAGACACTAATTTTGAATAAAATTATAACCATTTTTGGACAGCTACCATTTAGCACTACAGATAAGCCTTCAACCCTGCAGTCTGAGACATTATGCTCATTATCCATACTAATAGCTCCAGAAATTTCTGAAAACAAATTCACAGAGTTTGACATTTCTTGCTTTCAACAATCTTTTTGGCAATCTTCAATCCTTATGTATATTAACACATGCAGTGTTAGTTAACATATTAATACTAGCAAATGTAAATGCATACAAACATTCTTTTGTGTTATAATTACTTTCTACAACACTATTGAATTCCATTCTTCTCTAGAGATTTTTACATCCATCCCTCCCTTTTTTGGAGGGATAAGATAATATTACAGAGGGTAGAAATAATGACTTCTGAATACCTCTGCAATCCTTATCTTTTCTAATTATCACTCACTATCAGAAAGGAAGGGGAAAAGAATCATACATTTTATACATGGCTTTGACTCCCAGCATAAGAAGTACATGGAGGTGTTGGAGCAAGTCCAGAGGAAGCCTTAGAGATGCTCCAAGAGCTGGAGTTCCTCTGCTGTGGAGCCAGGCTGGGACAACTGGGAATAAGGGAAGGCTCCAGGGAGACCTTAGAGCTCCTTCCAGTGCCTGAAGGGACTCCAGGAGAGCTGGAGGGAGACCTGGGACAAGGGATGGAGAGCCAGGACAAAGGAGAATGGCTTCCCTCTGCCAGAGGGCAGGAGTAGATGGGATAGTGGGAAGAAATTCCCCCCTGTGAGGGTGGTGAGGCCCTGGCACAGGTTTCCCAGAGAAGCTGTGGCTGCTCTATCCCTGGGAGTGTCTAAGGCCAGATTGGATGGGGCTTGGAGCAACCTGGTGTAGTGGAAGGTGTCCCTGCCCATGGGGTGTAACTGGAGGGTGTTGAAGGACCCTTCCAACCCAAACCACACTATGATTCTATGATATGACTTCGGTAATTTTGAACAGGTGACTTGGCTTTATTTTCGTGTCTGCAAATGTACACATACTAAAAAGTGAAATACTGACTTAAAACAACATAGGCACAATAGGGCTGTTAAACTCGACAGAGTGAGGATTTTAGCCCATCTTTTCTTCTCCTGCCTCTCTGAGTGTAAGCAACCTCTGAGATGGAAGCGATGCAAAGACGAAAGGAAGGAAGAAAAAGATGGAAAGAAACCCGCATGAGACGCTCCAAGTCCAAGGGAGCTCCGGAGGCTGTTTGCACCCACCATGGTGACTCATGACCTGCCCAGCAGCCTCCAGACTGACATTCTGCAGATAGTTGTGGCAGCGTTCCTTGTGCTCCTCCAGAGAACTGCGCTGCTTGTAGCTCCGGCCGCAGTAGTTGCACTTGTGAGGCTTCCCCACTGCGGAAACAATGAGAGCATTGGGTCAGATCCACGGCAGCCTGCTTCTGCAATCACCAAAGCTCACACCTCTGCCACAAACAACTCTTGTGATGGAAAGACACCTAAGAAAGGTTACTCAAGACCCAGGCCTTTCTTCCAGCCCCGCTTTCCCACCGCACATGCCTCCTCCCACCCGCCGGGTGCTTTGCCCCATCCGTTTTTCACACTAACGCTGTATCAGCAGAAGGAAAAGGAGGCGGCCTTCGTGGCAAAGCAAATAAACAGATGCCGAGAGGGGGAAAATACCAACCAGCTGAATCACACCCCAGCACCAAGTCTCGTGGGAAAGAAACTTCTGAGGTCTTTGGCCCATGGCACAGCTGCCTTCACAAAAATAAGCTGCCCCAGTGGCCTAATTTTTCTCCCAACTGTGGGGAAACCTATTACGTGGCTCAGAGGAGTTCTTTCATTGAGAATACTTTGCCAAAATTACTCAGGGAGGGTTGGAAAATAAATTGAAAGTAACTTTGATAACAGCACTGTTACATGCCAGAACTGAACAGCCACCAGTGATTCAGAGACCAGATAATATTAAAAAAATATATTATACAAATATATATACATAAAATTACAAAAGGCCACGTACAACAAAAATCAAGCCACATGAATGCAAGACGTTACTCAAGTTTTTAATCTTTTTCATTTTGCTCAGCAGCATTAAGCATGAACAGCAAATGCTTCTTAATACACGCAAAACCTGGCACCAAATTCTCATAAATTATATCCATTTCATAGCATGTCATTAAGAAACCACAAGAATGGCCTAGCCCAAGGCCAGAAAGCTAGCCAGAAGGTATTTTGCCAAGTGGTGCTAATAAAGGCTTTTAATATAATTTAAACTTGTAGAACATGAACATTTATCCTCTAATAACTAAAGAGCTATTAAGTCAGTACTGCAAGTCTAGTAAAACCCCATCGGCTGCAAAATTCAGAGCTGGCTGAGGGAAGGGGAAGGTCAAACTTCTTCCAGAGTTTTGAAAATCTTAGGTAAGAATTTTAGTTTCTGGCCAAAGAAATTGAGAACATCCTCTGTTGGGTAATCTACATGTTTCTATTGGGTTTGTCCCAATATTGAAAGCTTCTCGCAGTCATTTACTTAATGAAATCTGAGCTGTACTAATTGCAGCCAAACTGCACCGTCACCACTGGGATGGGAAAACGCAGCAAAGCCGTGGGGGGACAGGCACAGCCAAGAATGAGCTGGACAGAGGGCTCAAACGTGAAAAACCCGAGTCAGGGCAACTCTCAGGGTCCTCAGCGAGACCAGCATGCCACATCCTACACAATCCCATGGTATCAGAGCTGGTCCAGCATTTTCAAATGTTTCTGTCTCAGAAAAAAGGGATTTGATGAAAAGAACATGCTTGCAGAAAGCTTTGGGTTTTCCCCAAAAGTTTGTGTGCACATTTTAGCGACACAACCAAGTTTTCCACCAAGGGAAGAAAACCCCCCTGCTTTTAGTAAGTATCCAAACTGTGGAATTCTTTGTTTCAAGATAAGTCTTATCCTCAAGAAAGTGTATCTCAGACCAAAGAGCTGTTGTGGCCTTTATTTCAGTTTGCTCACTTGCTTCCACTGTTGCCATAACTGATGCTGGTAATGGAATTCTCAGTGGAGGCCCAGCGTGAGACTCATTATCATTCCCGGAATAATTGCCCTTGATGTGAAGGAGCTCTTAAACATAAACCAGCCAGTTCATTCTGGAGGCACCTTTAGGAAAACACACCAGAGGTTCCCCAGGATGGAGAGACTTCTATAATCACCATTACAATGCTTCATCGTGCATCTAGATGGCATCAATGTCTGTCAGTCTGACACCTTAATTAGAAGCTAATGTGGTGTCTAATAAAAACATCCGGTGCAATGGAGGGAATTATGTTAACTGAGCTGAAACAGGGCTGAATTAGCCCACCCAGTCTGGCTACACAAAACTATCAAGCAACTTAGATAACTGTAAGACACAAAGAAAAGGGGTGATTGCTTGCAGCTATTTTAGGCAGCTATAATTAATTACATTATTATCATTTAACAGAGAGAAAAATATTCTGCTACAAGTTCATATTATAAAAAATTAATAATTAGTCAAAAAAGAGGTTTTATTAGACCTCTTCAAATGGTTGCTGCCTGCATTGCAACCATTTCAATAACTGTTCACATACAACATGGCAGAGCTTTTCCAATGATATCTCGGATAGTCAGCTACCCAAATTCCATCAAATTTGAAGGTTAATAGAGAGTATAAAAGTTAATGATAAAGACATGATTTTTACAGGCAATATGGGATTTGAGGAACATAATTCCTCAAGGAAAGAAATAGGCACAGTATGCACGTTCCCTTCTCTGGGGGGAATATAAGAGAATAAACAACATGTGGCAAATGTTGGTCATGTTGCTTAATACACAACTGCAAAGAATGAAGTTTGTGAGTGCCAGTTGAATAGTATCAAGCACAACTCCCCTGGGTTCATTTCCCAACTCCGACCCCCTGGCTCTAGAGATGCAATCACATCATAGCCCCAAAGGTGTAAAATCTGATTTACACTATAAAATTACACAGAGTGACTGTGACTTGCGTTAAAGAGCAATTGATCAGGTCAGACCCCAATGGAATCAGTTCTGATAGCAGGAGTTTGTGTCACCAGCAATTCTCACAGCCCGTCGGATAAGAGGTTCAGTGAGCTGAGGCAGCAATTACAGTCAAGATTTTAGAAATTGTATCATTGTGACAAATGTCAAGCCACTGAAATAGCTGCAAATATCCCCTTGTATTCTCAACAAAGTTAATGACAAAAGAAAAAAAAAAAGGGAAGTGAATATTGCCAGTGGGTGTGCATTTCTATGTATTTCGTATTACCTGATAGAAAGATGCAAAAGCCTTTTAGAGAATTCAATTTCAGTGATAATCTCAGCAGTGTACTTTGTTCCACATAACAACCTGACATGAAACCACATGACTAACGAGAAAGATTTCAGCCTTTCTCAAATACTTGAGTGCAGGTAAACAGAGATATTCAAAATTTTCCCCCAAAACATGTAGCTCACACTGCTGGACATAAGCAGTCTCTGACTAAAGGGCACTGGCTTGAGGGTAAGGAGTCCAAAAACTCTACACCTACCAAAACCCTCTCAAAACCCTCAGTAAAGACAGGTCTTTCTATCACAGAGCCATTTTCACTGTGAAACCGCTCCAAGTTTGCTTGATTAGAAGCTGCCTTCTCCAAGATCCGCACAAACACGGCCACCACATTCGGCATCACACGCAACCACTGCTTGCCAAGCAAAGTCAGGCTGGAAATCCCTGCTTTGGGGTAATCATTCCTTTATCAGCTTTTTAGGATCAACAATCAGATAAAAAATCATCGTCACTTATTCTCACAAAAAACGACATGGCATAGTCAATGCAAACAAGCCCAAAAAAACTTGAGAAATCTTTAATCTGTTGTTGAACTGGGAAAGACCAGAGTTCTGGGCAAAACCCAGTGGCCACACCTATGAAACAGCTAACTTGAAGAACATAAAAAACCCACTTTATATTTCTTACTGAAATGTCAGAATTTCCACGCATTTAAGCTCAGATTTGGACAGATGACAACATGGCACAGAAAACCCACGGTGGAATCTCAGCCTCAAATGGAAAATATTATGACAGTCACAGTGAAAAAGACATTTAAGTTTGAAGTACAATTTTTACCCTAGAAACAGGTGAACCACTCGTCAAAATTCACAGCAAAATGGATTTTGCTTGTGAAATTAAAATGCTCATGTGGAGGGAGGAGGGGAAAGAGGAGGAGGAGGACATAGAAGCAAGGTGTTTCTGAGTTAGGAATACTTTGAGTCCTGTGGGTGAACTTTGATAGCTGAGAAGTCTGCGTGCTGCGACAATGAGATGGTGTAACTCTAAGGTCAATATTCAAGACAGAAAGCAGACTTGGGCCTAGGGAAACTTCTTTAGAGTCATAAAAAAAGGTCAGTGAAAGAGAAAGAGCCTGCAAGGCATTCACACAGCATTTTGCTCTCAAAAGAGATGGGAGTGCATAGCAGAATATAAAGTAAGTCAAAGGGAAACAACAAGGCATCCCAGGTACCACCTTGCCATGAGCATAGAAAGCGAGAAAGGCTTATGGAATGGGTTCAGAGCTGCAGTGCAGTTCAGTGAGCTAAAATCCTGCCTCCCTTAAGAGCACAGACACTACACTCCCTGTTTTGGGTAGCACGTTGTCCTCTACAGCAATGCAGAGCAGAATTCCTCCCTGTCCATTCGCTCATGTCCATGGCCACAGCTTGAGCATTCGCACGTCCTGCTCAGGCAGGGCTGGGCATCGCTGCCTGTGTGACCTGGGCTGGCACAGTTCAAGGAGCAGAGGCTTTGCCCAGATTTCCATTACTTTTGCTAGACTGTAGAGGTGGAGCCAGCCAGGATTTTTGCATTGCATGGCCATCTAACACAGATACTTTTGGCTCAGACCAAGAGACTCTCTGACAGCAGCACACTGAGACTTACTTCTGTAAAATCTGAACTCCTGCTCAGCCCCTAGCACCCCAGAGCTGGAGCAAACATCAGTATTCTCTGACTGAAGTTTTCTGGACAGTGTTAAAGTTAAAATGTTCTTTTGAGCTGATACTTCACAGAATCACAGAATGAGCTAGGTTGGAAAAGAACTTTGAGATCATCAAGTCCAACCTATGACCTACCACCACCTTATCAACTAAACCATGGCACTGAGTGCCACATCCAGTCTTTTTTAAAATATGTCCAGGGATACTGACTCCACCACATTCCTGGGCAGCCCATTCCAATGCCCAATCACTTTCTGTGAAGAATTTTTTCCTTATGTCCAGGCTTAACTTCCCCTGGCACAGCTTAAGGCTGTGTCCACTTGTCCTTTCAGTGGTTTCCTAAGAGAAGAGACCGACCCCCTCCTGACTACAACCTCCTTTCAGGGAGCTCTAGAGAGCAATAAAGTCTCCCCTGAGCCTCCTTTTGTCCAGGCTAAGCAGTTCCAGCTCCTTCACCCACTCCTCACATGTCTTGTGCTCTAGAGCCTTCACCAGCCTTGCTGCCCTTTTCTGGATGCATTTGATCAGCTCAACATATCAGTGAGTCCCCCATCATAATAATAACCTTTATTAATTCACTAATGTTGTCTTTTCTCAAACTGGAAGGTGTCTGAGTGAAGGGAACTGTTCTGCAGTCACTCAGTGCCTACAAAGCAGCCCTTTGCCTTGACTGGGACTTATCAGAGCACAATCAGCTTTAACACAGAGGTAGGAAATGTGATTTAAGGTGCTGGGTTGGGACAAGGGAGCGTACAGTTCAACTCTTGGTTGCACTACTAATTTGTGACTGCAGGCAAGTTATCCTGATTTCCCGGGCTTCAATTATTCATACGTATGATTAAGGTAATAATTCCCTTCTTCACAGCATGTAAATGAACTCATGCACTTTGCCAGATGCACAGAGGCTAATTTTGTGGAGCACTCACAAGTAGGGAGACACAGAAAAATAGCACTGGTACTTCTACTGAGAAATTAAGGACTTAATAATACACTGTGATTATATTAGACATGGGAGTGAACACTAAAGAGCAGGAGGAGATACTAAGGATGGCACAGAACAGAGGAACAATAAGAAAATCAAATCAGAAATAAATCAACATGTGGCATTGTGAAGCCATGTGCTGCATGGAGCCCTTTCAGACTGGGAAACAGTGAGCACAGGGGGATGTCAAATGCCCCGAGCTTGGCCACATTTACCCACATGGGACAAAAAGGAGAGGGTGTGATAGTTGCAGAAAGGTGGCTGGGACAGCTGCTGTTGTCTTTCCCACCTCCAGCTCCCCATGCCAAGGATGCAGCTCTAAGAGGCAGAGAGGGCCGAGGCAGAGCTGAGGCTGCAGCAGGAGGGCTGAGGCTGTGGAGACGCAACACGGTGGCTGTGCCTCGCTACTGTAATTAAACAGTGCACCTCGGCTTGTCTAGAGCTGCCTGGCTCAAAGCCTCACACACAAAAATATTTACATGAATAACAGACCCCTGAACGAACTAATCACAAAAAAATTAGAGCGAGACCTAAGCCCATGCTGGCTCTGAGCAGCACGTAGCTTTGCAAAGGGAACTGCCTCCCACTCTGAAGCTGTATCTCACTGCTGTGCTTAATGACTGTAAATGTGTTAATTGAAATTCATGGGGGCTCTTTGATGCATTGCCTTTTTTTTTTTTTTTTTTGCCTGTGAGATTACACACACACACACTACTCATATATACTGGAGTTTAGAAATAAGGTCAAGTCCCACAACCAGCCCAAGATTGTCCAAGACAACCTGCATGCAGAAGTCACAACATGTAAATATCTAAAATAAAGGCTAGAGCATACAAACACACGGACTGGAGACACCCAGTGTCAAGTGCATCCTCTCCTGAGGGCACAACCTGTGACAGCTTAAAGCAATCTAATTTTCAGAAAAAACAAAATCTCTAGTCACATTATGAAAACTTCACATTAATTTTTTAATCTTCCCAGTCCAAGAGCAGGCAGCAATACCTGTGGTGTGTTTCAGGGGATGAAGACACATCTTTGGACCTCACAGAGTTCAGATGTCTCAGAATTTTACAAGGACCTTTTAGATTAACATATTTTGAGCCAAGTATTAGGGTTCATGAAGCCATGTGGTGAAGGGCTGGGTCACCAGATCATGTGATAGAGAAGATCACACAAGTAGATTTGAGCTTTATAAGGTTTCTGGACGCCTCAAAAGGTTCAAAACTCAAAACAATACAACAGGAGAAGCCTATGTACAGATCTTGAAGCTTGCAATAAAGCACTCAACTGACTTCATGACCTCGTGGTCCAGTGCCTCTTAGTCAACATTATTATCAATTGCAATTGATATATACGTGGCTGTTCAACTGCCACAACATTTTGTGAGGTTCTCAGCAAATGAAAAGCAGCTTGTCCCGATCTTTTGCACAGTGGCAGTCAATGATAAGTGATTTCTGTCTAAATTATTTCAGCTGCCATGTCGTATTACAGCTGGCAGCGAAACACAGCTGAATACTTGTGGTACATCAGCACCCAGTGAAACAATGGCAAAACATCGCACCTCCAACCCCAGAGTTTTCTAGACATGCCTGCCTCTCCTAGAAACACCTCCAGGGCACAAACCAGCAGCTTGACACCTGCATCTCCCTGCCAGTTGTTTACAGCACTGTCAAATAAGCAGTGAGTACTCTACCTGTGTTCAGCTCTCCCTGATACTTGCCACAACAAGCAGTGCTAAATACCAGATTATACATAAACCCTGAGGACTTCATGCTACAGCTTGGCTAGAAGTAAATTCACTACTCAATAGAAACCTTTCCTATTTATCCCCTGTCTATAGTAACCACACAGCCAGAATCTAGAGTAAATCTGTAAATATCAGCACTCAGGTACAGCATCTAAGGGGTTGGGTCCTTATCTGCACCTTCAGGAGGTTCTGCCTGCAACCTGTTATTACTTTAATAGATGGTTCAATTTATTTTGCCTCAACTAGTGGCTGTGTTATAGAATATGATTCATTAGATTGTATTTATTTATTAACTAATCTGCAGAATTTTACAGATATTGTTTCAATCTGCCACCAGGGTTATAAATAAATAGGTGCCCTTTTTGTGCCAGAAGTTTAACAAAAAAACAAACAAACAAACAAACTCCTGTTTCATTGGCACAGTCACATAATCACTGAAATCTTCCAAATTATCCAAATATTCACATGGCTCCTGCCGCAATCTTGCAGCACACATTCAAACCCAGAAAAAGCAAGAATCTTACACCCCATTTTTTTCCTTTGCAGCACAGAAGATGCAGCACATTTTTTTTTCCTGCAGCACCTGTTCACTTTGCAGGTTTGTATATTGTATCTGTGTATGTGCAAAAAACAAAGGAAAATGTACCTGTCTGTGTGAAAACATACAAATAAATGATGCACCAAATCAAGGAAAACACAGATAGGGACAATAATGTTGCATTTAGTTTTGAAAGAGATGAAATTCATGGGTATGTGCTCCAATTCTGTGTCTCAAGAAACATATATTGCACTACATAGAAGCTCTCCTCATGTATTTCTCATGGTTTAACTGTTTCCTTCGTTCACATCTGGCAAAAGCAACCTGAGACTTAATTTTTAGTTTACATGAATGCCAATAAAGCATTCTGATCTCCCTCCCCACATATATTTGAAAATTTCAAGTGCAAATGTTCTGCACTTAATGCTGTGAGGCCACTGACCTGGATGCACTGACCAAGTCCCACGGCAACATGTCCCAGAAGGTCCAGAACCCCAGCACTGGTGAGGTTGCTAGGAATTCTACATGGATTCTGAAATGTTGAAATAATATTAGAAAAGGACTCTGTTTAGATTGCACTCTGGTGCTGAGAAGAACTAACACAAACCGGGAAGTCCACAAAGTAACTGGTGTTTTAATCACCTGGCTGGCTTCAAAGTGACTTACAAGCAGCCAGGTTTACCATCACTTATTTTTAAAGAGGTAGAGGCTCTCCAAGGAATACAAGAGCTGACTTTGCAAAGTCCACCCTGCAATGTCTCCATGCTATCTGGATGTGGGTGGGAACAGGCTGAAGAAAGAGGTTAAACCTTAACTCTGTATACCAGCTCTGTACTTTCCACTCCACTTCAGGTCTTTAACATTATATAAAGCTGACTTGATAAGTGGAGTGTTAATTGGTTCACAAGGCAAACCTTCCAAAATGTGCTTGTTGGCTTCTCATCATTTTAGCCCTGCCCCAGCAACAGAGTGAGCAGGTAAAATGAAAACAAGTTTAGGTTGGCCTGTTATTCCTCTCTGCCCTGTCCTGTCCACTCCCTGTCAGTGCCAGAGCTCAGCAGGAATGTCAGGAGGTGCCTGGAGATCCACACGTCATCCACAGGAACAGCTCCCAGGGGCAGCACAGGGTGTGGGTACCACAGTGCAGATCAGGAATGCTGCTGGACAAACACTCCCTTCACAAGAGCTTTTGTTTGGGGGTTTTTGTTTCCTCTTTGGGTAAAACAAATGTAGATGTTGGGCCAGATTTCTCTGTGGAAGCAATACCCTGAAGCCAATTCATATCAGCTGTGTGCAGTTTGCATTTATTCCAAGTGCAGCCCCTTTGCATATCCTGCAGAAGCCCCTGAGCATTACAAAGCCAACAGAATCTAAGAATTATTTGGAGCAGGCAGTGCCAAAGTGCTACCAGGTATCCTGTACTATATAAACAACAGGAGATAGAAAGACACCATGTTTACCTGTCACTACAACACTAGGTAAGTCCTCTCCTGCATAAAATCACTGAGTAAGCCCTTAACTCATTTTATCTCATCCCATGGCAATGATTTCCCCTGTTCCACCTACATGCTCTTGCGTGAAAAAAATCATCTCTTAGCACTTGGCACCTTTCAGTTTTATGTCTTGTATTAGCAGGTAGGAAGAACACACTCCATTCCTGTAAGTTTTCCCTTTTCTTGTCACTGTCAGAAACAAAGTTTTGGAAACAGACAATTAAGACCAAGCTGTCATGAAGATAACAGCAACTTGGGAAGAGTAATACTGACAGCTCCTCTTCTTTTCCCGACCACTGATGTTGGGAGTTTTCACTTATTTTGATCAAGGCCAACACTGAAGGAAATCTCGCTTCCAAAAGCAGGTCAGGCTGTGAAACTAATGGGCTCCTTTGGGACATGAAAATTGTTATTCACACTTTTGTAACTGCCCAGGATTCAGAGTGGCCTATGTCTCCGTGTTACCCTCATCAAGATCTGCTGTTCAAACATGAGGATTTGCCATGTCTTGCACCAGTGTCAAATGAGGTCAAACAGCAAGAGAGCAAGAGAGCTGACTGTCGCCTTCCACCTGTGCAGCCTTCCCATCCCCTGCTCTTGCTCTATGCCTCACAACACGTGTGTTTATCACCAACGATGCAGAGCAGATCAAAATAAAGGGGGGACTTTTCTCACCTACACCAGTGATCTTTAGTGCTCCACAGTCAAAATCAACCACAGCATCTGGCAGGAGGAAGTCATGACCATTTTGTGGGAAAACAATGCTTAGCACAACAAAATCAACAGTAAAGGTATCTTTTAAAGGATGATGGGGTCCTTTAAGAGAGGAATCTGAGATACTGGACAGTCTCTGTTCTAGCACAAACCTCTACATCAAGTATCTAGGTCTGATTTTGAAGCTAGATTACTCTTTTCCTAGGTAATAAAATTCTGCAATTCCTGTTAGTATTTTTCCTAGGATGTGGGTTTTGTTGTGATTTTTATTGGTTTGGGTTTGTTTATTTGGGGGGAGAGGGGTTGTTCATTGTTTGTTTCAATACAAAAAATAAAGAACAACAAGTTCAGAGTACTCCTTAATACCCAGGCTATGAGGAAGGAGGGAGGGAGGGAGGGAAGGAAGGAAGGAAGGCAGGAAGGAAGGAAGGCAGGAAGGAAGGCAGGCAGGCAGGCAGGCAGGCAGGAAGGAAGGCAGGCAGGCAGGCAGGAAGGAAGGCAGGAAGGAAGGCAGGAAGGCAGGAAGGAAGGAAGGCAGGAAGGAAGGCAGGAAGGAAGGCAGGAAGGAAGGCAGGAAGGAAGGCAGGAAGGCAGGAAGGAAGGCAGGAAGGCAGGAAGGCAGGAAGGAAGGAAGGCAGGCAGGAAGGCAGGCAGGAAGGCAGGCAGGCAGGAAGGCAGGCAGGAAGGCAGGCAGGAAGGCAGGCAGGAAGGAAGGCAGGCAGGAAGGAAGGCAGGAAGGAAGGCAGGCAGGAAGGAAGGCAGGAAGGAAGGAAGGCAGGAAGGCAGGAAGGAAGGCAGGAAGGCAGGAAGGAAGGCAGGAAGGAAGGCAGGAAGGCAGGAAGGCAGGCAGGCAGGCAGGCAGGAAGGAAGGCAGGAAGGAAGGCAGGAAGGCAGGCAGGAAGGAAGGCAGGCAGGAAGGCAGGCAGGAAGGCAGGCAGGCAGGCAGGCAGGCAGGCAGGCAGGAAGGCAGGCAGGAAGGCAGGAAGGCAGGAAGGCAGGAAGGCAGGAAGGCAGGAAGGCAGGCAGGCAGGCAGGCAGGAAGGCAGGCAGGCAGGCAGGCAGGCAGGCAGGCAGGCAGGAAGGAAGGAAGGAAGGAAGGAAGGAAGGAAGGAAGGAAGGAAGGAAGGAAGGAAGGAAGGAAGGAAGGAAGGAAGGAAGGAAGGAAGGAAGGAAGGAAGGAAGGAAGGAAGGAAGGAAGGAAGGAAGGAAGGAAGGAAGGAAGGAAGGAAGGAAGGAAGGAAGGAAGGAGTCAGAAACTAATTGTTACTAAAAGAGAGGTAGACAAAATACAAGGGAATTAAATATGGGTGTGAAATTGAACTAAAAGGAAGAAAAAGAAAAGATGGGAAGAAAAAGCAACTGCTTAGGCTGAAAGTAAAGACAGAAAAGCTGGACAACAGAAAATAGCTCTCTCAGCATCCAGAAATACTTGAAAAAGGTTTCCTGTAAAAGCAGGGAATTTAGGAAACTCTGAATATACTTAACTACATTCCCTCAAGAAAAAAAAAAAGAAATAAAAAAAAGGTCATACTGAAATCTACACTAGGCTCTTTGAAATACGTGATTCAGAAGTCTGAATCAGGAGTGAAAGGATGTAAATTTTCTTGTTCCTCAATACCTGGAAGAAAAAAAAAAATCTTTATCTTTTTTTACATCTATTTTTTAAATTTGTGTGGAAAGTCTTGTAACTGAGTCAGCAGATGGGAATTTAGAACATCTGGGTTCATTCCCACCTGTGACACTGATGTCTTGCCTTTGTCAAATCCCTTTTTGTTGGCCCTCTGGGTTTCTCCTCTGCAGAAGGCAGCTGGGTCATAAACCTTGCTCACCTCTTCTCTTGGGCTGGAACTTGAAGAAATGATTGTATCTCAGCAAGAGTTCCATATCTCCAGACACAAAATGGCCTTTCCCTTCTCTTCACCAAGGTGTGATCCTGTCCCAGGGCCTGCACTCCAGCACTTCATGCTGATCAAGGCAGAAATCTCGTGCTTCTCAGCCAGAACTGTACTTGCAGCCTCTGAAAGTTGGCTCATTTTTAGCCCTTGGAACAAACTTGCTGCTTGTAGGAGACCATATGAACAAATGGATACATTTTTCACAATACAGCTAACACGGATATTTTACTATGGCACGTAAAAGTCCAGCAAAGCAGTTTTCCTGGTGAATGATCTATTCTCTGCAGCTGAATAGCTTCATTCCAACACGAGATGCCAAAAAATCAAGGCTTTGATGCTGCCTGATGGAAATGTAGCTACGGATAGTGAGATACACTTGATCCCTACAGCATCACCAACACCTGCAGTTCCACCCCAAGTTAGACACCATACCATGTTTTCCTTAAGCTCCCAGCTCTTGGAGTCAGCTGACCAAAGAGGAAAAGTTACCTTGCATGTTTGCTCACTCACTCCCTTCCCACTCATGAAATAAATATTGTAAAATAAATAAAAAGGCAAATTTATCACCTTGCACTCTTATCTGTAAGTATCTGATATGGGAACCCAGATTCACAATGTTTTAATTCCTGGCATCAGAAACTCATCAATAGTGTAAACTCTGAGGAAATGGAGTATCCATGGAATTTCTTCAGATTTGTAAAACTACAACTGATGCCAAAACATCGGTCAAAACCATTTCCATGGACTACCTATTTTCCTACTAGAAATTTTCCACTCTTCCACTGCTTCAAAATTCAGTGGAATTAAGATAGATTTTCAGCCCAAATGTTCTCCAATTTATGCCTTAAATAATTTCCCTGTTCTATCCTGGTGTTTTGTAGGAATAAAATTAATTAAATGTATGAATCACAGAATAAGGTGTCTCCTATAAATGATATCACTCTGTTAGGAAGCCATTCTAAGTGGCACATTCAGTGTGCATTTACACTATGGGCTCCATACCCAGTACACCGACTGTATCAGTTTTTGTTTTCATAACCTATTCCTGACACCCAACAAGAACTGGGAGTGCTGCTCCAGGATTTGGCAAGAAGGAACAGGCTGTGGATGAGCAGGTTTCTCTGACTCACCTACACGGATCAACAAGGAAAAATAAAAGGGAGAGGGTGGGGATTGCAAAGGGGAAAAAAAAAGAGAGAGAGAGAGAGAGGAGTGACGTGTTCCTTTGGATGCGGTGTGTAATGCTGCTGGCAGACTGCCTGCTCCGGTGCCACAGAGTTCCAGACATGCCAGTCCAGCTGACTCAGCTCTTTGGAAGAAGGAAAGGGAAGGGAGAAATTTCTCAAACGTTTCTGATACCCGAGGGACAGGGATCGCTGGGCTCAATTCGGGGATCTTTGAACCCTGCTCTCACACCAGGGACTCCAGTGGTGTCCCCAGAGAGGTATTAGAGATGCCCACATGATAACCCTGTTCAGAGCTGCTTGTGTCTGTACCAAATCCTGCCTCTGTGGTTGTTGGAAAAATCATCAGCACAGCTTTATCCCACAAACCAGAAATGTCAGGCCTTTCCTAGCCAAGGCTAACTGCTCTCAGACAAGACACTGTCTCCAAGGAAACAAGGAAAATGCAGGCACATGAAGGGTATCCAAGTGAGAGAGAGAGAGTCTATGGCCCATGTCACTTTTCTATATAAAAATCTCAACATCAGATTCTCCACAGTGATGATTTTTTTGCATGTGATTTATTTTTTAGAAAGACCTTGAAGTCCTTAAATCATCATCTGGGCTCTGGCTCCCTGTGAGGCCAGCTCTGTCCCTTGAGACAGCACCTATTAGGAACAGCCCCAGTTCTGTTTTGCTGGGGGGGACCCTATGCTGTTGTCACAGAATCACAGAATGGTTTGGGATAGAAAACTATCTCATTCCAACCCCCCTGCCATGGGCAGGGACACCTTTCACTAGACCAGGTTGCTCAGCCCCATCCAGTTTGGTCTTGACTTGCACTCCAAACAAATGAGGCAGGAGGAAGAAAGTACCTATTTCCTGGCAAAAGGAACTGGGACACAGGCAAAGGCTTAGGCTGTCAAAGCCCCTAATTCTCACTGAAATCCAGCAGACCTCACTGCTTCTAAAGATAAAAGCCACGTTGAACTAGCCCCAAAATGAGCACTGGAATGAGCCTGTCTTAATTCTCCAGTCAGGATTCTCACCAAGAGAGGTCCTTGGCTGTCTCAGAGCACATGAGAACATTAATGCCTCTTGCTGGAATACAAGGAAAGGACATGTGCTTGGGGAGCACATTCCCTTAACACAGAGCAGCTGGCAGGGATCACTTGCAGCCCTTCCCAGTGGCAGAAAGATTCTTGCACCTTTGATACAAAGAGCCCAAACAACTTCTAATAGAGGCTCTTCCACAGGGATAGCTCTGTGCTGCTGGGCAGCGTCCCATCCAGGTGCTCTTTGTCAAAGGTTCAATAGTCAGGCCTTACCAGCATTTCTCCAGCTTCAGGAATGAAGATAGAGATCTTGACTCTGTTGCAAGGCAGGGAGGGAACTTGGGGCACCCTGTCTGAAATCAACACAGCACAGTTATGCAAAACATGTGTGCAACTGGCATCTCTTGTGCAATCCTGGCTGCAATCCACATCTCTAACCACTCCAGGAGGGAAGGAGGGGCAGAGGGTGGAGAAAGTTCACACTTAGATCAAATAAAAAATGGGAAAATATCCAGAGAGCTTTAGTCAGGTAAAAACACAGTTCCCTCTCATGGGAAACCTCCAGGACAAGTTTCCTTGAACTTCACACAGGGTTATAAATAGGAGGAGAGTCACACAGAGTTCAGTACAGGTTCACTGTAAAAAAATCTAGACATTCTCATTTTCCTTCTTGAGTGATATCCATCAATATCTTAGCTGTAAGCCAATTCATAATTACAGGCTGCTGAGAGCTCAGGAGAATGTATCAGTAGCAGTTTCCTCAACTCTGCTGTGGCGTGGGTTATGGGTTATTTTTGTCCCCCTTTAGTTTCTCTTGGCTTCCCTTCCAGATGGCAAAAATACCTCTCTTACACCTTAAAACATATGCTGTCAAAAATGTCAGGGGCGGTTCTCCCTTTCACACTGCCCTGTAACACAGCTCTGAGATATCAATGAAAGAAGGCCTCACACCACTGCTGGGTTCCAAGCTCAAACATTCTCAAGATGAAAGGTTTCACAAACTCCTTCAAGAACTGACAGAGGCCAGCTCTAAATGTTGGGTCTCCTCTTCCCAGAGACATATGCAGTAGCTTTTTGCACTTGAAAGTAATTTTCTCAGGGGAAAAAAAAACCCACTTGTTTCCTCCTTAGAGCTGCTGTGGTATTTGTTGCTCAGAGTATGTGCAAGAAGCGGTCTTGGCTTTGTTGAGATGTGGCTTGGTCACATCAAAACCACGTTTGCATCTCAACTGCAGGAAAAAGTTCTCTGTCATCTCTTGAATCTCTGTCTGCAAAACCCACTACAGATACCTCAGTGGTTGGCTCTGGAGCAGGCTCCTGGTGTGCTGTATCGCGTCCCTCCAGCTTATCCTAACACAATGAGACACCCAAATCCCTGCACATGCAACACCTGCACCTTAAATCCTGGGTTTGTAGGTACATGCGCCAACTTGAGCATAAAAATACCGCATTTCTGAAACAATCCCTGGTGACAAGGAAAACAAGGGAACTGCTTCTATTGAGAGCTGAAACGAGCAAAGAACTACAGATCTTTAAATACCTGAGCTACTGGAGTCTCACCTGCCAGCCTGTCCGTAGCAGTTCTGGTGCAGAAAGACAAGTGATGCACACAAAGCTACCTTGGTGCTTAGGTCCCTGAATTTGCAAATTGGGTCTCATGGGGGTTTTCCTGTTTCATTTTCTCATCACTGAAAAACAGATAACAAGGAGGCAACAACTCATACCCACTTCCCACAGGCTTGGGGCTGATGGAATAGATAGGAGTTTTTAAAGAAATGACGCAAAAATTGCAGGCTAAGTAGTAAGTCCTTTAGTATTATTAATAATCACCTTACTATTGTGTCTGAGATAATCACGCTGGTATCAGGGTCTAATACCTCAGTGGTTATGGTAACAATACAAAGTTATTATTCCTTCCACTTTGTAATTATCTCATTTCACTGCTGCACAAAGGCTAAGTAAAACTGAGGAGATCATGTAGAGCGCTGTGCAGCTGGGGCACCAGCACCACTGAGTACTCTACGATGTACTTACATGACCTTCATCGCAGCAATACATTTGTGCCTTGCCATGATTCCTGTGTGCTGCCCTCTCACCATCTAAACCAGGTGAAGTGCTCTTTATTTCCATTTTACTGGCAGGCAACTGAGGCAGAGATAATGTTAAGGGGTCTGCATTTGTACTGGCCCCTGTTTCCAAGGCATCAAATGACTTTGTAATTTAGGTTCCTCATAAATGAGTGAATAAGGGTAGCAAAAACATTCAAAATTAGTAATAAAAAAGGGACAAGAGGATTGGAAGATAAAGACAGACTAGAAGAGAATCAATACTAGACATACAACTACAGCCTATCATAGTGTAAACTGAGCACAGGAATTACTCACAGTCACAAAAGGTACTGCTAGAAAGAGCAATAATCTGCACCAAAAGAAATAATAGTTAAGGTTAAATATCAGGATGAGAGTCACAGCTATAAAAAGCAGATGGGAAGTAGAATTGTCTCCCTAGGGAGGCAACAGAAACAGTCTCTCTAGATGTTTAAAAAACAGGTTAGGCATAGTGTTTAGAAGCACTGCTGCTCTATATGCAGAAGTCTTACCACATTCCTGCCTTTTTGATGCCAGTGAAATCCCACATATAGCACTGTGGCAGAATAAAAGCCCAGAGGAAAAAGAAAGCACTGTCTTGTTTGCTGTGCCAGAACAGGAAGGCTGGCCTAGCAACTGGCAGCACCCAGCAGCAGAGGGGCCTGTGTGCTCTCCAAATTGTAGCCCAGAAGGGCAGGACCAGGTGCTTTGTTCCACTCCATGTGGTCTGAGGCAACAGAGAGGGACAAAATCTGGGTAATGATGCCAGGATGTGAATTGCTAACATGGAGGAGAGACAGGAGACACACAGAAAACTGATGTAATAAGCAGTTTCATCTCAAACACAAGCTTCCATCCTTTCATGGGTATTTCATCAGGAATGAACCACTCACAGTTAAGGAGGGATCACCCCATGTGAGTCTTACACTGTGATGCTCCTGCCTAAATAAGAATGTTGTTACCTCCAAGCACTGCAGAGGAATTTCTGGTAAACCTGGCAGAAACATCACAAAGCCATGGTCCACTGGAAGAGGCAGCAGGAGGGACCAGTCTCACAGACACCAGGACAAATCTTAGCACCTGCAGATCTTGCTGTGAACTGACATTAAGAACGAGAACGCTCCCATGGTGTTGGTGTCTCTGATCTCTAGGAGAGGGGGTGAGTCCTTCCCTATGCAGCTGATTTACAGGGAGTGCCTGGCCACTCAAAGAACAGAGCAGCTCCCTGCTTGCACTGGGGTGCCACAAGACAGGGAGCTTCAAGGTATCAGTTCCTGACATCTCAATCACACACTCCAGACAGGAGTGGCGCAAAATAAAAGAAAAGTTGATACCTAGTCCTAAGAGAGAGAGGGATTCATGAGGTTGGTACACAGCCCATCTACCTTTGCTCCTGGAGCACTCCTCCTGTTTCTCTGTTTCATCTGTTCAGAAGCAGACTTCCTGTATTGAGCAGTTAAAAGACTGATTCCTAAATTACAGCAGATAAGAGGGAATCTGTATGGAATTTGAAGACCAAAACATAAAAGTGAACACTCCTTGCTTTGGGTGGAACCATATCTTCTCACAAGTTCCCCTGAAAACAAAGACCAAATGTACTTCTGCTGGAATGATCAAGATCATACAGCATCTTTAAATCAAAGATTTCTTTGATTCATGATTTCTCAGTGGTAATTATGCTCTGTAGAAAAGACCAAGCTTCTATACTGAGATAATCCTGAGCATAAAAGATAATCTTTCTATAGCTGATTCCAGTATTTATCACAGTAGTGTTCTGGAGATGAAGAAGACCCTTCCACTCCAAGGATCAGGTCCAGGTGGGGCTCTAGCAAAGCATGGGGTACACAAGGGCTCCACAGAGAATTATATTTTAAACAAGGATCCCCAGGGCATAAAGCCCTGGCACAGCAAACTCCTACCCCATACACATTTTGAGCTTACCTCTAAAAACGCACACACAAATAAATGGAAAGCAGAATATCAGAGATTTTAGACTCTCTCCAGCATGGAGTGAAGGCCTCTAAGTGCTGGGAGCAGTAATGAGAAGCAGAGCTGCTGCAGGATTGCACACATGCTCACAGCGGTTTGGAACCCGCAGCCCGATAAGAAAAACCCAAAATGATTTTGTGACGCGGGTAATTCCACTGAGTTTAACTGAAACAGCATAAGAAAACCTGAGAGGAAGAACAGCTCTGCCTGATTAAACAGAGCTCTAAGTATCAGATCAACAGCACAAATACCCACCAGCTCATCACAACCAAGGGAAGATGTTGTTTGATAACCAATTTGGAGAATTGGCATTTGTATGCATAATATCCCCATGCCTCTTCACATACACATTTAATTTTTCAGATAGTATCCTATGTGTCTGCTTTTAATTTTTATTCCCATTCACAAAGTGTTTGAGTCAGTCCAGTTCAGAGTGTAATGAGAACTTCAGATCACAAGATTCATCTAATTACGACATTCCCATCATCACAAACATGGTTACAGAGTAGATACTGGGCCTTTTAAGAGTGAAGATGTTAATAGTGGCAAAAGTTCCCTCAAGATGAAAAAGAAGAGTTTAAAACATTGACTTCATTATTCTTAATAACCATCTTTGCTACTGTTCCAGTAATTCTCAGTGGCTTTTGACAGCTGGGAGCTCATACACAGCATTGTGTATTCCAGCACTTGCTCATCCAATTTTTCAGCCAAACTGAGCTGCTCAGAAGTGGGACTGTCCCAAACATGAATTGAGGCTGACATGTCATCAGAATTAGGGAACGAGTTCCTTCTACCTCCCAGCACAGCTCCACACACAGATAGCACTCCTCAGGTCTACTCTCCAACTCCAGGTGTGTGGACACCTTGGATGGCTCACTGCCATCCAGGCAGGGCTGAAAGCAAAGTCCTCACAGACAAGAAGACATGAGAAAAGTCCTCACAGACAAGAAGACATGAGAAAGATGGACTTGCTAACCAACAAACGTGGAAAGAGTTTCCATGAACAGGGCATTTTCCTTTTTAATTATACGTGCCTTTCATCTTGCACACTGTACGCAGTTTGCTGTGCTGTGCTTTTGGGAATTTTTGCCTAAGCCTTTCTTTTCTAAACAAAGGCTTTCTGCTTTTCTTTTGCCAATAAAGGGGTACCATTAGTTCAGTGCTATTGAAGAGCTGGGCAGAAACAAACAACATGCAGCAGCAATGCAGGAGGAAGAGGGGGAAGAAAAATATTTCTTAAAAGCAAAAAAAATTGTTTGGAGGGGACACTTTCTAAGCAGGAAAGCAGTAGCTTCAAAGCAAATTTTAAAATGTATTGTGAGGACAATTTGCTGTGAAAAAATAATAATCTCACTACCCATTTTTTTAGGAAGAAACAGACAGTAATACTGCTTTCATATATGAATAACACATACTCCCACAGTAACGAACATGACTTCCAAGTAAAGAGAAAAATCAGGAAATTCCAGAATTAATGTCATGTGGAGAGTTTGTGTGGACACATGACGAGACAGCCTTTTGAGCACTAAACAATTGGCACATGGGACCATCCTTACTTAGTGCAATCAATGGATGAGTCTCACTTAGTCAAAACATATTCTGAATTTTGTTTTCTCCTTATCAAGTGATGTCATCCCTCATTTCTAACTTACTGCCCAAGCCCTGCTCTGAAAACTGAGGTGCCTGTGTTTGCTATGGGCTCTTCCAGATTGCTCATCACTGCAGCCTTGACTTTTTCAAGCACTGTCAGAGCATTTATGTCTACAACAGCATTATGGGGGGAGGGCTGAATCAGCTCCATTTTAGATACAAGAGAAATCCATGCCAAAACCTAACTGCTAAGTTTATGTGCCTATCTGAGGATGCCTGGCTTTTTGGGGTAAAACAGCATCAGGCTGTCATACCTTTCCAAGTATGGAAGTCAACATCTGGATGGCTTTAACCATCAGATTGACCTGTCAGATTCAGCCAGCTTCCTTAAAACTTCTGGGGTTTGTTCATGAACTGCCTACAGCAAAATTTGTCTCATATAGTTTGTCTTTACCATTGTCTTGCTGTGCAGTTGCAGAGGGGATGGAGAAGACAAGCATGTCTCAGGGTGAGATAGCAGGTACTATGTGAATGCCATCAGCAGATTGGCTTTGCTTGGATGTTTTTCCCTTTAAAACAGCGAAAGCCAGGCAAGGTGAAGCCAATCCCCGCTGATTTGTCCAGTGCATCCTGCAGGAAAGGACTACCAATTGTGTCCCAGCACTCCACAGCATGTCCTGGAAGCCCTCTCTGGCACCTCTCTTATATTATCTGGGTTGTGGAACTATGGAGTTAATTCTGAAAACAACACCTGAAAGTCCTGTAAGTACCTGGAGGTACATGCCCACTCTTAGCGTAATTCTGCACATGAATCTCTCCCCAGGCATTATCCTGCTGATGTCCTGAAGGCATCATTAGATTCCTGAAACCAAAGCAGCTGCATGTGGGAGGAAAATATCCACATAAAGTTCATCAGAACTCCATATGTCTGTAAAAGGTAAATAATCGCAGGAGTAAATCACTGCAAGATAAGTCCTTAATTATTTAGGACTAAACAACAGTAGCTGCATTACAGATGCGAAGCAATATTTTGTTAACCACTCAGCCTGGGAACACTTACACAGTAAGATGTGATTCTGTGCAAGAAAGGAGGCAAAATGTAGATTGTAATGCTTAGAAACATTTTTCAAATCAACAGGAAATAGCATTAAAAACCATGAACTAATATCAATCTAAAGAAAAAAAATGTAATTATTTTCAAGTTACTAGTAAGCATCGGCTGTTTCAGATATTTCAGAGATGCTTCTGCTAATTCTTATTTGCATTTCCTTATGTTTTTACCTTTCCTGTTGTACTGTATGAAAACTTAACTAAGCACAGGAAGAACTGACTAAAAAGCAGCAGTGAGAAGATATCACTAATTGGTGACACAAGCAAAGTGCTCTCAAATCCACAAATCAAACTAACTGCGAGGAAAAAAAAAGAGATAAAACAGAATTCTTCAATTCCTTTATTGCATAATTTGCCTTCCATAGTAGTTTAAACCTTCTTGGAAAGGAGAAAAAATTAAGGGGTTTTGCTTTTGTATTTTATTTTTTTATTAATAGAACTCTCTTATTTAAGGAGGAAAAGAATATACATACATTAATAAAAAAAAAGGAATTGGTATTGCATTTATGAAATTGTGCACAATTTCATAAATGAACATTCAAAACATTTCATTCAAAACAGAAGTACTTTCCTCACTTAGGGGATCTAATTCCAATCTCCATCAGCTGAGGATATGATCTAAAGTGCTTTCTTCTTACAAAAATATATTCAGACTCACCTTAATTTAGACACAAAGTGTACCAGATTGAAACTGGCTTGAAGTCTCATATTTCAAAACAGTTTTCAACCTCTTCTTTCTATATTTTATCCGATATCCTCTTTTCTGGTCAGAAATAGCAGAAGATGTAAACACTGACAGAATCATAGAATCGTTTGGGTTGGAAAAGACCTTCACTACAGTTGCTGGATCTGCTCTACCTTCCAGGCCTACTTACAGACTTTGATGTGCACTTCATTAAAGCACAGAATGCTCGTATAGCACAGTGACATGAAATTGTTTGAAGTCTCCTGGGGACATCTACCCATCCTCTCCATGATCCAGGTGTGCCTAAACCAACCCAGCTTGTTTATATTGCAGGGACAGACGCCTTAACTTCCATGCCCATGGCCAGAGTGGCATTTCACCTTTGTGCAGAGGGATACCAGGTTTTAGGGCAATATTCCAGGTTTTAACTCTTCACCTGTGAATGCTAAGAATTCTAAGAACTGCCTTGGAGAGTGCTGTGGGAGCACGTGTCTGTTCCTGCTGGCCCTCTGCTGAAAGCTGCTGTATCTGAGTGCATAGAGGGCACTTTCTCCACTGAAAACAAAGCCTAAAATTACAAACTGAGCAGAGCTGAGCACAGCCAAGTCAGTTAGGGAAGGAGCTCCAAGGGAACTTGTGCTAAGCAGCTTAGGTGCCTTCTGAAAATCCCACACCTTTACATTTCATCCTCACGCAAAACACAGAACCATTAGCCACATGTTCTTCACACAGGAAGAACAATCTCTAGCAATGGCAGTATCTAGGTAATAAAATCTATATTCATAATGTGAGAAGGTCTTCAACAGCAATGTTTGTGTTTGGTAATATGGGATATTTTTTTGTCACAACTCCCTTTTTGTTTTAATTGTGAACATTACTATTGTGTTCTGTTTTCTTTTTAAATTTCCAGTTGAAACTACAGTTATTCTATGTGTGAAAATTGCAGCTCACACTTCCACAGATATTTTCCCTACTGACTTTCCGATCTAATCCAGCTCAAGCAATTCTCTCCCAGCCTAGTCCCAACTCCTGTGCTGCCTTGGAAATTCAAGCTTTCTGTCAGCATTTTCCATCAATACAGCGTCCTGCACGCTCTCATATCTACCTGAAGAAGCTTACTAGCCTACCCTTTCCTACTCTTGGAAATGCTAAAGCAACTCTGTATCCTAAGACCAACTCAATGTTCCTAAAACAGAAACACCTACTGAAGTGAGGCTGACTCTGTAGAAGAAATACTTATAAAGAGTCAGGAAGCTCATGCAGGATTTCTGCCTGCAGCTGCACTTCCACCACCGTGTTTCAGTAGTCACACATTTGCTGACACCTCAAAGAAGTTTATCTGTAATGCTGCCACTTGCAACCGGTCCAATTACCTCTGCTTATTCAACAATTAAACACACAGCCTCTTATAAATGGCCCAAGCACACAAGTTGAACATCCAGGGGATACAAACACAGCAAGATCTTACTCAGGAGTCCTACACAGATGAGTGAGTGGGCAGAATGCAGCCCCCTGGTGCAGGGACAGGGACTAAAACCACACCTGATCCCAACTGCTGGGGCTCCAACAGGACTACCAGCACGCAGCTATGAGACAGGTATTTCTCAACAACTTCTCAAGAAACTATATCAAGTAGATTTGATATAGACATGATCCTATCACTTAACAAGGCAAGAGAAACCCAATCTCTCTTGACCACCTTCAGCTCTAGGGTGAGTGCCGTGGCTGCCATGAGCTAGGACTTTACAGCAAGATCTAACTGAATCAAAAATGCAATTTATAGGGCTTTGAAAGATGAACAAGTTTGAACTCAACCAGCATATGGCATTTATTAGATGAAGAAATGGGTATGAACTGCAAAGCTGGCTTCCAAGAGCCCACAGTTACTCTTTGTGATCCTTGGAATTTCACAGCCACTTTGGGGCTCAGAGTGTCAAAACAATCTGCCAGCGAAGCCTAGGATACACCCAAGGAGACACTGAGAGGGAAATGTGATAGCATCAGTGGAGGAGCTCAGTTACACAAAAGGAGAGGTGTGGCTGAACCACAACTTTTCTGATTCACATCAAGGCTTTCCCAAAGTTGAGAGCTGCACTCTCTGAAGAGGACGGTACAGACCCAGAGCTACCCTTTATTTTCACTACCTGCTGCACTGGGACGGTAGTGATAAAGGAAGGAAGAAGTGTGAGGAGAAGCCAAGGTGGGCTCACCAGAGTGTGTCCTGAGGTGTCCTGTGAGGGCGTCCCTCCGCCGGCAGGCGTAGCTACAGAAGGGACATTTGAACGGTTTCTCCCCAGAGTGCAACTTGATGTGCCTCAGCAGGTTCCCCTTCTGGGTAAAAGAAGCTCCACATTGGTTACAGTGGAAGGGGCGTTCACCTGGAAGGGAAGGGGAAGGGAGAGAGCTGTCAACACACATCGGAGGATGCACAGAGGCCACTTTCCCACTCTGTACCAGTGCCATTGCACATGGGTACAGTCCCCACCACCACCATCGCACGGCACTTCTAAAGTCAGAGGCCGTTTCTTTTGCACAATGGGCAAAGCCTCCAATAGTGATTTGAGGCTCTTTCCTTGAGGTGATCAATGCTTCCTGGTTTTCTTGAAAGTTCTTCACCTCAGAGCTTCTATTCTTTATAAAAGATGAGCTCTGCTGAAAATTTGGATCCATAGTTGTGGTTTTGAAGTATTTACTTCTATGGTTTTGCACTTATTTTTAGTATAGGTCCAATCCATACGAGTATTTAGAAGTGATCATAGCAATTGGACCTTAGCAAAGGTGTTAAGGTCTTTGGTTCAAACCAAACCTTTTGTTTGCATTATAGTTTAACTGAAAGCCCTTTTTAAAGGCTTCTTTGCATTGCTAGAGTGACTTGGAGGGCATGGATGCGAGTGAGGATCAGGGTTGCAAGCTCTGGGCAGTACTGAAAGCTGAGAAAAATCTTACACCATTAAACTGTGAAACAAGCAAATTTGCACTCTATGTAAAAAAAAAAAAAAAATTAAAAAGATTGATTTGATGAAAAACTAACAGAAACCCTGGACCTTACCCTATCACTTCATCCCATGTGTTCACACACACACACACACGCACATCCAGAGCTTATTTTTATGTTAAGCCTTTGTATTTGCCTTAGACAGTGGGGATCGGGTCCATTAAAAAAACCCCACCTTTCTAAAAAAAAACTTATTATTGAGAGGAAAACCCCTGACGAACACACACAGGCTTTCTGGAACATTATCAAAACCAATACTCTATATCAACATTTGTTGAGGACAGCCAGACTGTTCCAGCAGTCTTGTGCAGGCATTCAGCTCTAATCACCTGCTTATGTCCTGCTGAGCAAATCAACTGAACACAAGCTTATACTTGTGCTAGCCACTTGTCCAAGCTCTTTACTGCAGCTGGACTTTAGATCACAGAATTCCAGAACAGTTTGGGTTGGAAAGGACCTTAAAGCCCATCCAGCTCCACCCCCTGCCATAGGCAGGGACACCTTCCACTATCCCAGGCTGCTCCAAATCCCATCCAACCTGACCTTGAACACTTTCAGGGATGGGACAGCCACAACTTCTCTGGGCAACCTGTGTCAGAGCCTCACCTCTGAAGAAACAGAAAGGAATTTCTTTCATATATACCTCATTTGAATCTACCCTTTTCCAATTTAAAGCATTACCCAGTGTTTAAACCAAGTAGGCCCCCAGATCAACAAGGTCTTGATCATCAGATTTCAGATGTAAGTGACCTCATCCACGTTCTTCAACGTATCACCTATGATGGAATTTTGGCCAAATCCTGCTGGGACCTTCTGAGTTTGAATTCAGTGGCCTGAAGCACAGATATTGTGCAAAACAAACACATTTTGTGATCTTTCTCACCTCTCTAAAGTCTTTTACAATTGCTTTGCAACAATTACTCCATCGCTGGACAAAATGAATGCTACATTTGTATCAAAGTAGTTAATGTGTCTGTCTAGGGTGAAGCACAAAACACATCTGGAGTTTCAAATGGAAGGAGAGGGAGGGAGAGAGCTCTTACAGATGTCCACAAGCAATTCTTGTGTCAGTGGTTCAAATCACTGCCAGGACTACAATGCTGCCAGGAGGGCAGCACAAGGTGTATGCCATACTCTGCAACTTTATTTCACACATGGGAGAGGGAAATCACATCTGAGACTGCCACAGTGGTACTCAACGAGATACTAAGGTTTCTACAATCTCACCATGAACATTATGGAGTAATAATAATAAAAAAAATCACAGCATAAAGCTCTTCTTCCAATACACTGAACATGAGCTCATTAGAATTGATAAAGAGTTTGTGGTTTCCCTTTCAAACTCCCACACTATACTTAAATTATCTGATTAGCCATTATCTTCCTTTACATCATTTAAAAATGTCCATAACAGAGATATGTAAAGAGACTGCAGTAGAAAAATACATGGGTTTGGTTTTTTTTTCTTTTCTGTTTTGCTTTTGCTGTCTGAGAAAACAGGCAAAACCCTTTCCTTTGACACGTTTCTGAGTATTCTGGAATGATAGCTTCAGTTTCAGGATGACAACATGAAAGAAGGTAGCATGTTTCTTACCAAGTCTAAAGTCTTTCCTTTTACTCCTGCTGTATCTAAAATTATGCAGTTACTGCATTTTACCCACTACATCATCCACTTATCTCTGACATTTTGGAGGCCACATATGAGCAGGTATTACTCCTCCAAAAACTGGCTGCTCTAGAGATGCTGAAAGCTTTCAGTCAGGAATTCAAATAGTCACTGCACCACAGTTTGATGGCAAAGATGACATGAAAACACTCACCACAAAATCACCCGTAGTCTGCTCCTCTCTTGCAACAGACAGAATCTGCTCCAATAGCACACTTTACCTTAAATAACCTCTGTACCTATTTAAAGCCAGCCTGAATTCACTTCTCCTACTGGCTTCATTCCGGGTAAATAGCTGCTTTGATGTGTTTGTTATACTTTTGTCCAATCACTCGATTCCAGCTCCTTGTTTAAGCCTTAGGCTTGAGGGATGCAATTTTGGTCACACCTTCGTGCTATTGATTAGCAGCTTTTACATTTAGCACAGCTAATCTGAGAGGCCATTATCCAATAGAAGGGTGCACAAAGAGAAGTAATGACTGCATAGCAAGAAGATTCTGTTGGTTTTCCAAGAACTGTGCTGTCTGATGCCCACTCCAGATTCTAGCAAATAAGCCTTTTTTATCACTTCAATGCCTTGAGAAGACTGTGTTCCAATTATTTCTCCTGCTGCCTTTTCCTGGTAGTTTTGTAAACTGTTCTCTAGAATTATTACTTCCCAGGAACAAAATAACAACCTTGACATCCTTATTCACCTCCCTCACTTTTCTGTGAAAACTCAGAGGTTTTATCCATAAGCTGAAATCAATCATACTTCAAACTAAACATCCACTCACAAGAAGTCTTTAAACACAGCTTTTCTCTACATGATGGTCCCTGACTGTGTTTGAAGTGTTTTTGGGGGTGATGGCAACACAGACATATCCGGAGCTATGGACCTATTAAAGGTAGCACACACGACTCCAAGAGAGTAATGACAATTATAAGCACGGTGTGCTCCCCCACCACTTACAGCTATGTATTTCCTGCTTGATTCTGTGTACTTATACTGGTTTAATAAAATAAGAACTCTGCTGAAAGGCAACTAAGCAAGATTTGTGTTTTTCAGCACTGGAAACTATGTGACTGCAATGTAGCTGCAAAATACTTTTAGTCTACTTTAAGTGTTGAACCTCTTCTCCATTACTGAGCTAAACCGGGGCAGAAAAACCCCCAAATCAGTGACTTTCACAGTGGCAAGAGGAAAGAGGAGGAGGGAGAGCCAACCAAACAAAAAAGATGTTTCTTTTCAACTCCAGATTTAGAGTCTAAAGCCAGACAAAGCCAGGAATGCCTAAAACCCCTTGCTCTCCAGCAGAGGGAATTTAATTATCTAAGTTACTTCAGGAATGGACAAGGCAAGGTAAACCAGAGCTGCCAAGTATTATCTTTCCTAAAGGCTTTGTAAGAGGGGCTTGTGCCAGGGTATAATTAAATTAATAAATAAATACATCCACAGAGTTTCACCATTTTACAGTTAAACAAAATATTAATTAAAAGGTATGATTTCAGTATTTACCTCTAAATTACCGTAAAATACTGCTGAAACCTCACAGTTCATTAACACACATCCATTATTGCTATGTCTCGTCCAAGAAAAAGAATCATGAACAATAGTAATGAATTATTACTGCTCTTGAGTTACAGGAAAATCTGAAGTACACAGGTTAACTTGCTCTTGTGTAAACAAATCCTGAGACAAATGGTGAAGTGGACCCCTGAAGATAGGACAGGCAAGACATCAGCCTTTCTTTCACAGTATCTTTATTTACTACATGACAGCTTGATGGAGACTTCACTGCACGAGCTACCAGTGCTGGCTGGCTGATACAACCTGAAACCAGGCGAATGAACCAATGAACTTCCTACTAATAGATTTCACAGATGTCAAATGTTGTTTCAAAAAGCAAACCAACTCCTTTTTCTGCTTAATTGGAAGCTTCCCTGCACAACAGCACTCCTTTCCTGCCTCAGCACGGAAGTGCTGTTCAGAAGTTTCAGTATGAGTTAACCTTCTTCGAATCTCAGACCAGTGCAAAACAGTGATATTTTCGCTGCAAAGATGAGATATTTTCTGTATTAAAACAGAAATTTGTCTGAGAATGTGGAGCCCACAGACCTGGCAGCCAAGGAGACTTAGATTTTCCTAGCCCTTGGCTGATAACATTTGTCCCTTTGAAATCAAAAGGGGAGTGACTCACAAATCAATGCACTGGTTCTCAATAACACAGTCAGGGTATTCCTACATCAGCAGTCCTTCTGCATAAAAACCAGGTCCAGAGGGACTTCAACACCTCTCCTGGTTAAATGTATATCTGGGAACTCAACCTTTCTTGTATGGCAGATATTCTTGATATGCAAAGTATAGCTTAAGTTCTCAAATGGGATTTTTCCTTTCCAGCCTCTTAACACAAAATTACTGTGCCCATGCTGCCATCAGAAACTATTTGCTCTTACTAATAATACCGATTTTCAGCCTTCCACAATAGGCTTTCTGTCAATATTCATTTTGTTAAAGTGAAACATTTCTCCTGATTCATCAGATGCTGCAACTGCTGTGATTCTGCTCTGTGCCAGGAACACAAGGGAATTATCAGTGGTGCTCTCAACACAGTGACAGCGGTGAGCTCCAGCCTGCATTTACCCAACTGAGACACAGAGCAGCAGACTTTGCTCCATTTCTCTGTTATTCCAGGGACCAGAACTAGTCTGCATATATATATATACATATATATATATAGTCTCCTTACTGTTCTATCTGATTCACTCCACAGCCTGCACATCACATGAAATCAGTGACTTTAGTAGGGATTTTTGTTGGAAAAAACCTGCTTCCAGACAGGGCAATTTATAATAAAACAGTAGTGACAAATCTCCCATGAAAAATTCCTGGGAAATCCAGGGTGATTTCCAATTGTCCTCTGCACAAATTTATGACTGCATTCTTAAGGCAGAAAAATCTTTTAAGTGAACTTGGCAAAACTATCAGAAGACTTCAGTTATTGAGTGCTGCAAGTAAAACACATCCTTCTGCCCAGAGCAATTTCAAAAATCTCATCTCCCCTTCCTTATGCATAAGTAGGAAAAGAGATGACTTTTCAGAAAGTTAGACTTCAGAATCTAAGTAGAAAACTGGACTTTCAGAAATTTAGCCCTAAATTTTTTGATTCAGTGACAAATTATTAACATTGCAAGAGACAGGAAGACTGAACTAGGTTACAAATCAGAAATTAAACCAAAAAAACCCTTTCTGCCAGCAAAATGAGAGGCAGTCCAGTGGAGTTCATCTAAATTTGTTTATATAACAATTGGTTTAAATTTGCTCCTCGTTTGCTGCTTAGGCATACAAGTCTTTTATATGGAACCACACAACTGGGTTTTCCTCATTTATTACTTCTGTCCTAAAAACTTGAACCCTGCTTGTAAAAAAAGTTGAATTTCAGAGCTCCAGAGCTGCATATGTTCAGTTGTAACGCTATGGGTGCTAAAGCAGAGGTCGAACATCTCCCTCCTGGGCACTGGAGTCTTTTCACTGACTTATGGTATCAAAATGCTTGTGGGGTCCAAGCAGAGATCTGACACCATCCTGCAGTTACCACCCCAAAAAAGGCCTAAAAGTACCATTCCAGCAACCCAAATAAGAGTGGGGCAAGGCTGACATCCCCACTGCCTCTGCCCAGGCTGTGCTTTGCCACTGTGCTGCTGCTGCATCCACACAGAGAAAGAATTTAACCTCTGTGTTTTTTAAAGCAATGAGGATGAGAAGCTGTGGAAGCCCAGTCTCCAGAGGTGTCCAAGGCCAGGGTGGACAGGGCTTGGAGCAACCAGGGCTTGTAGAAGGTGTCCATGTCCATGGCAGGGGGTGGAACAGGATGAGTGTTAAGGTCCCTTTCCACCCAAACCATTCCATGATTCTATGATGCCAACCTTCCCTGAGAAATAAAAAACATTTCAAAATCTAGCAGTAAACTAGATAAGGGACTGGATTTTACAGCAGAGAAAAAAAAAATAAAAGAAAGGTCACAATTCACAGCAAAAGGGAGAACAACACAAGGACCTTGCAGAGCATAGAGGTATCAGCATAGCTACAGCAGAATACGGTTCCTGTTTTACCAGAAACAAGGAAATTTTAATTCAGACCCACAGCAGAAAGCATGAAGAGGTGAGAAATCATTGAGGTTCCTTCTCATGATCTCAGAAAACCTGGATTATTTGCCTCTTCTCCTTCCCCCCTTCCCTCTACATCCCTAAGCGCAAATCCCTGGAGTATCCAATGGCAATATTCTATGACCAAGCCATCTCCTGCAGTAACAAAAAACTGATAGAGATCCTGCAACTTGAGGAATGTGCTGTGGAGTATGAAATTTGGACCAAAATAACACAGTATGGGAAAAGTGGAAAATAAATCCAGCTCATGCTGTTTTTCCGACACAAGGATGTGGCACATGAGGGAGGGGGCTGCCCTGCTCACTAATGCAGGGATTGCATCACCCTTAATTCCCACACCAAGCACATTATTTATTTTCTGTCAGCAATGACAAATAAACAGAAAGGCCTTCTCCTGGTGCCCAGGCAGATTACAAGAACACTTCACCTGAATTAGCAGTTTTTCAGAGAAACACTGTGTTTGGTACAATCAGCAGTGCCACGGGCCCTGTGATGGAAGGGCCACAGACCAGAGCATCACTTGGACCACGATCTGAGGGATGAATGGAAAATCCCCAGCTTGATCTATCACAGGAAGGGGTGACTGCACAGCAGGATCAGAGACAGGACACTGAGTTCACCTACTCTGGCCTCATCCATGACACAGATCATTTTCCTCATCTCTGTATCTGTTTGACTCCCATCATGCAGCAGGGAAGACAACTGCTCTTCAGGAACAGAGGAATAATGGCTGGAGAAATTCCCCTCTCTGTGCATAGCACAGGCAGAGCCCACAGCACAGCTTCTTGCCAAGCCTCGGTCCCCTGTGCAAGGAAAGCTGCGCTCATCCCAGCACGCACACAAATTACAGCCTCTGCTAGGGACCACAGCATTTTGGGTGATTTACATAAAATGCTGACAGGTTTTCGGGGAAGGGAAGAGCACTTCAGTTTTTGCCAATGCAAACAACTGGCCAGATCATGCTTTGGTTGTGTATAGTTACAGAGGAAAGTAAAGCAGGATTCAGCTCCCAAAACATACTTAAATTAGGTTTGAGAGGTAGGGATGTACATGCCAGTTGGATTAGCTGATAAAGAATGTCATCTGTTTCCACTCACTGGGGACAACCTCCCTTCTCTCCACCATTCTCCCTTGGGCTGCAAAACCAGACTACCCACAGGTCAGGGCTCATTCCAGAGCTGGGGCCAGCCCATCACGCCCCACTGCTGAGGAAGTGGCAATATATTTTAAAATACTGCACTTTACAAGATAGATACCAATATGTTAAAAATACACCTTAAAATCCAGGATGTGGAAATCCAAGCAAACTTCTCCTTCTGTTGTGGACAACAAAGTAGCAGCACGTATTAAAAAACAAACAAACAAAGTGGAGAGAGAAAAAAAATCCTCTGCAAAATTTGCCAACCGGTTTACCGAGAACAGAACACCGAGCTGCACATTAAAAGAAATGCCATTTCTATATGCTTGAAATCCTCTGTATAGAACAGTACATCCCAGCTCCTCTGCTCTGATGGGAAAAGAGTCAGGGCTCTCCGAGGAGCCCGAAGGAAAATGCTACCAGTTATGCAATTGCTGCCCATGCACCCACAGACGGCCATCTCGCCTGCACGCAGAGGAGATTTTGTTTCTTTCGCTTTGAATTTACACATCTTCTTTAACATGAAAAAGACAGCTTGCCTGTATTTAAAAGATGCACCAGCTATTCAGTATCTCAGAAATGCAGACCATTTAATTAAGTACCTAAATCTAAATTTAGCACAGCTAGTTTAGCTGCTCAAGTTCAAATCCATGGACTTTGATGCACCTACAATACATATGCTCAGATACATGCAAGCACCAGTGAAAACTTTTCGGCAGGATGAAAGCTGGTGACTCAGTCTGGTACATTCTTATTTCTCCTTCCCTCTTCTAGTAACAGCACATCAAATTGTTAATCAAGGTTTTGGTTCTCCAGCTAATGCTTTTCCCCTCTCGTAATTCCTGTCTAAAATCATGAGTGCATCATAAACGATACTGCCATGCTTTGCATTACACACTTAGGTCAAGTTTTTATCAATACAACCCATATACAGGAGATTAACTAGGTAATATATATTTATTATTTCTCTGTACAGAAATTCTATTGATTTCTTCCCCATCAAGAGCACACTACTGGACTGCAAACTACCAGGTTTACAAAGGGATTACATGGTCTTTCTTATTCTAAAATTCCATCTTTCTTCTTTTATCTTCACAGATCTCAGCCAGACTGAGTCTCTCACCCCATTAATAATAGCAAAGATACAAAGCAAAATATCCAAAAAATACAAAGAACAAACACCCGCTGAAGCTCCACCACAAAAACCTGTGCTTAACTTTAATAAGATTTAAATGTGCATCCAAAGTTAAGCGTATCTTGAAGCCCTTCAGGTGACTTACACGTGCTTAAATCTCATAAAAGTTAAGCACAAGCTTAAGTGCTTTTTTGAATCAAAGGTAGACCGCTGCAAGACCAGAGAGCATCATCTTCTGGCACCACCTGTACTTCTGCTGGAGGTGACTATTGCTCCCACCTGAGTGGGCAGCACAGGGGAGTGAGTACCAGCTTCCTGGGCACACCATTTTACCATATTAGCCATAAGTCCCCTGAAATACCTGAGTTTAAGCTCAAGGCCTCATTTTTCAAACCACAAAGACCCACCCAATCAGCATATTGCAGAGGTTCCTTTTGCCTCTTAAATTCTCAAACCCACAAGCCTGATAAGCTGTTTGAGACTCCAAATGGTAATTAAAAAAAAAACAAGTGCTGGGAGAGACCAAGCACTGAAAGCTGCCTCCAGAATGGTATTGAGATGGTATGGGGGAGCCAAATGGGTGGTTCAGCTGAGGTCTCCCTGAGGGAGCTGTCACACACGGAGCAGCAAGACCACCCTTGCATCAGGATCCTTGGGTAATGAGTGTCCCTTCCAGGGTTTGCTCATCCCAGGCCCAGCCACTTCCAAAAGAAGTGTGAGATCCCCAGGAAGCTGCTGGTCTTGTCCACCTGTGAGCACCTCCAATGAAAGAACATCTAAGACTCCTCTTAAAGGCTCAAAAGCTTTGCACTGCACACACACAAACAACACGACCCGCCTGCCCCCATGCCAGAGAATGACTGCCACCATGTTGCTGCAGTCAAGAACATTAAGAAGAGCAATTTCCAGACTTTTGCACTGTTTTTAAAAACAAAAGGCTGGAAATCAAAGTAAGGGAAGCACCATGTTTACCAGCAAGAATTTGGAAAGCAGGAAAAGAAACAAAACCAATGAAGCCCATTCTCTCCCTCCCCAGCCTCCTGCTACCCCAAGAATGAAAAGGGAAGAGAGAAGAGTTGTCAGGTAACATCAACATCGCCACAGATTTTCTTTCAGCTGCTTACCAGTGTGGCTCCTTTTATGTACCATTAGCACATTGGGCCCAATGCAAACCATGCCACAGACGTCACATTTCAGTTTACCATTCGGAAGCCGGATTCCTCCCTCGCTTGATAGCTCCTGGATCTTTCTGTTATCCACCATCTCGTTGCTCCCAATGAAGGGATCTTCCAGGCTGCTTCCTCCATCGTGAGCTCTGATAATATCTTCATGGATCAGAGGCTTCCTGTCAAATTCCTCATCACTTTGCATTTCTAGCTTTACTGAATTTGCTGAAATAAAAAAAAAAAAAAAAAATTTAAAGTTAAACCCATGTATTTTCCACATTCCCAGCTATTAATACTGTGATAAACTTTTTACTGGTATCAATATTAAATCACAGCCTAAGCTCAAAACATCACGAGAGTCTCATGGTGGTCATAGCATCACATGTTATACCTGCTTATTTCTTTAATTTTGTTTTTTCAATTTCTTCTTTCTATCCCTATTTCAAAGCTTAAGAACTCAGGTACAGTGTGACCCAGACAACCTGCCAAAAGTTGCAGAGATGCAGCAGGATTAAGAACTGACCTCCTGCTTCTCAACTTGAACCACGAGAGCTGCATTCATGTCAAGGATCCAAAGCTACAGGAGCAAAGGCCAAAGCCAGAGCTGCTCCCTCCAGGCCTCTCCTGCCCAGTGCTCTGAGAGGCAAGGTTCCCAAAGGCACAGCACAAGGAAACAAAGCAGGATTGTTCCAAACGGAAAGATCTAGTGAAGCCAGGCTTGTGGGCTGTGCCAGTAATCTCCAAATCACCCTGCCTGCACGGACAGGTTCCCTGATGGAGGGGAGACCAGTCTCTGGATGAGCCTCCAGTGCTTTTCTGCTCCCACCTTCTGATTCACGTCAATGGGACACTGCCAAGGCAAACAGGGCTGCAGTGAGAGCTACACTGCTGGATTATTTATATTTGCAAGCAAAATACGTGCAGTTGAAGACCTTTCACATCTGCCTGGGGAGACTGGCAGGCTCACTGCTGATTTCTGTGATCCTCAGGTGACAGGATAAACCTCCTCTAACCACTGAGATCCTGTGTGATCAGCAAGCCTTTAAAGGAAACAAATGCTCTGGGCTTTTTCACAAAGGGGTGTCAGTGCAGGGGTGTTTTTATCACTAAATGCCCCCATTTCAATGCCTCAAGAGTTGGTCGAGCCTGCCGAAAGGCCCATCCCAGAGTCAGAGCCTCCATCCACAGTGTCAGCCAGAAGGCAAGCCCACGTGTCTGCTTCCCTAAGCCTTGATCCTGCTGAGGGGTTTAACAAGGAGGTGATTCAGCCTTCACATCTAAGCAGTCTTTGACCTCTGTACTAAGGCCACTGGCAAGAGCGCCAGTGACAGCAATGGACCTGGAGCACAAATCTGTGCCCTGGGCCTGCCTGGTGTCACCAAACTCTGGCCACATGTGCTCCTTGGCAACTGTCAAGGGGTCCCCATCCAGGAGCCCAACAACAGAAATATAAGTAAACACTGTGAAGCATCACAGTTTCAAACAGCTGGCCTGGAAATGTCAGAAGAAAAAACCCTACTATTTAGTGTTCCTCCTTCATCTTCCTTTCTTCCTCTTCCCAGAAAACACAGAGTTCAGAGACTGATGTTGACATTGAAACTCTAAATCACTACTGCTGCTACAGGGAAAGCATAATGAACAGGGTAGAGGAACCGGAGACCAAGTAACGGTAAGACGTTTCTTTTTAATCATAAAACTGTTGAAACAACTTTCACTACTCATCAAGGCACTAATGGGAGCTAAGAAATGAAAAGAAAGTACTATTATGGCAAAGCCCATCCAGAGCAAGGACACTGCTGCATCAGATCACTGCAGACCAGTACCAGCACAGGCACTGCCATCCAAATGGTCTGTAACTACAAAGTATTTGAGTGCATCGCTTATAGAAGGGAATTAATATTTTCGTTGCCACAGAGATGCATTCATTGTTCTTAAAAGAGTAAAAAGCAGCCCAGACTGAGAGGTCAACTAGGACATGGCCTCAGGCAGTGCCCTGGGGGAGAAACAGGTCAAGACGAGGCATTTTGCATGGGGAGCAGGAGGGGCCTGGCCCCACCACGGCAGCACAAGAAGCCATGGAAAGCCATCCTGCCCTGGTGCTGAGCCCAAGTGGCACAGCCAGCAGCCTCCTGACCGGGAGGATCTACCCTCGTGCAGGGACTGGGCAGAAAGGAGGAAGAGCAGGAGCTCTGGCAGTTCCATGGGCTGTCAGGGAGAGAGCTGAGGTCCCAGACCCACCTCCCCATGGAAAGCACACACTGGTGATTTATGGACAGCCCACTTTCACAGCAAAGGAATGGCAGTTCCCTCTAATAATAGCAGCCTTTCGGGGTATTCAGCAAGTCTGAGAATGAAGCCCAAAGAAACGGTTCACTGGCTTTAGGAGCAGGATTTAATACACTCGGCCACACAAGTAGCTACAGCACAGCCAGAAATAGTGCCCTGTGCTCCTTACCTAAAACCCCAGGTTGCTGCCACAAGCCTGCGTGCTGTCCTGGTACAGTACTGCACAAAATATCCAAAAAGCCACATCCCAACTGTGCATATTTACATGTACTCACAAGAAAAAGTATTGGATCTTAAGTGTCTTCTTACAGATATTAATTTTTGTCTGTTTCTCTGATTTGCAATAATAAACCCTTGAGTGCAGTTAGTGCTGAGCACCACGACTCCCCATTCACAGCCATGGAGCTCTGTCTGCTCAGCACACATGCCAACAAGGCTCTGAGAGCTTACAAATGGGAAGACCACTTACTTTATCTTCCTTCCCCTAGCACTTCTTTCTGCTGAATGATGCTTTCATACAACAGGATAAGCAGCACAACCAGGCGGTGCGAGCCGTTTGCTGAAGCACAGCCTCCCCACACACACACACAGAGCTCACAAAGCCCAAGGAATTCACGCTGCATTCTTCAAAACATCCCAGCTATCCTATGAGCTGTGCAGGCTGGCTGCTGTTCCTCCTTCCCTCACCTTCATGCACACTGCCATTTGCAGAAACACTCTGGTAGCTGCGGAAAGGTTTCCTCCAGCTGGGACCAGCCGTGGGTCTCCAAGGAGGGGAGCAGGGATCTCCCCAGCTCGTTTTGAGGGCTTTGCTAATCAGGTCATCTCCTCTGCCTTACATCATACGGGTGTATATATTAGGCGGTGTGGTAGCTTGCATACAAACAGGCACTTAAATTGCATATAGTTTGTTTTCTCTGCTCTCAGCCAGCCTCGGAAGCTGCAATCATATAGTAGTGGCACTGTCTTTGTTTTCACCTACAGCACTGAGGGAGCACAATGAACTCTGCTGCAAAGGAAAAAGAAATGTTCAAGGGATGTTGATGGCTATCTTGCATCATACACAAGGCTCCACATCAAATTTCACCCTCTGTTCCCTTGCCTTTCTTGTTCGCATGCTTGATAAAAGCGTAAGTAAGTAAATGGATTTTGTTGGGTTTTTTTAAAATTTTTGGGACATTCCATAAAAAAAAAAACCAGCAAAAGAGATAGCAGGGATAAAACTGTAATCCAGCTCACTGAAAAAGGATGAACTTGAAGTCAAACCATTTCCCTCCAGTTAATATGTGTTCCTTCTACCTTTTCCAGTCCAGCAAAACACCTTGTGGGGAAAAACCTAAGACAAACACCACAAAAGCTTCTACCTGGGAATACAAAGCTAATGGCACATATTCGCCCGTCCACACATTAGTGTTGCTTTCTTTTTCCTTTTTCTTTTTTTGGGGGGGGTTTCGTGGGTTGTTTGGGGTTTTTTGGTGGTTTGTTGTTGTTGTTGTTGTTGTTTTCTGGGGATTTTTTTGGGTTTTTTTGTTCAGCACACAAATCAGCTGATCCTGAATCACACTTTATCCTGAGTGGCCAAATTGAATACAATTACTGTTAATGTCTCATAAGTGCCAATTAAACTCCAATTCCCTGTTAAACAGTTTCTTGGGAACTTTTCAGTACAAAAATATTTCCTCCACCCACAAATTAGTGTGGCTACAAACCAGAAGTTGGAAGGTCCACCCGAAAAAAACCATTCCTGGTATTTCATTCTCTGTCATGGAAATTTTTCTCTCAGAAGTGAGACCTAGGGGGGAAAAACCCCTTCTGTCTTGCTGAGAGATTTGATCCCCAGGTGGAGCATAAATTAAAGTACTGGACATCTTCTTAAGCAAGGAACAAGAGTGCAATTCCCACTAAGAAGCAAAATTCAACATCAACATCAAAATTCATCCAACACACCAGGGAGAAGGCAGCAGGACTGTACCCCTCTGTCTCCCCCACTGTCTGCTGTCCTAGGTCAATGCTTATTTTATCTGTGGCCTTGGAAAGCCAGGCTGGCCACTGTCAGTGAGGGTTTGTGGTCTCCAGCTGGAGGTTGGCCTTTCCTGGCAGCAGCCATGCACCACCAGCCCTTTCCTGCTGCCCCCGGATCAGCAGCACGTCAAGCCAGACCCCTCAAGGCCTCCCACGCCTCTTCCCCCATCGTCCTTTCTCTCACCAGCAGGAAATAAAGCTTTGGCCCAGCTTCAGATATTCATCCTTGGGGAGGCAAAATTCAAACCTGCCGCCCCCGAGGAGCCTTAGATGGCTCCGTGGGCGAGCACCGGGAAGGACATTAACACACACAATGTGTTCTTTAACCACATGGAAGTGGCCAGAGAGTGGGTGCCAGGTGGGGCACCAGCAATTCCAGGGTCTGCTCCAGGTTCCCTGTCCAGAACACAACAAAAAGCAGCATTCAAAGCCTGGATGATGTGTCTGTCTTTATACCCAGATGCAAAGAAATTATGAAATTGTTACTTCCTTCTGGAAAATGAGGCTGAGCCCTAAGTACAGCAGCACAATGACAGGCAGCTACAGCACAGCCTTGTGCCTATTGTCCTGTCAGTGGTCAGTGACACTGTCTATTTTAATCATGCTCTTCTCCTAGGCAGTGGATTAATGACATTGCTAATTGGCACCTACAGACAAATAGAAACTGACCCAGTTTCTAGCAGGTTTTGAACCCAATTCTTACACATCACAAACCTTGGAGTTGGTGTGTCCCTATACTATTGAACTCCCTGTTTCTACACTATCAAAAGCACTCAGTGAGGGTGAGTGTAATACAGTTCGTTTTAAAAACCGGAATGGCAAACTGATGAGTGTTTTGTAAGATGAAAATTAAAGGAGGAGGGGGGGAACCCTTCTGTCTTGATGGATTTTGAATGTTCAAGGTAAGGAATGTGAGGAGTTGGAAACAATGATCCCTGGCTCTTGTTCAGTCTAAGAGCACTCTGGTAGCAAAAAGGGTCTTTAAAGAGGGTGTTTACATCACTCCAGAAGCGTAGTGAGACTTTAATGCATGTTCAAACATACTTGCCTCCTGAAATAGTACAAAATAGTCTTGGGTGAAAGAAAACTTAATCTTTGAGTTTCTTGTTGCTGATAGAATTTGGGTCTTAGTTAATGACACTTCAAGTTCATTTCAGCTTAATTGTGAGCTATTAAATGTGTAAACAAGGGAGCACCAGCAAGTCTCCCTTCTGTGTGAGAATGCCATCCAAGCAGCAGCAGAACAGGGCACAGAATCGGCTCTGTTGTCACCTCATAGCCACAAAGTACTTAGTTAACAGGTTGACATTAAAAAGCAAACAGCTTTAGCAAATACTGTTTAATTCCTGAGAAACAAGCAGGTCTCCCCTTCTCCTAAAGAGCAGGTTATCACTCCAAAGGTGTGATGCTGAGGAATAAGCAGAGTGAGATCTGCTCAAGGCACTGGCAGCGCATCTGCTGCTCACGAGAAAGGAAAACATCTCTTCAATGTGGGCAATGCTGTCCTACCAACACTGAAATGGAAGATGTTTCAGTTGAGGGTTAGAAAAGTGTATTTCAAAGGAGCTAGTTTTGCTTTCACAGTAGATTGAAGCTTTCTGGAGGCTTAGAGAGAAGTGAAGCTGAATCTGGATGGAACTAATGAGGGTGAATGTCACCTGCAGAAGAGGGAAATGAGCTCTTTTCTTGACTCAAGAACCAGAATGTCCAAATATGAATGTTCCCAATGCTGGATATCAAATTTGTTTATTGCAAGCTCCAAAGATTTAGCTTTTGGCCACTGAGCCAGAGCGAATTGTAGATGGGTGTCATGAGTGACCTCTACAGGGTCCTGTTCATTCACAGTAGTTAAATCAAACCAAATAGTTCACAACTAATAAAAAAGAGAAAGGAATGTTTTAGAAACTTTGTGCTGAGTCCTTTTCTGCATGCCACAAACGGGATTCTTTAAGCCCACAAGGAGGTGGTTAATGCGCCAGAAATTCAGTGAGAACTGATCGGCTTATTTAGGGATTCTTAGAAATTTTTAGTTTTCACATTGAAGAATCTCAGTTTAAGCCTGCTACCTCTGAAGTCAATTTAAACTCTCACTAAATGCAACAGAAGACTTATTTCATATCTTCTGGAGGTGGTGTGTGCAGTAAGTGTAGACTAACAGGTCTGTTACACCCAAGTTTAGTTTAAATTAGGATGCTGTTGCATAGCTAAGCCAAGCTTCAGTCAGGTTTTAGCTGACACAAACTGTAGTTGCCATCCTCCCTCAATCCCCACCCCTTCCATCTTTTATACTGGCACCAGTGATCATGGAACTGGGTGCTACACCAATCTGGTGTTGAAAACCAGTCCTCTTCCTGAGAAAAATCAATCCTTTTCAGCTGGATCAGGCTCCTGACCAGGTGTACTGTGTCATCACAACAACCAGCTTTGGCTCACGTGCAGGCAGCACCCCAGATGCCACCACACACTTTCAGCAGCAATGGTTCTAAAATCACCAGGTGGCTTCTCCCAACGCAGCTCTCCCAGGGCCAGACACAAGGGATAAAGACTGCAGCACTGAAACATGTGAAACAACTTTTATGCTCAAATGGCCATACAAACTTACAGCAAATATGGAGGTGAAGAGATCACAGTTCCAGTTGGAAGGGCTCTGGTTTAAGCAAACAGCATCCCAGCAAAGCAGCATTAAGAACTAAAATCTCTTTTCTATCACAGGGCCCAATTTTGATGGTTTCAATGCCACACACACCAGTAATGTTTTGAGCCAGCAACCCTCCCAGTCTCCCACAAGGTCACATTCAGTGAGATTCCTGCTGAAGTCCAAAGGCTGAGACACTGAGTAAGGAGCTCCTTGGTGTAAGTAAGCATGGCAGTACCTAGTCCAGAATCTGCCCCAGATGCCCAGCCTTCAGGCATGACTGTTTGCTCACCACAAGTCACCCATGCTGCATACCTCCATCTGGCAAGAGTACGAACTCCTAATTGAATATATATGATTGCTCAGTGTCGCAAGATTCCTCTCCAGAAAGACCTCAGGCCAAATTTCACCCACAAATGCATCTACGCAAGCGGCACTTACACAAGCCAGAGTCGTGTATTCATATCCCAGGGTAGGAAAAGTACTTCTGATGACCCAGCCTCCCCCTCCCTTTGTGCCTGTACTCACAAAGTAATATAGTGCAACAAATACGGTGCTTAACATAATACAAGGTTTCTGCCAATTCCCTGTAGTTGCAAGGAAGAGTTTCCCTTTCCCATTCCTCCTACCTTTTTGCAGGGCCAGAACCTGATCCCTATGCAAGGTGAGTGAACACAGCAGGACTCTGCTCCTGGCTGTTGTCCCCTCTACAGATGCTCAAGCTAACTCAGATGATAGTCTTGGACTCATGGATTTTTCCCTAAGGCCAAACAAGGAGCAACTGTTGGATATATCTTTATTTGTTCTGCTTTATTTTTGTTCTTGTTTTGATGGGGTGAGAGGCAGGAGAATTTTTCTTTCTCCTCTCCTTTTGCTGCTGAACAAGACACGGTTTTCTGGACAAATGTCATCTGGCAAACACTGCTTTTACACAAGACCTGCCCAGCCCTTGTGTTGCCCTGCTTTCTCCTCCCGCATGCTGCAGCCATTGGGACTTTCTGCCTTTGTGTGAATGATTTCCCAGTTGTTTCTGAGGGACAGGTGATTCTGGGGGTGGTGGTGCTCAGCAGGTGTTCTCCAGGGCCCCTTCCTTTGTGAAATTCCATGTCACAGTGGCTGTGCAGTGCAGGAGGCAGGTTCGGAGCTGTGGGTGGTCCCCATGGCCTTTCCCTCACCAACCTAAAGCAAGTCTCTTACTGTCTGCAACATCCATACGTTAAATACTGTCAGTCTCCTCTCCTACCACAGCTCTTTTTTACTTCAGTAGAGCTATTTCTGATGCACACGGAAAAGCAGAGAGAGGAGGAAAAATAAAGGCTCAGTCCTGTAGTGAAACACGCTGTCTCTCAAAACATTGAACCATGAACACTTTTTTAAGACCAGTTCAGATTCTAATGAGGGAACAGAAAAAAAACCTCGCTCATTGAAGAGTGACATAACATTCGCCTCAAGTGGATTTGCTAAGAGGCTGCTCAGAGCTCTTTATGGCACAAAACCTAGAAATTTGTAACAGAAAATGCTGACAAACTACAGCTATATATGGATCATCCCTTATAAACAAAAATAAAGTGATTGATAACATCCATTTGAAGAGACCAAAACCTTATTGCTCACTCATTGTTGTCTCTGCTTCTTAAAAAGTGCAGGGCTTCCTAAAATGCTTTCAAGCATATGCAAAGGGTAATAATTATAATAGTAATGATTATTTCATTTATAAGGAACTGTCAATTAGGGATCTGCACTATATTTGAAAATACACCTGAAGAAATTGTTTTAAGCCAGTGGAATCACTTCTCTGGGTCTGGACTTTGCTTCATTTTCTGGCATTTTTACCACTAAAGACATTATCTTAAATCAGTGGAAGGCTTTCATTACCAAGTTATACATCATCATTCACAGCTTTCAGGAAAAGTTTTATTTATTTCTCATTATATAAACTCTAAATCATCTTAATGCAACCTGACCTAGCCATGTCCTCCTCCTCTAAATAAGGCACCTCCCCAACTCATCAACCCATGGAAAATTATAGGATAAGCACCTGCCACAAAAATATTTTCTGTCTTTGTCACTATATTGTAAAAAGCAGACGAACAACAAAACCTGTTTCATTTATTTGTTTGAGCCAAAGCCTTGTCTGTAGCCTGCGAGGCAGGTGGCTGCTGCAAAGCAACGGGCAGGTCCCCGGGTCCGTGTGCAGCCCTGGATCATTGCAAATGCCTGAGCACAGGGACTTCTCCCTGTGCACCTCACAGGCACTGCTGGGCTGGACTCCTGCTTGACTAAAAGAAATAAAAGGGAAAGCAGATTTGCCTAACCACAGTATGACTACACAGTGTTGAAGAAGAACTCTTAAAAGCCAGTGTCTTTGTGAATGATGACTTCTGTCGGCATGGTGCTGCTTTGAAACATGTATTTTTACCTGAAGCAGCTTAAAAAAAAAAAAAAGTACATCCTTACTTGGTTTATTTTATTTTTTAAAAAATTATTTGAGATGGTAAATGAGGACAATGATTTAGGGATCTGGAAATACCTGCTCACAGTTCAGAGACCCCAGCAGTACTGAGTTCAGCCCATTAAGGCAGAACTTAGAGCACAAAAATTCACCCACATCTCAAGATGCACATGAAAGGGCTACTCCAAGAGCCACAGACGCTATGTTACAAGGATGGCAGCATCTGGTTTAGTCCCTTAACTTTTCCAAATGTAAAGGACAGTAGAGTTTACATTCATTTTCCATTTTCATAAGTCACTTCAATAATCCAAATCTGTTTAAACCCAAATTTTAATATACTAAAACAGGGGGAGGGTATCTCTGTTGCCTCCTTCCCACAACTTAAAACGCACCAGCTATTAAAGCAGCAAGACATTTAAATGACTATTCATTCTGATTTTTTTTTTTAAAGCAGTGCTAGGCTTTCACCTGTATCATTATTATGTAGGCAGTGACAGATGGCAATGAAAAAATATAAAATAACTCTTAGAGTATTAACTTTTTTCAGTACCGTATGTGTCAGATTCTTTAGCATAAATAAATGGCATTACACAGTCTCATTAAATCTATACATCTGTGTAGTAACTTGCAATTTATGGATATTTTCTGACACAATGTTCAAACCAACAGGTTTAGCTCACATGTTTCTTTTCTCACCATGCCATCTCCAAGTCACCAGAAAAGCAAACAAAAGCAAAACCCTACACTAAATATTCCTGAAGAAATCTATGAGAAGATTTGCTATTCATCATCTACACATATTTAAGGGAATGAGAAGGGAAGAGGGTGGTGGGATCATGGAAGAAAGGGACTGGAGAGAGCTGACAAGTAAAACACATAATTAGGCACCTAAAATTTACATCTTTAACAAGTAAGGAATGAATCCCCAAGTAAGATTAAAACAATAACAATAAGGACACAAACAGGCACGTTTTCTCCTATTGCCCCCACCACGTTTTCACCAGAGCACCCAGGAGCCCTGAGCAGATCCCCCACAGACTGCTGTGCCCAGACAGAGCAGGGACTGCAGGACTGAAGGCTGAGCTGGAGCAGCTCAGGCTGCTGAGGAGCTCTGGCAATCACTGACCACAGAGAAAGGTGCTGTGAGTGGCTTTCGGCACCACTCACCATTGCCCAGAGGAATCAGGAAGGTAGAGACACAACAGCTGTGTACTCTGAAGCATCTGATACTTCCTCAGGCCTTTCCCAACCATGTCCCATAAACTCAGCTACCCCATGGGAAGCACGTGTCCCACCACGCCGCAGAGCCACGCACACAGGCTCAGGTGGATGGCAGGATGAGTTCTTGCTTCTGCAGCCCGGGTTACAGGGGGACAGCAGGGAAACTGCACCTCCTGGGACACAGGGCCCTGAGGAATGGCAGGAGAGGGCTGGCACACCAACCTACTCCTGGGAGCACTCCCAGGCCCACCTTCATTCATCCTTGAACAGGAGCAGGGCAGCTGTGGGGAGCTCACAGCTACTCTAGTCCCAGTTAAAAAGACTCTTTTTGGACAATAAGTTGTGTTTGGGAGCCCTCACTTTAACACAAGAGTCCGCTGGCCCAGGCTGGTGGAACAGGATGCAGCACCACTTGCTGTTACCAAACATTTATTAAAGATGTCAACAGAAGATAAAAATCTGTAAATGCAGCCACAGTCCCAGAACAAGGAGACCAGCAGCCCTGCAGCCTGAGTCCCCATGGCTGTGTTTCAATAGCTACCTCCACTTTCAAATCCTTTGGCAGTGCTTTTGGAGATGTTCTCCCAAGGATCTGGGGAATTGTTCACTGAGTATCAATGAGCACTCCTGCCTGAACACCAAGTCACACCTTAGACAAACTCAAACCCAGGTGACACATTACCAGTGGAAAGATGAAATCTGGCATTAGCAGAAACTCCTGCACGTCACACCCTTTTGTCTGCTTGGGTTAAGGATCTGCTGGGAGCTATTTATGGACTGGCTCTTTTCCTCTAGGAGGAGCTGGTATTTCTGCCTAAAATTAAGATGGCTTGACACTTCCTACGATGAGGCCCTGTTTTTTACTTGCTTATCACTTTGCCAAAAACAAGTTAGGCTGAAATGTATAGACAATATTTTAATTTTGTGTGTGTGAAACTGCAAATCAAAACAGTTGAACTGGCTCTGACAAAGAGGTCAGAGAAACCACTACCCCTGGGTTCTTAGTGTTCAGGTCAGGTGATCCACAATCAGCCAAAATAACAAAACCTGCTTTCCTATGGGTTTGTACCCACAGTGTCTTTCAAGCCCTCCTTCCTTGCAGGAAGTGTAATTTGGGTACCTGCTGCCAAACAGAATGAGTGACTTTAAGTTCCATTTGCCTTTCCCCTCACTAATGAGGATCAGCAATCCCAAGAGATTCCCTGACCATGCAACTTCATCTCATGGGTACGCTTCTACTGCGTCAGTTCAAGGAAAGTCAGACCCAGAGACAAAACATCACTGACATGACTTACTTTGGTTTTGAGGACAGGTCATGTGCATTTAAAAATCATTACTCGCTGCAATGAAAAGAAAGAAAAAAAAGAAAAAAAAGGGAAAGAAATTGGCATCCTAAGAGGCTCACTAAAACTCTTTAAAGTGCATAATTCCATCATCATACTGTACATAGCACACGATCTCTGAGGGGTAATTATCCATGCATTGGAAGCCAGTGTGAATATACACACAGTCAATATGATGTGCTTGCTGCTGTTTCTCTTTTTTTTTATTTTTTTTTTCAAATCAATTTTAATTGTTGTGGATCTATTTCTGCTAATAAAAGAGAGTGAACTGATTCTGGTCGGATGGATTTCTGGATACGGAAAATGAGTGAGCAAAACATGTGAGAGTACTTACTGTATTACCAGAAATATTTATAAATGGCTCTTCCCTCCCTCAGCTGGCAGAATATCAAAGCACTGAGGAAGCAGCACGGATGGCTTCTGAAGGGATGGAGAAAGCAAAGGTCCACTCTTCCATCACCAGCCCAGGAAAACAATGCTACAGAGCTTCAGCAGAAGCCCAGGCTGGAGCTGCTCTAACAGCAACATCTCCCGTCTTGTCAAGGGCGAGCACTCCTGTGAGTGCAAACTCTGCCAGAAAGGATCACAAATGAGCCCTACATGGAATATATAATGTGTCCACTGCATTGGGACAATACATGGAGACTCAAGGTTTTTTGTAAGAAAGATGTGATTCCCAGGAATGTCAGTCATTCCACCTGAAGACAATCACCTTCTCTGAGGGCTTGATGCCTCCATATACCAAGTTCATCCCAGACTCTTTGGGCTTGACAGTATTGAAACATTCCCAGCACTATTACAATGCATTTATTAGCTGCATTTATTATCAGCAAATGAAAAACGTGGAGACAAGCACATTTATGAGGAACACCTACAAACACCTACCCTTGCATGAGAAGCCAGCTGAGCCAGGAAGAACTGTGTCCCCCAGAGCTCCTGCAAAGGGGGCTCCTGCAGAGGTACACACAAAACACCCAGCAGTACCAGGGTGCAGATTCCTTGAAGGGACGTGTGCCTTTGTGTAACTCCCACCTGCACACAGACCAGCTTTCCAGAGCTGGATTAACCAAGTACTCACTCCAAACTTTGCCTAATGTCATGATTTGTTTCTTTGTATCCCACTTGTATCCCGCTCGTGAGGACTGCGGGTTTTTCTGGGGGAGATGAGCACCCCATTGACAGCTGTGCTCCCGCTGTCCCAAGCCTGCTCTCCATTCCCAGTGGTGGAGGATTACAATAAGGTGCCTCAATTCCCAAGTTAGCCTGTGCATGTGAAAACGCCTGGGGGTCCTGATTCAGTGCAATACTTAAGCAATCACTGATCTTTAATATTAAAGTCAACAGGACCTCAGTACATCCATAGGTAATTACATGAATTCATCACTGGGCTGAGCAAGCATGTTCCAGCTCACAAAAGCAACGAAAGGACAACGTGCAGGAAGAACGAAAAGCCTTCAGGAAAGGATTAGCAGTGTCACAAGTTAAACATCTCCTCCCTGATGACATACAGGATCGGGTCAACTGCGCAGGCAAGCCAGAATACTGTAGCATGAAGTCATAAATGGTAGAGCCTGCTCACACTACTGCCTGTAGTAGCTCTGCAGGTAACAAATACAGAATACTAATGCACAATAAGCAATACTTTAATAGCTCTACTCTGTAGAAGAGGTAGGGATTTTTCAGTGTTTAGCAGCAAATCATTGCTATTCCAGATCTCCTACACGGCTGTTTTAATCTACCTAGCAGATTTAAGTGTAAGAAATAACAATAAACCTCTCTGTAATCAACCCCTGAAACCCTGCAACTCTTGCTTTATGGTTCTAAAAACCATAACCTAGGAGGGCTATAACCTAATAGCGATATGCTGTCATTAACTGGCTACTGAATTACAACAAATAATGTGGAACGACCTGAGCAGCAACTCCACCCTACTATTTTAAAAATAGCTTGTTACCTATTTGGTGACAATACGAACACATCTCAGTTATATAGTGCTAAGCAACCTAACACTAGTTATGACCCATCGTGGCTTTAAAAAAAAGGGCATTATTTAAAAATCATCTTAATCCACACTAAATATACAAGTTCTTCAGATGATTATGTCTTCTCATAAGTACAGGAAATATCAAGAATTTACAGTAGGTCGTTTGAGTCCCTTCATTTACAGCAGGCAGAAAGCAGTTCAGCACCTGCTGAAATAATTGCCAAGAAAGGAAAAGATAAAGATATAAAGCAAATTTATTTGCTGTCTAGCAGACTTTACATTCAATTTTCCCTTGTCACATTCCCATCAAGCATATGTACCTGCACAGTTCTAGTTGTGAAGGCTACAGTCACAGCCATGTTACATTCAACTACCCCTGTGCCAAATTTGATCTGAGGGGTTCAGGAAGGCAGCGTGAGTACTCCCAGGAGAGACACAGAATTTTATGTATCACATGCCATGCTTCATTTATCTGCTTGCATGTGTACAGTGAGTTCACTGACTTCTTTTAAAGTTCTGGAACATTCACAGCCACCTTTATTTGTGCATATATGCTAAAGACTTTGCAGAAAGTGACTCGCTCATATAACAATGCCTTGCTACTACTCTTGTTGCCAGGTTTCTGGCCTGGGGCTTTGGGATCAGCAGCTTCCTTAAAGATATCATCAACAGGGGATTCTCACTCTAGGGTAAGAATAAAGCATCTACCATGAGGCAGAGCCTGAGATGTTTAAAACTTGGAGATTTATTTCAGGCAGCTGCACCCCGCACACACGGAGGTGGAATATTCCAGTCTCCAACTTACAGTTCTGGTAACAGGAAAACAGAGTTTTTTTAGTGACTACAAAACACAAAGAAATAATCATATGGGTCAAACAATCAGAAATGTTTCATTTGCTGTGAAAATCATTTGAGCTGACTCAAGACATTTGTTTGGGAAAAACAAAATAAAACCATTCTTAAGTTTGTCACCTCCCGCTTTCAAGTGCTGGCCCTTTGGAGCTGAAATACGTAATTTTGAAACAAACATGGAAATGTTTTCTACTTTCAAACATTAAAAGCCATTTTAGTGTTGCTGAAGCATTTCCTCCCCCAACATTTTCATCTAATTTGACTCAAATTTCATTTTGGTTCCTGCTTGCAAGCTCCCTTTTTCAACGAATTTATTGTCATTCCCACCTAGTGGTTTCCACAACAAGCTCATTCCCAGCAGGCTGTAAGGATACAAACAAGTCTCAAGTCAGTCTTTTGCATCATGAGCAATGGAAGCATTGAACTAATTTAAATGAAATAATTTAATTTAATGGGCATTATTTAAATAAATATTTTTAAAAATTAAAAATACCTAAAAAGGTGAAACCTCTGCATGTCCTTAACTATAGGATGACAATTACATAATATTTTGGAGAGTGATACTGCTAAGCCTCCTATCCTGTTCTTCAGCACAGATGGTTAATTCAGAATCCTTCACTGGCTGCCCAGGCACAGCAGGACAAAGCAGCTCTGCAGCCACTGCACCTCCATGCTCCTGGAGCTGCACCCTCTGCCGTGCCTGGAAACAAAGCATCTGGAAATTACCCTGCGGTGGAATGACAAGGCTGGGATCAAACAGAAAGGCTGTGTGTGTCCGTGTGAGCAGTGCTGCCCCAAGCACAGGGCGCAGGCTCTTCAAGGACCCAGCTCTCCTCTCCCACTGCCCTTCCTGCCTACCTGCTACAGCCCTGGCTTCGCTCTAGCTGTGCTCCCAGACACAGGGGAGACCAGGGAACTCAGCACGAGGCTCCTATAGATACTCCAGTGCCTTGCTGAATTTATAAATCCCTTCACTTCTCTGAGCTCTAAACTTCCACTCAAGATCAGTTAAGACACTTCCATAAATCTTACGGCATCTAGTTGCATCCTTAGGTGCTTAAACACGTGTTTAAACAGGAATCTAAATCGCTTTGCAACTCAGTTCATCTAAAAAATGGAGATTGTAATTCTTTATCTTATGGGGTTCAGAGACAATAAATTGATTAATGCTGGAGATTAATGTTCATGTGCTTAAGTCAATGGAAGCAGAAACAAATCCTAATTCAGGGTGACACAGAGCACTTACAGGACTCCCAGCATTTGTAAAGCCAGTGCCTTCTCTGTCATGGAGAAGATACATCTGCTTGCAAAGAAACTTGCACAGTCTTCACTCTATATATTCTGGCTCAAGCTAGAAGCAGCAGTCTGCCTCTTTTATGAGTCCTTCAGAAAAAATATCTCTGTACAGCCTTTAAATTATCTACTGTTGGATTCAATGAAATTGATGAAGAAAAGCTTGGAACATAAATCCAAGTGACAACTGAAGTTTAACACAGGCTGCAAGGAAGAGAAAGGCAGGCAGGACTTTGCATATGTTTGCACAAAAGAGAAATTGTTCAAGCGAGTGGGAAGAAATTTCTAAGGCTGATGCCTTATAATATGACCCCACACCAGTTGAGATGTCTTTCAGAAGGACCACATCACGTGCTGTTGATTCCATGACTCATTTTTTCCAATGTTAAAAGTATGGCTGGATACCATACCAAGAAGGGAAATTATTCTGTGTCACTACAGTAATTTTTTCTTATATTGCAAACAGAATACATTGATTAAAGCACAAAGAATCTGGATGTTGATTTAAGGCAAAATAGGTAATTAACAGTAATTTGGAAAGAAGAAACAACATCTGCTAAAGTAGCATCTCTTCAAAGAGTCAGGGAACAAAATCTTATCCAATATCTATTATTCAATCCATTTTATCCTCTATAAACAACACAACGAGCACCAGCTTTAAAGAGGGGTTGCATGAACAGAAAATATCAAGGCTGACATTGTGAAAGTCATGGAGATGAAGCAGACCTTGATTCAGGTGGAAGGAAGAACCTCTATCTCCCTTTGGCATCTGCCAGACACTTTGAGCACTTACTCAGGCTGAAGGAGCCCAAGCTCTCCGTGGCGCTGCTGCAGCCTCTGCCTTCTAAGCTGGCAAGGGTGTTGATCACGCATCTGTTTTCATCACAAATTCCATCTGGATTTTAGAATTCTCAATTTAGATCTCATCAAGACTCACACACATCTGCAGAGAGCTTTGATTTCTAGACACCAAAGGCTTCCAGTGGGAAAAAGCTGCTCTGAATAGTTTCCCACCCACTCTCACAGCAACTGATAACAGTGCATTTGTGCCAGTGCTTTTGGATAGAAGAAGTACACACATACACACACACACACATACACACACACACATATATATATATGCAGACACATGGGCTGCTTCTGGTGAAGCTCTGCTCTTTTCTTAGCTTGGGTTTGGATGTCCTCGATTGAAAAACATCACAGCAACCTGAACTCATCAGTCTGCCCTGAGCCCAGCAGCACAGGTTTTAATGAGGAAATATCTGCTGATAGCTTTTGTTTCTACTGTACCTTTAACTGTTGGCTGGAGAATTCAGGAAAGGACTTGGATGTCAGCTGGATATACAACATCATTGGCCACTGGTCAATCATCAAACAGCAGGGCTGAATGGAATGGATTTGACCCAGAGGTTACCAATTTTTCAAAATATTACATGTGACCATTTCTTAAACAGATTAGATGACACATTCTCAGCCAAACATACACCAGGAAATGGGACTGTTATCCTCTGATTTGCTCTCTTTTTGGAAAAAAACAGAGGGCAAACTTTCAAAACTTTCAACCTTCTTAAAAAGGCAGAGAGCTTTCTGCATTCCTGACCTTTCACTTGCAGAGGGAATGCTGATTTCTTGCTGAGCTACGGCTCTGATCATCCCTGCCAAAGCTAAGACGTACACGAGCTGGCTTACCCTTGTTTCCACTGGCTGCTGGAGCACGCCAAAGAGACTGTGTGCCCTCCTGCCTCCAGCACCCAGCCAAGCAACGTGATACTTTTCAGAACCTTATATAGCACTTTAAGAGCTGTATAGAGGAGCTCGAAACAGGATGACACAGAGGGCAGTGGTGCAGGGAAGTTGAGAAATGTCTTCTACTTTTGCTCTCAAGCAGATCAAATGGTCAGTTCCAAAGTGGGGCATGATCAACTCCCTAACTTTTTGGAGGAAAAGTTAGCTGAAAGACTAGAATAACATAGAGTAGGAGTGGAAGTGGATGTGCTCACCCACAGACAAAAAAAGAAGGTTTATTCAAGCATTGCAGTATGACAATCATGCAATGCAAATGCCCCAGTGAAGTGAAAATGTGCAGTCAGCCCTCAAGCCCCAGGTTTCAGCATTCCCAAGGCAGGACATCAAACTGCAGCACTGTGAGAGTGGCCTTTGGTAGTGTCATTTCTCCCAGTAAGCCCAACAGGAAACACAGGTGTTGAACAACTACTTCTGAATACCCAAGCTACTGCAAGAACATCAAAGCTTGTGCCTACAGATCCTAAAAAGTGCCAGGGTTCCTCTGTGCCCAGTGCTGTTTTACCCAGTGTAAGGAAAAGGTGAGACAGAATCAAGTTCTGTCAGGAGGTCTGTACCTGCACTGCCTACTCATCTATGCTGGTATTTACTGTAGTGCCTAAGATGGGCCACAGTCCTATGACACTACTTCTGAATGAAGAAAAAGGGATCAGTGTTTCATTTTACAACCATTGCAGCACAGATCCGGAGTGCTCCCTATGAGTATCAGCACAGACAGGCTGCATCTTCAGGCCCGAGGAGAAGAGAATTTGGCCCAAGATGTTAAAGGGTTATTTTAAGGAATGCTTTTCTCTTTCTCCCTTCTCTCTCTCTCTCCATTTGTTTGTTTTGGAATTGATACCAGGAAAAAAAAATGTAACTAGGAAACAGAATACATAACCGCCTGAGGTGATGTACAAGAAGTTTCTTAGCATTCTCTGACTTTTTCCTGGTTAAAACCAGTTTGCCTGGGGATGGGCCAGCTCGGTTTCGGCTTCTCCTGCTTTCCCAACATTCCACAGAATAGCATGACCTTCATTAACTCAACACAGCAACTGGATCCAGCTAACAAAATCCAACGCATGTAGGCACTTGTCCCCCTTGTCCTCAAGGGTAGAGAAACACGGATACCGTTGTTCCAAAACTGGCCTTGTCATTTCCAGTCCTTATCCTCGCACAACAGATGCTATCAGGACTGCTCCTCGCTGGTCAAAGGTTGCAGCAGCTTCTCTGCACCCTTTCTGCTTACTGGATTAACAGCAGTTGTTCTCTTAACTGTGGATCTAGTGAGAGAACTTTGCAAAAAAATGGTTTACAAGAAATGGTAAAGAACTAGTAGCCAGGGCTCTATACTTGTGTTGGCTGGGTGTCAGGGCATTTGTTACTGAAAATATGGACTAATCCATATTTCAAAAAAAAACCAAACAAAACCAAACCAAACAATCTCAGAAAACTTCAGAATTGTAACAGTCTGGACATGGTTTGATGAACTGCGGGCATGGGGGTAGGAAAGGTCTAGTCAGCCTGCAATATTACATATCTGGAGATACAACAGAGATAGTAAGGAATGCACTGAAGATAACAGTCTGGCCTCGTATTTCAGTGTTTATTCCAACTTTCCATGTTTTCAGACAAAATTCCATGTATAATAAAAGAACTCCAATAGCTATGGGCAGCAGAAAGCAAGACACTATTATGAGCTAAAATAAAGCAAGCTCTCTACCCTTCACACTCAGGACCAGCACTCACAAGCCCAGGCTTGGCAGTGGCAGGTCTTACACATCCCCTACATCCCGCTACCTTCAGTTTTTCTGTACTGACAGGTGAGTGATCAAGAGAAGCTTCAGATCTAGTAGCTTCAAAGTTGGACTCTGCACCTGATCTAGGGCAGAGAACTGCAGTAGAGGGACTGCATCCTTTTATTCACTGTGCTGTTTGTCAGGCTGTACTATCGCTTGTGACAACCTCACAAATGCTAAATTGGCTCTTAACCCACAAAGGCTCCTTGAGTGAAGCCAGCCTTTTGCAAAGCAGCTGTGCTGCCCAAGGACAGGTCCAGAGACAGCTGCTGAAGCCTCAAAGCCTAAAGCCACTGTGACTCAGTTGATCTGCAGATGAGTCTCTGTTCTAACCAAGGGTGTGATGCTGGTCCCATCACTTCTGCAAGGAGATGAAAGCTGGCACAACTCCTACTCAGGGAGGCGTTTTTCCACCTAAGGAAAAGGAATACCCTTGACATAATTCTCACCATGATGTAAGTTGAAGTACTTTCCAGACTGAGACCCTTTTCCCCATTCCGTAAAAGTCACATAAAACTCCATAAAGTCTGCAAAGTAATCAGAATGGAGATGAGCAATGGGAGAGAGAAGGAATAAGCCTGAGTAGAGAGTTGCATAAGCAGTGTTAATGTTTCAGTGGGGTTGGTTAGTTTAGTTTGTCATATCAGCAAAATAAGCAGAAGAAAGTGAAAGTGTTTCATATTTATGAAGTTCCATAAATAGTTCTCAGGACTTTGCTCCTCAGTAAGGATTCCAGGTACTACAATAATACCAGAAGGAATAAAAAGTACTATCAAGCTTGTACAGCAGGCACTGTATCTCTGTTATTTGAGCAAACAGACAGAAGCCTGTCATTTTTATCCCCAGTTTAATCTCAGACATAATCATCTGGTGGTGTGTATATTTAACCAAATTCCTCACTCTAGAGCACAAGAGTTCCACTAGCAGACAGCACCCTGGATGCTGCTACAAAGATCCTTGCTGTTCTGAGCACATATATCAAAACAACCATTGCATTTGAAGTAACCAACATGAGAGGTGGCCTCACCATACTCAAATTCCAAAACAGTTTTGGGCACACACTCCCATCTGTCTTGGTCCTTCCCCATGGAGAGTTTAACCATCACTTCACCATTTACTGCTGCAAGGGCAAATTTATGGCACCTAGTTTTACAGATCTAACAGCTAGTTATCCAAGTCCCTCCCAAGGTTCCCTGTGAAGTCAATCCAAAGAAATAAGTGTCTCCAGAGGGCAAATAACTTCATCCCACTTGTTCTGTGAGATGATGGTTTCTGGAAAAGCCTACAGTACAAGATAAAATTACTAGTTTGGACTAGATACTTCACCTCTGCAAGGCTGAAGTTCCTTGAAATGAACTCCACGTGGATGGCACTATTCAGTGCAGAACTTCACAGACCCTTCCACACAGAAGCTGGAAAATCTTTTATCAGCCATTTCAGCTGAAACCATTTCTTACCAAGACAATGGTCCTTAATCACCTTCAGAGCAAGTCATTCTTGGCAGATAACAAGTAAAGCTGGACCACATTGCTATGCCTCCCCACCTTTGGGGGGGATGCTCAGATGGCCCACCACCCCCTCTGTTCAAATTTCAGGAAATCTGAGTCACTCAAAAATCCTGAAATTACACAGCTTACTTGTGCCTTCATTTCCACGTTTTACACGTGATGTTCAAGTCATGTTCTTATAATATTCTAGGCCTTGTCTGGCATTGAAAAAGTTTTAGCCAAGAGTGTTTTATGTTACTGGAATTGCTTATACAAAATTCCCTTTTACAGATTAATTTATGAGAGAAGAAAATCCTGTACTTATCTTAATTACTTTATTGATTCTTGGAAAAAGAAATACAAACTCAAGCTGGGAAGAAGGAAAGATAACATGCACTTGTCTTTCACATACAGTCAAAATCTTTCCATTGATGCTCTTTTGTAACGCCCAAGATCCACTTTTCTGCTCTAGAGTGGTAAAAACTGACCCTTTTCTTTCCCCCATTCCCATGAGAGAAACAACTACAGAGAAACAGCAGGAGGGGAAAGACAGGGAAAGACAGACTAAACTATGAAAGCTTTGCTATACTACAGCTTTACAACAAGGTTACGTGCTTTCACACAGAGCACTGTACGACAAGGCAGAACCTACTGTTAACTCCCTGTGAAACAGCAAAAGGAAAACCACCATTAATGAAGGGGGTAGGATGGATTAAGGAGTCCAGAGAATGGCAGGATTCTGACACATTAGGATGAGGAGAGATTGTCAGGATCTCCTGGTCTGACCTGTCCACTCCCACAGAGCTCCTCTTGTCCATGCCTGCACAAAAGCCACAGCTTGTTGGCTGTTACCTTTCCCTAAAGCACCGATGCTCTGTCCACTGAAGACAGGACAGGGAGCTTAAAGGTTTCTGATCAGCTCGTTTCACTGCCTAGCAAACAACAGACACATTACATACCCAGCTCTTCTGGGGACAGGCCTGAGCTCCAATGGTGTGACCACAGTAATTAATTCAGGACTCGTTACAGGCATGTTGTGATGTGCCCTGAAAATGCCAGGACACATGGATGCACTCAGTCACCCATCATGCAAAGCCTTCCTTCCCATCACGCTTCCAGCCAGGACACTGAGCAAGGCCAGGTTTAATCCCAGATTATGAGAGTGCATGAGAGCATACTGCTGGAAAGAGCGGATTAACAGAAGCTGGAGTTCCTCCTCACTCCCTCCACAAGTATTGCTAGGGCTGAAGTCCTGCTGCCTGACTCACACAGCTCCCCACACACCCTGAAAGAAACAATCTTCTCAAAGACCTATGAACTGAAATAGAAAAGAAACCCTGTGGGTTTGCTGACAGGGGAAAACAAAAAAAAAAAAACCAACAAAAAAAACCCACCAAAAACAAACAAAACAAAAAACAAAACAAAAAAAAGGCAAAAGAAAAGATCCTAAAAGAACACATGCTTGGATATTTTCTAGGACTTCCAAAAAAAAAAAAAAAAATTAATGGAGAAAAATCACTTTCATAAATTTAAAAGATTCTTACTAGGTAATTCTTATAAAAACTAGTTACTGCTCAAGAGAGCTGTATTGGCTATGTTCTAAACCAGAGCAGCAACATAAAAACTGGAAAACTAAAAAATCCTCTTGCAGAAAACTCTGTGTTTTAGCTTTTGAACTCTGTTTTTTCACAGCTCCAGGTTTTCATCTGATTTTTGAAGCCCAGCCTGGTCACACAACCAGAAGAACAGGAACCCACAGCCTATGGTAGCAAGGACATGAGAACAAGCAGGCAAGGGATGAGAGTTCTATCATTTCCTTGCTCCAGGAATGAACTACACCATGGCAGCACCATGCGAACCTGGGTCCTGATCTGAGGGATGGAAAAACAATCACTTCTTCCTACAGCAAAACTGTAAAGGATCAACAGGTTTTCTGTAAGATTTAAGGAATAATAAAAAAAAATAAATAAAATTAAAGACTAGTTGGCTTTTATTAAGAATGGTGGCTCTCAGATTAGAGGTTACATTATCACCAATTGGTTTGAGTTCTTTGGTTGCTGCCTGAGCAGAGCTGGAAAACAGATTTGTACTCCCTGCAATAAATTATTGACTGCTAGGGCTCTCAGGAAGACCAAGGTGTGGTCACTTGCTGGCAAGTGAAAGAGTGTTTGTTTTCCAGCCTTTCCCCCAACTGGAGGAAAGGTGCTCATAAAGCAAAATGCAGAAGAAAAGCCAAAAGTGAGAGCCAGGATTCCCATAAGTGACTTTTTGGCGTTCAGCTTTTGACCACATTAAACCACAGAAGCATCCTCAGAGCATCAGGGCACCCTGCAAGAAACACAGGGGTTGGAGACATCTGTGTGAAAATGCACAGAGCTGGCTGACCTTTGCTACATCTCCTTCTCCAGAGCCACAAGTAAACATCATCAGGAATGCAGAAAGCACAGATCACACGCACACCACACAGAACAGCCACACAGAAAACACAGAAAGACCACTGTGGTTGTACCAGGCCACTGCTAACAGCCTCTAAAGGACATTCCTGTCCTGTGTTCAGGTGGGATTTAATCAACTGTCTGCCCACCACCCATCCTGGAAGCAGACAAGGAAACATCCTTACCCCTTTACTTCCTTGGGAAGGAAAATGAAACAGAAAGGTGAAGTAGATTAAGTCTCCCCTGTGATCCAGAAGTAGATTTCACCACCTCCTGCCTTCCAACCCAGTTCTCATTCCTGCAGACCACAGCACCTCTCAGATTTGTTCCAGGTGAGCAGATTGATATCCTAGAGGAGGAAAAGTCATAGAGAGGGACTCTATGACTCTAAGAGCCAGGAGGGACTCAAGGATTCAAAGGTTTGGTGTGATTTATAACCAGCACCCTGGGAATGGTAAAGGCTGATAAAATTTGAAAGCAAGCAAAGTAAGAGCATAAAATTGGAACAGGAGCTAAGATGCTGTTTTAAATGTGACGACCTGACTGCAAACATCAACTCCTTTCACACTTCCCCAGTGCCCTCAAAAGCCTTTAGACACAAGGCAATTTGTATTTCATTCATGATTCCCTGGTACTACAACAGTTAACATCTCAGCACTCTTTCCTCATGTTTTGCCTCCTATGCAGCAAAATATTAAATATTATGTTTAAATAAAATGTTAAATAATTTATGAAAAAAATCCCAACTTTATCAATGTTATCATTCCTTAGAGCATTGCCAGTTCAAAGCCCCAAAGGATGTGAAATTAAATGCCTGGTGTCCTTACATCTTGTATTTTCTAGGGGTTTTTGTTGCCGAGAGCTTCAATGACATCAGGCTGTTCAGAGTTATCCTTCGTGGGTGTTTTCATCATTCTGACCTCCTGTTCTAAAACACAACTGCTAATTCCTCCACGTTAGAAAAAGGACATTTTAATAAACCTGACAGCTCTACGTCGTATCATTATAAAGCAATGCTCCTTGCTAACTCCTGGCTGTGAAAAGTTGGACCTGACACTAAATCGTAGGCTCTGGAAACAGAAAAGATACCATGGCTAGACTGAACAGCAGTTAGCATATAAATTCCCAGGTGAAACACTCCATGGTCAGAGGCTCTCAAAAAGAGCATACTGAACTTCAGAGCCCTGAAGTTACAGGCTAATTTCAGTACTTGGTAAATCTTAAATAAAGCCTCCATGTGAGCCTTTTTAGGATTGTGGCCCTCATATGTTTCTAACTGAAGAAATGAAAACTATCATTATATAGCTCTGGAAAAGGCTTATCCCCAAATAGATCCTATTTACAGGTCAAAATTCTACCCTGTCTTGTTTACATGCAACTCCTATAAAAAAATTAAATACCATGCCCTGAAGATCATAGGATTGTGCAAGTGCCCAGAGGTTCCATGGCATGTTCAGCCTGGAGGTTCCTCTGAGCAGCATCTGCTGCTCCCTTGCTCTCCTGGGTGCCAGGGCACAGCCACGGTGCCAGGGCTGCCCTGGGAGGGTTGACACCCAAAACCTGTGCACGGCCAGCCCTCCCTGCCCGTACACACCAGCTCATTTAGAGCTCGCCCAGAAGCTGCATTCACATCCCTGACCACACTGCAGATGTACTCTGAGAGGAACAGAACCATGAAAGCTTTTGGAAAACTTGCCCTTGAACTCGAATTTCAAACTTTGTGCCTATCACAGGCCCGATAAATTAGCAGATACAGAAAAATGAGTTTCTACAGAAATAAGAACCGTGCTGCACTTGAGTTAATTTAAGAGTTAAGGCTTTCAAGATCACTGGCATTTTTCCTGTCTCCTTAAAAACACTGCCTCAGCCATACCTTGGTGTGCCAACACAGGTGAAACCAAAATGTCAATTTTTTAAATCAAAATCACCTGTCAGGATGGAGTGTGGCATTTCCTGCTGAAAATAGTTTTCAGTTTCTTTTGATAAAAAAAAAAATGCATTTTTTGTTTGTTTTAATGCTCTTTATGAGGGAGCCAATCTGGCTGGCAGCCCCCTCCCTCTCCACGCTGCTGCTGAATTTTGATTGCGTGGGGAAGGCGGGATGGCTGTTAACCTCTGTATCATCGGGTCAGCATCACAACAACATGCTCCTCCAGCAATCCAATGACCTTCTGTCACAGCATTCCTCTACCTCCACTTGTTTTTCCAAGTTTAATTAAAATCCACTGCAGTTTTTTTCCCATCTGCTCTGAGGGGTTGAGTGTCTCAGCCATGTTTCTGCTTCTGGAAAGCAGCAGGAACAGAGGGGTTAATGCTCTGTATTCAGAACAAAAACCACAGAGCTGAGGCAGATCTGCACTCATCCAATCCATTCCCTGACAAAACTTGTTGCTAGTCCTGTCTGCACCATCCTAGATCTCCCAGGTTTCACTGGCTTCTAGCCAAAAGTGTCGTTTTACTCTCATAATGAAGGGGGCCAGAAGGATTTATCTTTCCCAACCTCTCCCTACATTATGTCCATCCCTGCAGAGCAATCTTCTTGTTTTTCCACATTTTCTTGCAGTCTGAAACCCTCCCAAGGGCATATCCCCAAGGATCTGCTGAGATGGAGGGCTTCTCAGCTTACAGCTTCTGCCTACAGTGCTGTATTTAGCCCATTAAAAATCCCAATAAGGTTACACATAAAAGCTCCTTCAAAGTTTTGGCCCTGACACTTTACTCCTCACCTTCTAAATCAAGTTATGCCTTATTTGAAAATCTTCAGAAATTGTTTGGAAGAGTGAATGACCTATTCTGAGGCTTTAAAATTAGATCAAAAGTATAAAGTTGCTTCCTCCCAAGCCACTGTATTACTAAACAAGGAAACGGTCACATAATAAAATTTCCACAAGAAGAATGGAGTCTGTAAACTGAAGCTGTCACAGGTGAAGGGGAAAAAAAAAAAGAAGAAAAAAAAAAAAGGGCTGATGCTGTAGTATTTATTGTATTTATTAAAATCCTGCAAGCTAATTCAACAATATACACATTACAGTTCCCACCTTCAACTTGTGTCATGCAAACTGCCTCCCCCCAAAACAACCATCCCTCCCAAAAACCCAGACCTGCACGGTTGAACATTCTCCCTAGCCACTAAGCCAGGCTAAGAGACTAAGGTTAAGGGGGGGAGATACCTTGAGAAAGTGTTTTGCCTTGATCTGTTCAAGTTCTATGCTACTCTACTGAAGTCTGAGGTTTACAGGCAAGTACAAAGTCTGACCATTGGATCGCTCCTTCCCCTTTTCCAGTCTCTTTTCTCCTTACAAAGTATCCTAAATTAGTCACAATAATCCCACTGACTCATGAAAGCCCTCCCAAAGAATGGAAAGCACACCTGAAAAGCAATTAAAAAAAATAAAAAAAAATTAAAAATTCCAGCCCTATATAATGATATGTCAGGTTTCTCTGACAGGTTTTTTGCCCTGGGCCTGGAAGACTAATCCAACATTAAATTGTTCTCCTGTTGGCCTGTGAAGAAAACTTAACAGTAAAAAATCTGCAGCTGGAACTTAAATAATCCCACTGACAAGGAACAAATACCTGTTCTTCTAACATGGCTGCTGTGACTCCACTGGCTCAGTCACTACTAAAACTGGAGTAGAAACCTTCCTTATTTTTAGGTTAAGTGAGCAAATACGAATTTGAAAGCAGGGGGAAGGATCCTGAAGCCAGGAAGCACTATTTTTACACATTAATTGCTGATAAAACCACACTTAGGGAAAGAATGAACATCCATTGTTCCCCACTGCCATGGTCTACTGAAGAGAATCTCAGCTAGATCAAGCCTGCCTTGAGTTTTACTGTGTTTTGATTCCAGCTTTGATAAGGTCGCACCTTAGAAGAGCCATGCATAGTGTAACAGATGGGGAAAAAGCTTTCAGCTATTCCCAGACTCTGCTAATAGCATTTCTAAGAGAAGAAAAATCAAAATTTTTTTATATTTATATAAATAGGTATGGGTTTTCAAGTTACTTAGGCTCCCACCTCATCCCACCAACCCACACAGGGATGATTCTGCTGCAGTGGAGGCTGCGACAGCTGAGAGTGCAGGGGCAAATACCCCCTCAGGCTGGAGGAGCACCTACAGCTGCTTCCCCAGGGACCAGGATCATGCCTGGCTCCCTCCTAAGCCACCATCCTCAGGAAAGCAACTCCAGCCATGAGCTCTGAAACCCCCCCAGGTCCCCAGACCTAACACTGACAGTCCTACGGTGTCAAAGATCTGTTTGTGTCCAGGGCTTTCTTCCAGAATAAGCCAGCCATCCCCCACTGCTCTTCACACCTGGCACCAATTTCACACTGTGAATTCACCCCTCTGAAGCCTCAGACTCTGCCTTCAGGCCCTTCCTACTGCCAGCTTGGGATCCAATCCATCTTGGGTGTCACTGGTAGGACAGCAGCAGTGTCAGCTACAGGATATACTACAGAATTTAAAAAAAAAAAAAGAAAAAAAAGAAAACATAGAATAGTGAGGTAATGGTGACCTAATTTCCTAGACTGGCTGTCTGCTAACCACAACTTTAAGGTTTCAGAGACTTTGGCTCACTATCAGCTTGCACTAAAAATGCCTTCTCTGCAAACCAGAAATAAGCCTATTATGTTGTTTTCAGATAATACCATCAAAAAAAAAAAAAAAAAAAGGAATGCCACAAACTTGCATCCCCACAAATAACAAACCTAAAACCTTTTTTATTCACATCAAACTTTTACAAGGAATAGGACCTATTGTACAGAAAGGAGCTTAACTCTCATCTATCACAAGAATGATGCTGTCACAAATATGACCCCATACCAAAATTTCTACAACACAGAACTTAACTTTCAGTGAATTATGCTAGAAAGGCCTTCAGTTTAGTATCACTTTATATCTGGTAAAGAGATAAGAGCATTCTACATTATTAGCCCTAATGCAGAAAATGGCTGTAGTGGGAAAGTTTTGGAAACTGCATGCCACAGGAATGAAACGCCAGCATAATGTGGACAGCAATGTGCTTAAGACTGTGGCAGCTGGACCGAGGCAGGAGAGGTCATGCTTAGCAAAGCCTCTGGAATTCCCAGGGATGGTACTGCAGAGACATGAAGGAATTTCTCGGGATGTTGCATACTCAGAGTGCTAAAAAGCAGAAGGTTCTGCACCAGACGGTAACAGCTAAGGTGAAAAGTTTTGGAAGAAGATCTATGGAGGAGCCTATACAATAAAATAGAGATAAGGGCAGGAGCCAAAGGGTGCCAAAAGTAAAAATATTTCAGGTTGGAATGAAATAACAAGACAATTCCGGAAGTCAGTTTAAACCTCTATTTAAAAATATACAGGTAGTTATTTACTTATAAAAGCTCTTGTCTATTTATGTGTTGGACAGTAGTATAGCAAGACCAAAATGTGGTTGTGGTCCACTCTCCCCTCACAATGCTTCAATGTATAACATTTGCACATCACTTTACAGTTGCTAAAAAGCAAAGTAATGAAATTAAATTGAAAGAGGACTAGATCAGTGAAGGAACAGAGCCACCGTTTGTCAAGTGATGTTTGATAGATGTGAGCTTGAAATAGCTTCATCAGTTTACAGCCATATGTGCCTACACTGTTCATGCTTGGGGGTTTGTGTGCACAAGTGCTCAAAACCACAACTCAGCACACCAGACAGAGAAAAAAAACCCAGATGAGGCTGCATTTATGTGGGTCACAAGACTTGGTAAAGACGTTTGCTCTGGAAACTAAAACAGCTATAGAAAAGGTGCAGAGGAGAGGAGGACAAAAGTCTAGCCAAGTTTAACATGGGGTTTAAGGAATCTGAGACAGAGTTGCCTCCTCCAGGACTATGGTCAGTGAGGCTCCTCCATTCATAACCACAGATCATGGCAGAAATGTGGCTGAGAAATGCCAGTACCACACATGGGAACCAGTTAAGGAGCAAAGTATGGGGTTAATCAACAAGGCTCTTAGGTGCACACTGAAGTCTGGTACCAGCCCAAGGGGCTTGCTGGTGTCTTCAGAGCCCTGGGGAATGAGGAGAGCATTACTCAAAGGTAGACAAGCACATAAATGTTCATATAATCAAAGAACAGCTTATGTTGTAAGGGACCTTAAAGACCATGTGGCTCCTACTCTCTTCCATGGGCAGGACCATCTCCCACTATCCCAGATTGCTCCAAGCTCCATCCAACCTGGACTGGAACACTTCCAGGGATGGGGCAGCCACAGCTTCTCTGGGCAACCTGTGCCTCACCACCCTCACAGGGAAACATTTCTTCCCAATGTCCCATCTAACCCTGTCCTCTGTCAGTTTGAAGCCATTCTCCCTCGTCATGTCACTCCAGGCCCTAGTAAATAAACTCTCTCCATCTTTCTTGTCAGCTCCCTTCTAGTACTGGAAGGCTACAAAAAGGTGTCCTTAAAGCTTCCCTTTCCCAGGCTGAACAATCCCAATTCTCCCATCCTTTCCTCACAGCAGAGCTGCTCCATCCCTCTGCTCATCTCAGTGGCCTCCTCTGGATGGCTTCAACAGGTCCATGTTCTTCCTGTGCTGGGCCCCCAGGGCTGGAGGCAGCTCTGCAGGTGGGGTCTCACCTGAGAGGGGCAGAGGGGCAGAATTTCCCCCCACTTCTGCCCACACTGCTTTTAGTGTGGTTCCAAAATCAGATCAAAGACATTTGCTAATACTGATTAACTTGTATAAATCCCAATTCACTTTCTCAAGGGCAAATTATTATTATTATTCCAGAAACAGTCCAATGAAAAACAATCAGGGAAATGCCAAATACCAAACCCTATACATTATCAAGAACAACTGAATGAGGCAGGTTGATTCCCAACAGAAGAGACAATTTTGAGGAGACCTTTTTGAGTTTTTTTATCAGTACAGGAGGGACAGACATCATTCACACGCCAACTGTTTCACAGGGCTAAAAGGTCCAGAAATGAAGCAGCAGTGTAAAAAGAAGAACAGAAGTACACAGATTTGTTTCAATGCCTGGTTAACTCAGGCAAATGTAACTTGGAGAAGAAATCTGAAGTTTTTAACTGAGCACAAAGCAGACTTGCTAAATGGCAGTCCTGGATGAATCTGCCTAAGCTCCTGGATCTAGTGGTTTGTGTTGGACCAGTTGCTGCTGAAAAGCCAGCCAACAGCAAAAATTCCAGATCCAGGAGCTCAGAAAGAATAAAAGACAGTGAGCACAGTGCACCTGATACTCCTTTCAGAAAAGTGAAAAAGAAAATTATTCCAAAGACTGCGTCCTTTCCCTAAAATGTCCTCGATTTTGCTAGTTACACCACCATCAAGCAGACAAAACCATCAACTTTGCTCATTTGCACTGCACTAAGAACCTCAAATGCTACAGAGCACTGAGAGGTTTTAAGGAAAACAGGAAATTTACCATTCTTATCACATAGCATGTTCTATATCCAGCAAAATATTAGGAAAGCCCTTGGTCTCTCAAAATATCCCATATCTAAATGGCAGTCATGAGCTCCTCTAATGTGTCACAGCTGCTTCCAAAGTGATTATTCCGCAGAACTACCCAGAGAACAAAGGAAGACACTTCTCTGCTTCCTGGCTTTTAAATACATCTTTCTCAGCTCAACTGTTCTACTTTCTCCCAGCTTTATTGCAGAAAAATCCTGATGGCATCATGTCTTTCCAGTATTGCTCATGTGGCATTTACAGGATGCTTCTTTACACCGAGGTCTGTTTGCACACATGGATCCCAGGTGCCATTTTTCAGACTGCCTCCATGAGACAAATTCCTTGATAAGAAGAAAAAAGACACGTGATGTTCAGTCTTCCATTTCAAGGAAACAACCAGACTTCCTTCCTGTTTCCAAGAAGCCCTTGTAGTGATAGTAACCCAGCAGCCAAAATAGGTGTAGATGTGGAAATTAATTTGCTAGGACTGATCCCCATTTGTCACACTATCCATGAGGTAATGAATTATCACATCCCAAGAACCCATCTCGGGGTGAGCACGTACTAATCTGTGGTGAATCTTACGCCCTCAAAAACCCACCAAACCACTAAATTATATTCAGTGCATATCCATGAACAATTTTGTATTGTTTGGGTCTGACAGACAAGATATCTTGAGGTAAGGGTGGTTGGAATGGCCTCTCCTGAATATCTATAGATAGATGTTCCTACAGAAATACATCTCCTAGAAAAACCCAGATTTTCTAGGCCATATATACCAAAAAAATCTCTTGTAGTAGTTCCTTCCAGTATGCACCTCAGATGTGATCAAAGCTGAGAGCATTGGCAAATTCCTACTACAAGCAATTAAGGAATTCAGTAAGTTCTAAATGTGCATCCAGAAAACTTTTGACACTTAAAGGTATGTTTTCAAAGCAGCTCATGGGAGGTACATGCACAAATCCCATTATTTGATAACAGGATTAGTGAACTGTGCTTTGAAAATATAACCCAGACTGTTTTGGCATTAACAGGCACATTTACAGATCTCAAAAACATTAAAATTTATTCTTTCTACTAACTACTGTCCGAAAATTCCAGGTAGCCAGCTCCAATTAATCCCTTCTCTCATTTCTACCTGGGCAGCATACCCTGTTTGACAGAATTTATAACGGAGGAGTGACCAAACTGAATTTTGATCATTGGAGTGAATTCTTTATTTCAACCATATCACAGAAGAATGGCATTTGTTATCTTCTTATAGTAAGCACATGGGGAAGGAAACAAAACCAAGTTTTATTATGGATATTTACATTAAATAAAAATGATTGCACATTTTAAAAAACCCAAAACCAGTAGTTAGCAAACTAGAACATCAGATGCTCTAAATCAGAAGCCCTTTTTAGATCTGTACTTATGTCCCCTTATACCAAATGAAAATTTGGCACCAGATGAAGGGTTTTGATCTGTACAAGCATCTTTCATAAAAATTAAAGCAAACTTGCCAGCATACTTACACAAAGCTTGCAGGAGGTTTTATTAAAAATTGTATGTGGTTTAGCCAAAATTCCCACAGCCATGAGAATTTCAGTTAGCCAAGGGAGAGTTAAATCTCAAGCAGTAAGTCTGAACATTGATTTCTGCTGCTACTCATTCATCTGAAATGCAGGCATCTGAAGACTTTCTTTTTTGTGCTATCATGTGGCACAGCAAATGTAAAGAGAAAAACTTTTAGTCCTCACTATCTCCAAGCTACCCCAGTTCTGAAGTAAAATTCAGAGCAGTTCATCCAGCTAAAGGGAGTTCACAACCATGCCTTCATGTACCCCACCAGGGTTTCCTGCAGGCAACCGCTTCCTTGCTATAGACCTAGCATAGATCTTGCCAAGAAAATTTTGGTTTTCCCACTGAAACTCATGCCAATCAACAAGGTAGCAAACTCATGCTGGAGCTGCACAAAGTCACAAAAAGAACATGGAAAAGACATTGCTGCTGCACAACTGCGCTGTGATCCATTAAAAGGGAGTGCTGGTGTACGTGTACGGCCTTCGCAGGCTTTGGCTGGGGTTTCAGAGTAGAGAGGGTCTACCACCAGCCTTGGAAGGAGAATTTGAGAAGATGAGGAAGGCATTGCTTAAGGCTCAGACAGGCACACAATTGGTGACCCCCACAGAGGTAAAAGGTGCCTCGTTGCCCTACGTGACTCTCAGCCCTCCGCCGTCAGGCCATCGTGCCATATGATCCCATTCAGAAATGTGTCAGACTCCTGCCCACATTCTGGCAGAAGCAAAAGGGCAACTGCTTCATTCCTAGTCTGCTGCTTCTCGTGACAATTTTGTAAGTTTAATTAGCTTGCCACACTGTCTGGTATTCACCCCTTCCTGTACTGCTCAATGGGCCCAATCCCATTCCCTTTCAAAAGGTTTAATTTATCCAGTGGGCTGGATGTGGCAGAACACACCTTCATTTCCTGACAGAGAGGAGAGATTCCCACACTAGTCTGAAATGGGAGGTCCTGAAATGGAAGATGTCTCGTGGCTGAAGTGCAGACCTCTGTGTGGGCCAAGCAACCCCCTGCTGCTCAGGCTGATGAAACAGCATCAGCATTTCCCTTCTCCACTGGAAACACTTTACCTGCACGATCACGTCATAGCACATGCCTTTTTCCTAACTTTATGGTGCTGCTGGCCGAGAGACATCTTGTGTCACCTAAACCCAGCCTATTCCTCTTCTGTCATTTCCAGGCATGCAGGTTACAGTGGAAATTCAGTCCCCACCCTCTGACCCCACACTCCCACGTTTCATCTCATTTTCGTTGTTCCAGCCCAAATGTGGCAACTCTTCCTGTACAATTTTCTGACTTTTTCACGTTGATATTGCCCTTTGACATGAATTGGAAGAGACATAAGCACCTCCCCATTTCTAATGGCAATTCCTTAATGAATGTTTGAAACAAATCTGGTTTGGGACTGAAGGAGCTTGCCATCATCTTGTAGCTTGATAAGTGCAATCTTTTATAGCCTTCTACAGTCTTTCATTTAGACATTTTCTCATGCACTTTGAAAAAGCTGTATCAATTTCTATCTTAGTTAAGCTAACAGCATACTGTAGCATAGCAGCTACAGTACCAAAATGCAAATAGATTAGGTATACTTTAGTCCTTGTTTCCAAGATAAATATATTTTATTAAAGAGGAAGACATGGTGAATCAATTCATAATCGAGTGATGTAATCATCTTTTAAAGTTGGAGTTTAAGAAAGCAACCAAGAAACTTCAGTTTAAATATTGTAGCTAACCTTATATTTGGACTTCTCAGCTGTTTTCTAAACAAAAACTATTAGCCACAGAGAGTAGTGATTTTGCAAATAAATGGAAGCTTTATAGTAGATTAGGCACTTTTTATTACCTCAGGGGATAGACTGTGCACTTATTTAAAAAGCTTAACATTCATTTATTCACACATTTGTTTTACATGTTAATACATTAAAGATAATTAACAGCTTCATTTTCTAAGTGATTTTTAAATTCATTACTCATGTCAACCTTATCCTGAATACAAAATGGAATTGGCATCAACCTCTCAAACCAGTTTTTCTTCACCAGCTTGCAGAGGAGAACAAATCTTTTTGCTTTTCCACCTACTAGCCGCCTTACCCACTTTGACTGAACTCTGAATAAACTGAAGAAAATATCCCCATACCAACAGAAAAAGCAACAGCTACAGTAATAAAGCACTTTCAGCAATAAGCTCTGCTTTTAGGTGCTGATTTTGTGACATCCCCAATTTTAGTAGCTAGACACTCTAACATTTCAGCAGCAAATATTTAAGCAGCACTTTTGCTGTTATTTAAGTGATTTTTCTGTTACTGTTGATTTATGTTTTAAAATAGACCCTCTCAATTTCAAAGTTAAGCAGGGTTTAAAAAAGTTATTGAATCAAACCTGAAAATCCAATTGACATTTTAAAACTTCCTTTTTAAACTAATGGATATTTATGTACTCTGGTATTCAGCTGGCTCAGACTGCCTTCGGACAACTTTAGTTGCAGTTTCCTGAAGGCATCTTAAGGCATTTTCCCCCTCATCCTCTCTTTTCTTTCCTCAGTTCTCTGCACTATTGAGGTCACACTAATCCAGCTATAGTTGCTCACATGACTTTTGTTCTGAGAGATGCCAGTGGCTACTGTACCATCCCTGTGAGTGGTACTTATTAAATTACGCCTCTGTAGACATTGATTTATTTTAAAAAAAAAAAATCCCCGGGCTTGTGCAAAATAAGCGTTAGCTAAGAGGAAGTACACAGAGTTTAATGGACAGGGATGGGCATGTTTTGCTAACTAGCTAATCGGACTCAGAAAAGCATAAACCCATATAAAACTTCCTGGTAAAACTTGGTGCTGTCACAAGCAGCCAGTCACTGGAGTAGAGAGGAGTCCCTCTGGACGCTGTCCTCCTCGCTGCAGCTGCTGCTCCGCGCACTGGCTCCTGATTGAGGCGGTATTTAAGGCAGCGTGAGCCGCGCTGGGCTGCAGCAGCCGGCCGGCTCAATGAGCTTCCCAGGGACACGCACCGGCTACAGGCGCTATAGGATAATCCTGGAGTCCTGCCCAGCATTCCTGCTCCTGCTTTCATAATCACACAGGAATTACCTGCCTCTAATGAAACGTTCATAACCGCGTGTGGAATACTGTTGCGTGCCTAATGCCTATCTTCAGGTGCATAATTAATTGCTCTGCAAGGCATTTTAAGGCGGGGGAAGAAAAGCTCGGCATAAATGCTGATCCAACAGTCTGTAAAGCCAGTGGACTAGAACAGGAAGGCCTCTGAGAGCAGTAGCTTTCAGCTAAGGCCCCTGCTATCGTTATGCAGAGGACTAATTAGGATATTATTTGTTACCATTTGGAGAAAGAGCTTCTGAGTTTGGTTAGAGGTGAGCACTAATCAGCTGCTGAAATCTAAACTGATTATGTCTGAAGTGTCGACAGATGCAGAACTCCCTGAGTGAAGAATGAACATGTGTCAGCTTTTAGAGACGAGCTAGGGGAATACTTGTTTAACTGAAAAAAAAAAAAAGCACATTATTTAATACTATGCAACAATCATGCACAAACGGAATGAATCATATGGAGAACAGTGGGATAGAATGTACCAGTCTAACACATAAAAATAATTATGTCAAATGTCCTTTTTCTTCTTAGCATAACTGAACTCTTTTCCCACTGATGCTATTCTCTTAATTGAGTTGCCAGGGGTAAGAAGGGACAAAAAAAGGCCAAACCTCCCAGAGTTGTCAACAAAGCATCCTGGTTCACTGCTCTCTAGAATGTACATTAACACTGTTATTTAAACAAGCATTATAAATGAGTTCTCCATTCCTCAAACATTTATTTCAAATCCGTCCCCTGATCCCAAAATGATCTCTGCACATTTTCACACACTAGCCTACCTCTACCCAATATTATCTGCACACAACGAAACAGCAATCTTTGCTCTAAGGAATTAAGTAGGGAATTTCACAGAAATACTCCCATTCCTGCTCCAAGGCAGTCTGGAAGTAGCAGGAAGATCATAGTTTTAACCGGGACAGACATGCTGGCAGACAGGGAGGACTGCCTAATTTAGAAGACCCTAAAAATTCTTTAGATTTTGCCAGAGGGACACTCCATCCTGTTTTCAAAATGTCATGGGACTGAAAGGGAATAAAACCCAGCCGCTTTACTTTGATCTTCTCCCTAAGAGCAGCGGGGTCTCATTCAACGTATTTAGTAGAGTCAGGACTGAACAGTTCAGCCTCTAAGAGGAATAAGCATCAACACCGCACTGAATACAAGTTATGCAAACACATTAGTATTTACAGGACTGAGGCTTCAAAGACAAGATTTGAGAAGTGAAAAGAACAGAGGGATAGAGAACCAAAAGTGGCACATTTCAGCATAATCACCTGCTCACACAATTACCAGATAGAAGACAAAGCAGTCGCAGTCATCACGCTTATTGCATTAAACAAGGCAACAACTTGCACACTTATCCCTGTCTGCACTTTGCTGGACCACATGGCTAACAATGTGCAACAGTTCCAAATACTCTATAATATGATGAATTATAAAGACACTGCAAAAGCATCTAAACTACATAAGGTGCTGAGCATATATATGGAAAAGAGACAGCCCATATCCCAAAAAGCTTTAATCCTCCTGAAAATTAAAATCCAAACAAACGTGTGGGTTTGAAATGTCATTGTTCAGCACCAGCCAATGAGATATTCCAGTCTGAGTTTCTGAACCATCTGGTAAAGCATCACAACAGCTTTAAGCATCCAAGGATCTGTCAGGGGCTTTAGTTTAGAAATACTAATAATCCCATCATGTGCAGCTCCTGCTGAATGGAAGATATACCTTCTCAATGATTTACTCCCCATTCCTTTACCCAACCGCACAAGGGAGAATCGGCCTGAACAAGACCCGTTAATATTTCTTCATCTGAATGCAGCATTGCTCAAATTATTTGAGAACTATTACCCAGAATCACAGTTCTTTAGCTTAAAAGTCCCAGTGAAGACCTTTGGGGGGTCAAAAGAGAAGAACAATTTCCAGGAAAAGCATTAAGAAAGTATTTTACTTCGAACTACTTAGTTCTCCAGATTTTATGCTAGTGATTTCTTCCATTCTTACCATTTACCTTGACTTTTACAGGTGACATTTAGGTCAAGGAAAAAGAAAAAACGGGGGTGGGGGGAGCTTCATGAAACACATTTAACAGCTCTACACAACCCACAAAGCAAGAAACACTGGTCTGGTGAAATGAACTCATAGCTGGAAGACAGGCATTTCAGCTTGGTCGCTGTCTCACCGCGTGCCACTGACCAAGCCACTCAGACCAACTCTTCCAATGTCCAACTGCGTGCATTCCTGATCCGCTCGGACACCGTCTAGCAATCTCTGCCATCCCTAAAAGTCAGGCCTACAACATCCCAAGGGAGGCATTCCAAAGACACAGGTGGCTCTTGCTAAAAGAGAGAGGAAGCTCTTCTTCCACCTCCATTCTCTGAAGGTTCAGAGAATGATGCCTGTTCATCACTGGAGAGGGTTTTGAGGGCTTGGCATGAAATACCCTTTTGGAAATGTATCCATAACCTGAGGGTGCTAATAAAGGGGTTGGGAGTTCTTTTTTCCTTTTAATCCTAATAGGGTTTATGACACCTCTACAAGCATGAATTTAACTATCATTTTAGTTATATATATATAATTACCATTTAAGACTGTTAGTCCCAACATGAGGCTTGGGGTCAATGTGTTGCGCTTGGGAGACTTTGATAAAGTTAACAGAAATGGAAAAATGAGGTGACACAGACACCTGAATACAGCACATCTCAAGAGCTGTTATTGCCCACAGGCTGAGAGCAGCTGCTGACTGCTTTTCAGACCAGCAGCTTGCAGTCACTAGAACATGGGATACTCCTAGGGGGGCACACACACACAAAGAAAGAAACAAAAAGCTGTTATTAAATAGTCTTAAATTCACTCAGTGAGACTTATATGCAAGACAGCATTCAGTCTGGAAATTAGACAAAAAAATATTGAAAACAAGCACTTTTTAGAAGAAACCAGCCTTTGAAAATAGCCTCACTAGAAAGGCACTCTAAGCTCAATACACAAACTCTTCGGGGAAGTTGTTTAAAAACGCTTTGTACACAGCCAATTAACTCCAACTTATTGATTGAGATGGCATCTCTTAATTGTTCGGTTTGTTAAATATTTCTCTTTGAAGAATTTTCTTTCCGAAAAGCCACTTACACCAATTTCTGTAACATGCCACTCAAGCTATCAGTGGACACATAAGAGTTATATACATGGTGATGAGCTTTTAGTAGTTAAAAAAACCCAGCAGCAACAACAGTAAGAAAAAAAAGTGGTTTGTTTTTGAAAACCGCACTGGAAAATAACCACTTACAGGTAGTTCTAAATAGAGACTTGTGAAGTAAAGACAAATGCAACCGAGAGCTAATAAAGCCCTATCTGTTAAACTCGGCATCCTGTGAGCTGATACTGGGCTTTTAGCACTCACTTTTCTGCAAACCACTGGAAAAAAAAGGTAATGGGTAAAACAAAAAGATGTGATAAAGTCTTCCTATTTCACTGAAAAGCCACATGTCATTTGGCATGACTTCAGCAAACCATTGCACAAAAATCAGCTGTCAATCAGCTGCTGCTTCTGTATCACAAATTGTCCAGAGAGGAGAAAAAAATATATATATATTTTCAAAATTAAGAATCAGTGATGTATAAAAGGCATTAATCAGTATGAAGACCAAAGAAGTGAAGCCAGTTACAAGGTATAGAATTAAGAAGAGTCAAAACCCACAAAGTAAGTTGCTAAACTCATACACTAGCAGCATCTGAGCAAGAGGGACAGTTTTAGGTAAATGAAGAACTATTCTTTATTGAAAGTACCCAGTATAGGGTTCATGGCCTTAATGAAAAAACCTCAAATTCACCAGACAAGAAGTCAATGCTGAATGAAAACCTACTGAACACAATTGACAAGATCTTTCTTTTGCTGGCATCTGGGTCTTCTCCTATTAGCATCCAACTTTGCACTTTCCAGTGAGAACCAGTGAAAGGCAAGTGTCCCCATAGTCAGGCCATGTGTGAAAGCTCTTTCCATACAGGATCACAGTGAGAATTTGCCATGACAATAGCCTTGGATTATTCTAGAGCAACTACAGAGATGAGAATCGGAGTTTGGCGTCTCAGTGTCCAGTTTTGTCCATCACCAGCTCACCCACACTCCCTGTCTGCAAACAGTAAAACACATGTATAATTCTACCCATGTGGGTATTCCCAAATAAGCCAAGGCACATATGTACCAAATCACAGCCAAAACTCACACTTTACACTTGTTAGACCTCTGGACATAACCTGAGATTCTCAAATCTTAAAAGCAAAGATGTGATAAAGACTGTTTTTTCTCCCTCTCAAAGCTGAAGAGGCTGGTGGCCGTCCATGAATTGGATGACAATGTTTTCAGAGGAGGAAAAGGCATATCTAACCAAACCAAGCATGTTTTTTTGGGGGCAGATGAGAAAGAGGGAAATTAGGCCTAAACAACTATCATGAGTGTAAAAAACAACTGTCATTAAAAAATGTCCCGTTTTTTAACCAATAGCTAAGCTGGCTAAAAATAATAGTAATTAAAACTGAAATGGAAAAAGGAGAGTTTTTTATTAGAAATTATTTTTCAACCAGCTCTAACAAAAAGTAAGTAGAGGAATAATAAAAGCAAAAGACATGGAAATGTAATATTAGACATACCCTGTGTTTTGTGGCTCTCGCTACAGCAATAGCATCTACCTGCTCCATCCACATTTTTCCTTGCAAGATCAAAACCAGTCTGACCTAGCACCTCACTCCAGATAATTTATTCCTCCACAAAGAAACACAAATAATACTCTAACTCTTCCCCTCTCAGCTACTATTTATCGGTTATAATCACCTTCACTCCTAGATAAAGTATGTTTCCAGCTCTCTGCATCAGGGGATAACTTACAGCAGCAATTCAAAAATGTGTTTGCCCAGCTAGGAAGAATTCAGAGAAAAAAGGGAAGTCCTGCAGGATGTGCTGGTCTCTGATAGCCAAACCTCTGAACTGTTACATGAAGAACCAAGTCTAAACAAGGAGTGAGGAAAAGGAAATGTACACATACAACGACATTGCACTTCTCTAATACTTCCTCTCCACTGTTCTCTACAGAGGAACAAGGCATGAATCTTCATCATCCCCATCTAGCAGAGATGAGACCCTGGCAGAGGAGAGGGAGAATTTCCCCAAGATAAAAAAGGGTACTTTTTGTGGGAAAGCAAAGTTCACACTAAAAAGCTTTGCTGGCTCTCAGGATCATGCTAATACCACCTGCCTTGATTTTCCCGACAGAAGAGTCCCACCAGGTAACTGCTTCCCCAGCACAACAAAGGGCATTGAACTTGAAGTTCAGGGAAGTGGGAGAAGGGGGGTGGAGAAGGGGAAACCGGCAGAGTTTCAAATCTTTGGTGTGTATTTATAATGTTGTAGAGAAACTGCATTTCAGGATGGAATGATTATTGATTTCTTAATGGATTACTGCTGCACAAATTTACACTCCCCCCCAAAAACATCAATCTTAGGATAATAATTATAAACCTATCACAGCGCATAGAGCATTCTGACTGAGTAGAAACTTATCGCTATCTGCCGGGAAATGGTCAGTTTTCTAATTTCTCCCACTCCAACCACATTACAGCATGGCAAGGAACTATTGAAAAATACATGCTATTATAGAACAAAGTTTGTAATAGCCACAGGACATACCTCCAGTCAACTTTCATTAAACGGACTCTTTTAAACTACTGCCCTTAAGACAGTACCTGATCCATTAGAGAACAAGTTAATTAGTTATTAAAATCCTTTTATGTTATTTTTCTCATTGTAATGAAGCACCCAGCATTGAGTGAGACTCCTTAATGGGCAACATACATTCACAAACCCACACACCCTCACTTTTTTCTGCTTACCAGCCTACAGTCAAATGTTTCTGTAGCTAAGTAATTTTTTAGCAAAGGCATCCATAGAACAGCTTTGCTACAGGCAGCATCATCTTGCAAAAATGACTGAAATACCACCAAGACTCCCCTTAACTTCAGGAAGTGTCAGACCAAATCACCGGAGATGGGGCACTATTTAAAAATCATTCTGAACCAAAAAACTCAATACCCCAAAGTTTGTGCAAGGTGCGGGAATGTGGAAGATTCAAGTCTGCCTCTATTCAGTGCTTCCAACTCATACCACCACTACTGTTTAACTGAAGGTGTTATATATGAGGCTACAGTCCAAATGTGAGCTGTGAGCTAACTGCAGCCTGCGAAAGGGCTGGTTGTGAACCCAGCACCGCTGAGCTGCTGGCCCCATCCCTCTGCAAGAGGCAACCACCTTTTGCACTGGGTCAGAGGCAGCAGAAAAGCCAGCTGCCTGCCTTGCTGACCACATAGTTGATGACTTGTGTGAGGTACCAGCACAGCTCAGAGTGCCTTTTCCTCTGCAGAAACAGAAAAAGAGCTAGGAGCTCCCATCCCTGCTCAGACACCACCCTCTCACTGTGTGAGACCGTGCACTAAACTGGATCAGCAAATCGATCCAAGCTAAAAATACCTTTTTGTTATTTGGTTTTCCTTTTTCAGAAGAAAATGTTGGCATTGTCACAGAGAACAAGGAATGCTGAACTCCTCTTTGAATGCTCGCCTTACGAATAGTCACCTCGGCTAGAAGGGCATCTGGGGCCCCTGCCAGTTATAACACCTTTAAACAGTCCTAACTAATGACAGCCCACACACCCAGTGCCATTAAAACATGTGCAGGTTAAAACCCTGCACACAACAGATTCCCAAGCTCCTGCAGCACTGCTCAGCTGTAGTTTGCTCCAGAGCAGAGCTGCAGTAACACCCTGCTCAACACCAATCCCGCTGTTTCCAGTGCTGAGCCTTGCTGTAAGCAGTGGGTAATGGAACAGCTCGTGCAAGCCAAGGGCTGGAATTTAAATGGAAAGCTGAGGTACAGCTTGCTTGTAACCTGGCTGTAGCCTTCCATACCTAAAATAATTTCAAATACAAATATAAATTTCAATTTCAAATACAAATGCAGCCAGTTGATGTTTCCCCAAACTATGCTTGTGACTACCTACAACTTACCCCTGTGACAGGGGTCTGCTCCACAAGTGTGTGGAATTAGAGAATCTCCCACATAGTGCAGTGAGCTTTGGATAGGTCTTAAATTACTCATGGGAAAGCTCGCCAGCTACAGAGCACAGGATCAGCACCTTAACTCTCATTTCTGTAAGAGGCTCCAATTTAATTAGTGCAGCAACTTCTCCCCTTATCCATAGCCTACAATACCATCCTTCCTTCTCTATCCCAGCAACTACTTATAGCTGCTGTAGGACACCAAGAGCATCTCCAAAAATCCTCAACTCAAAAGGTGGTTAACAACAACAACAAAAAAATAACAGCCAAAGAAAGCAGCACTCTCCAAGGAACACAGGCCACATAAAATAGAAGCAAAGGACCCAAAATTCAACACTTGCCATCAGCTTCAATTAGCAGCAAAGTGGGGTTTGGGAAAACAAGGGCCTCTTCAGAGCTGCTATAGGGCAAAGATGAAATCCCAGAATTAAAAACAAAATCCCCACATGCATATTAATATTCAGAGGCAATTACCTTTCAGCTTAAAGTCAGCCAACATGCATCTTACTACTGCAGCTCTTAAAGCAATCTTGTTTACAACTGGAAATGGATTACATTATCTCAGCTCCACCTAGCCACATAATGCAGAGCGAACTGTCAAACATAAAATTACAAAATGGTTATTGTAAGGTATCCCCTTCAGCATAAAAATTAATTTGACCTATTTTATTACTAAATTATTACTCCCACACAAATTTTCTATCATAGATATCTATCAGAACTGACATTTATATTCCGGTGAGGCACTCTCAGATGCCTATTTTCTTCTTCTCCATCTCAAAGGTGTATTGAACAGATTTGATGTAAACAGCCTGCCAAGCTAGTTAAAATCTTTAAACTTTACACATACAATTAGATTGTGACAATAACCATTTGCTTAAAAAGAAAGAGAGAGAAAGATACCTACACAGAGTTTCAGATTATGAAACAAAATGCTTCATGAAATTAAAGGAATGATTAATCTAAATTTAAGAAGGACCTACGGATATTTTTATTACGGCTCTGGCAGGTTGCTCTGATTGTCACCAAGAGACATGATTTGACACAATGGCCCTGATTAAGAATGTGCTTAAGTCCTATTAAAGCCAATGGAAGTTAATCATCTGTTTAAGAGCTTTGCTAAATCAGGACCAGAACAGGAGACATTTCCAAAAAATCTGGGCCTAAAATGAACACACACTAATTAGCTGCACACACCAATTACATGATTATGGATGAAACACAGTTGTTTAGCATTTACAACCGCATACTTTGTGTGGAATCATTTAGAAATAAGGTCTAATTATCATTCCATAACAGGTCCCACAATGCATTATAACCCACATATAGCATATTAATTTTACTTAAAGGAATAGCTTGAAAAGGAAAAGAGAAAAAGAAAAAAGCAGAAATCCTTCCAGTAATATTAGTCCAAATTCTCAAGTGGATCAAGATCTGACCCTTTTGGAACTTCAGTGTGTTCACAGGGAGAATGTCTGAGCACTCTTGCTCGGCCCAGTTTCCTTATTGCTACTTTTTGCTTACAGAAAATATTCACTCTTGCATTTCAAAATGGAACGTTTGTACTCCATGCTGCCTAATGACTTAAGCCCTGCACTCAGAAAACAAACAAATTGGCATGGAACTGCCAGGGTATCAAATATACATCCAGGTTAACAAATATCAGCAAATTATTCCTAAAAAATATTTGTGCATACAACCCAAAAGTTGTTCCAAGTTCATTTGTGAATGATTTCAATCATCTGAATGTTTGACATTAGCCAGGATTGACAAGATTCACTTTTATGTCCCTTACACTGACATTTATTAGTTTTTCTTAGCAGCAAGATTTTCAGATAAGTGACTAAAAGGTCTCCTCTTTCATTAAATTAAGAAAAAAAGGCATTCCCAAAGCCAGAGACTGCTGAAAAGCCATGCTTCAGTGCAAAACACAGCTCAAGAATGAGAAGCACCATCAAGAGCTACATTTATTAAACAAACACACATTAAAAATAAAAAAAACCCTCATGGTATGCAAGGCAATCTTGCGATTTCAAACTTGACTCATGATTGTGAAAGTTTGGAGCTGGCATGCCAACTTGGTGAGCCATCTGCTCACCAACAATTTATAAACGAGACTGCTGCCAAAGCCACCCGATTACTCAGTTCTAATATTAGTGATGTAACTAAAACATGCTCGTAGGGTTTTTCTCCCCATGGACCAGGAAGCACAGGAGAAAAAAACCTCACAGAGAAAAAGTTAAAAATAAATTAGGAAAAATGTATTTATTTGCTATTCCCTTCAAGTCTGGGAAGGAGGAACATGAAAGATTAAGTCAATGCTTTAGTTCTGTAATTCCCTCTAAACAAAGTCAAAAGGGAAAAAAAGGAAATCAGTAGCGTGATTACAAATGATGGGACAAGGAAAATCATAGAATGGTTTCAGTTGGAAGACACCTTAAAGCAAATCTCATCCCACCCCCTTCCATTGTCAGGGACACCTTCCACTATCCCAGACTGCTCCAAGCCTCATCCAACATGGACTTGGACACTTCCAGGGATGGGGCAGCCACAGCTTCTCTGGGCAACCTGTGCCAGGGCCTCACCACCCTCAAGCCAAGAAATTCTTCCTAATGTTCAGTCTAACCCTGCTCTCTGGCACTGGGAAGCCATTCCCCTTGTCCTGTCACTTCAGATTCTTGGAAATAGTCTCTCTCCATCTTTCTTGCTACAATTAGGTGATCCCAAAGCCTTCTCCTGGCTGAACAATCCCAATTGTCTCAGCCCCTCCTCATAGCAGAGATGCTCCACCCCTCTCTGATCAACTTGGTGGCCCTTCTGAATGAGCTATTCAGTCCCCAATGCCCATTTCTTTGTTAACGATTGAAATGGTAGTTGGCGAAAATTAAACATATTTGTGCTCATTTCATAATAGCATTTAATACATTTTGAAAACAGAGTAAAGAAATAAGAAATTGTGCATGTAGACTACCAGGTACAAGTGCTGATTTTACTCATGATGCTAATTTTACCATTAGAACTGGGCAATTTGTGATAAAAACATTACCCTATTTAAACAAGTCCTTTCTTACTAAAATTCAATATTACAAATAGCAGCAAAAACATGCTGGAGGTTACCCTACAGTAAATAATCCTTGGGGCAAAAGATACTGTAATGAAACTGCATGGAAAATTACTCACTCAATCATTTTTAAAACGTTGAGTCACAATTCAGTTTTGTTGGCCTGAAACTCCAGATTTATCTCCATGGCAAGGCAGTAGCAAATCCCAAAGCACAGCCACTATTCCCAGAGCTCAGACATGAGGACGTGCTGCTGCAGGAGAGAAGCCAGCAGTGTGCAATGTCCTACACCACCACTTCCACACTGTCTCCTGTGTTACCTCCTGCCCACAGAGGTCACAAAACAGTTTAACCACTGGCTTCAGTGTGAGCACAATCAGGACATTTCCAAGCGCTCTGCAGGGGACACTAATTAGATTCAAAACACAGGCAGTCCTGGTGGCATTAATTAAGAGGACAATGACAGTGACAAGCACTCTGCTTCATTTCAGAACACCTTGCTGTGTCACTGCCAAAAGGAGTAGCTTTTAAAACTGCAGTTTGAAATTAAATGCATCATCATTAACCAATTACCATTCTAACTAGTTTCCTCAACAACAGATCGGCTTTATTTACAATTAATTTTGGTTAATGAGCTAGTTGTAGTTTTATCTGACGGATAATGGGAGAGAATTAATAATTGCTTAATCCACACAAAATTTTGTTGTTCACATAGCACACAAAATTTTGACAAATGTTTCTGAATCCCAGCCAACAACCACCAGCACATTTTCACCATCTGAAAGCAGCCAAAGCTCAGCAAATGTTACCATTTTACATTATAGTAGGTTAAACTGTTTATATATATAATTAGAATTATTATTATAAACTACAGTCATAATTATAAATTAAAATTTCATCACTGACTCATAAGGAAGCTTTCCCCCTTCCAAAACACCTGGCCAGAACAATGGATTAAGGTCATCTCTTGGATGGTCTACAGAGATTTATTCCATCTATAGTTGCGCAAGAAAATGCTGTAAAGACCCAAAATGGAGAATAAACTGCCCTGTGCACATTGGCTGTGCTGTCTATCTCACACCTTTGTCGTTCCCCCTCCAATGAACTTAAGCCTGGCTCCAAAGCTGTTTTAAGCCCAGCCCTATTATTTTATTAGGCACTGGTTTTAAATGGTTTTCAACCTTCATCTTCTGTTGCCACATCACCATCTTCTCTCAAAAATACTTTCTCCTTGCCAAATGTTGGGAAGGGCTGGGTTTGCCTCCAGCCAGTTCCATTCTCTTCTTCTAATACAGCAGTCTCTGGCTGGAGTGTGGTCTACCAGACGTACATCAAACCTAAGGATCTCCCTGAATCCAGTCATTGTGGAACCTTGGATAATTAGTTGGCAATTATCACTCACATTTCTACAGTGAAAAAACACTTCTTCTACGCTTTTCCTAAGGCTTTGTTGTTCTAGGCTGTTAAATGGAATAGCCAGAGTTCTGGGGCAGGAATGAGCAGGGACACAGATAAAACATCCTGACATGAAGATGAGGAAGAACATTACAGAGCGGCACTATAGATTATTTCCTGGAATGCACTGCAGTTTGCTTTGGTTTTGAGTACATATGTGATATATATTTACTCGAACAAAAATCTCACTACTATCGATTTCTCTATAAATATTTAATGGTTACCAGTCAGAAGGTAAATTTAAGTAACAATAGCGCTAATGACATTAAATGAATGAAGCACTTTAAAAGTGAGAAAAAAAAGCAAACACTTCTTTACAGCATTTTAGACCAAAAGCAGTAAGACAGCAACCTGAAACCATGTTACATGCTGATAGCCTGAGTCATGTCTGGTCTCACAGGCAGACCAGAGAGGTGATTTTGCACAAACATCTCCCAAAAAACAGTAGGTTTTGCAAGCAGCAAACTTAGCAGAGACTGGCTTCCAACAACTTTTTCCCATGCGTTTGACATTTGAAAAGGGTGGCGCTTCATAGTTTTTCCTTCAGCCGAGACACAATTCACATACTTCTTTCTCCTCTTTCTGGCTTCCTCATTTCATAACAATTGCACTTTCCTACTATTTTTCAAGCCTGTACTTCTCTGTTGTATGTGACTGAAACTCTCGCTAAGTGCCTTCCATTTGTATTACTGCACTGCACATGTACAGGCTTGTCAGAAACCAGGGCTGGACACATTTTCCTATCTTTTTCTTTAGCTGCCAACCTTCTCTACTTGATATTAGGTAATTTGGGGGCAGCTGACAGGTCATAGCATTTAGACTACGAGAACACTCTAGGATTCACATGTAGGTACACGGGATTTTAGTAAAATAAATTGTGCAATTTATAGAACAGAAATTTAAAAGACCAAGAATAAACTCACAGAGCTCTCACAATCTGCTAACATCACTTGACCCTTAAATACACAACTAGCACATCATTCTTCTTAAGAGCTACCTGTATTCTTTGCAGTCACACACACAAATTATGAAGCTGACTGACTCCCACCTACAAGAGCTGGATTCTTACTAAGATTAATTTCCCTACTTTTTCTCCACCTCTTCAGCCTAAAATTCTATCCACTCATTTGTATTTCTTCAACTGGTATCCTTTGTAAAGTTCTTAAGACTGAAAAAACATGATACAACAAGAAGATATTGTTATATTACTCTCTAAAAGACTAGATTATCCAAAGATAATACCCTACAGTGACAGAGAGGCCTGTTTATTTAAGGTAGGAGGGAAATTTCCAACAGGGGGCTTCAAGTAAAGCTGATAGCCAGGCTGTTCCACACAGCTGCATGGAGATGTATTAGACTCACCCAGGTACTACCTGTGCTCGTAACAAGGTCAAAATAACTGGTAAGGTTGACCCAATTTTGGGAGATTAAACTGTAAAACTATTACTTACAACTACATTTAGGACATGCCTAAATCTGAAAGATGATGAACATTAAGGCACCGAGTAAATTTAAGGCCCAGTGGTGTATTCTGAAATATTTCTATACTCAGGCAGACTCTGCACTGGTGCCAGATCCCGGCAGACTCTCCAGGGATGCAGGAGAGAGGCCCCTCATCACGACAGCGCACGTGCAATACGAAGCCTGTACCTAGGAATGGACAATTAAAAGCAGTATGCAAAACTGCTAATAAATAAGATTTATTCTCCTTCAGGGGCCGTTATCTCGACAAGTCAAACCCTGCAGGATATCAATTTCTCAAGAAATAAGATTAAAAACCGGACACCATTTTGCCTGTGCTGTCTCCCTCTATCACCGACCTGGCCGCTAACCAGAACAAGGTCTTCAATCTACTGCCACTCTTTCCTGAAAATTTTTAAACCATCCACAACTTTAAGAGAACAGCTACTCTTCCTCAAATGAATAAACCTCATATCTCTTCTGGGTAAAAAGTCTTGCAGTTTTCATAGCGAAAGAATCAACTTCTTTCATTTTCAAAAGAAGGGAGTTCAGACCGTCCTGTTGCTGCTCCTTGGACGAAAGCGCAGTTTAAACGATGCACAGATAGAGTTACCAAAAACTCTCTCAGTTTGTGTTTTATGGCTAGATCGGTACCTAAAAAAGCAACTTTGCTTGCAGAAGGAATCATAAAACGTCCAGAAGCACAGTTGATGTCTACGAAAGATGAGGTGTGAATTCTTATAGAACTGCACACAGGCATTCCCAAATCAAAGAGTAATTATGAGAAAAATTACCATGGACTTGAGCATATCATAAGGCTCTGCAGCCAGCAATCTGTGCCACTCACCAACATCATTTTCATGGGCTGAGGGAAAACTTTGCCCCTTGAGAAAAACCAGGACAGCATCACTTTCTTATGATGGAATTGGGAGGTTTTAGAGGCAGGGGGGAAATGCAAGAAAAACATCATTAAAAAGAAGCTAAGAAAACTCCAGCCTGATGCTAAAGGTCACAGCACAGATGTCTTTAGTCTAACACTTGTTTTGTTCAAGCGGAGGAGCAGAGGGGATAAACAAGAAAATCCCCCCATCGGAATGTCAAGCTTTGTCATGTATGTGGTTTAACTGCCAACAGAGCATCTCTCCCATAAGCCCTGCCCAGATCTTCCATTAGCTGGAGAGGAAACACAGCCCGCCTTACCTCCTCACACAAGAAGAAGATTCGTGAGAAAAAAAGACAATAGGTTGGACAGGCAACAACGTGAATGGATTTTCTGTACTTCACCATGTCCTACCTCCTTTGAAAAACACTTGAGACATCCAGCCCTCAGGACAAAGAGCCTGAAAACAGCAGCACCAACGTGTGTCTTCTATCTCCACTGCATGAAGTTTCAGGGTGGACGGTAGCATCGAGTCCTCCAAAGGCCTTCTCCAAGCCAGAGACACGGCAGGGACTTGAATACTCACACTGATCTTCCCCTTCTCTCTCCCCTGCTGCAGTGACTACACCTGTGCCCAGAGCAACCTCACAGGTGGTAGGTACCAATACCACAGCAGGAAAAGAGGCTGGGAAAAAGCAGTCTGTGCAGCTTCTCCAAGTAACACAAAACCAGTGTGGGGAGAGCAGACAGGTCTGCAGTGAATCAGATTCCTTGGCTCATGCCTTGTGTAAAACCCACAGTCTGCTAAGAAGAGGGGCTCCTACCTGTGTAGGAGAATGATGCACTTCAACTCCTCTTTTTTTTCACTACCAGCTGGTAGACACAGATATTCACACCATCCACACTGGGGGTGGGAGCATGGTTTGGCTGTAGGACTGACCTCCCCTCCATATGAGAGGACACAAGGATCTGACCACCAACCTGAGCTTCACCAAAGGGAAGACCAAGAGTCCTGTGACCTCTCTGGACAGGACAAACACAGAGTAGCCATGAGCTAAAAGCTCATACAATGCATGCAGAGCCCACCACCTCTGTGGCGCTGTGCCTTGGCCACACAGCATTACAGGAGTAAACCCTCAAACTAGAACGATTTTTTAAGAGTAAGAGGCAGAGAGAAAGCAAAAGTCAGTTAAAAAACCCAAAAAAGACATTCTAATTCACAGAAGTTGACATGACCTATGTGCACAGAAATGAGGGGGATCAATCAAGCCCCTGCTTTTCCAGGAACAGTGTCTGCTGTTTTACGGTACTTTCCAATGTAACACCTGTAACAGCACTTGCAGGTGACCCTGCCAGCCAGGGCTATGCTCGGAGCACGAGCTTCTGCCAGCATCTCTCTGCCTGTGAGGGATTACAGTTCTTCAAAGCCACAGGCTAACACAGCAGTGCCAGCAGAAGCCGGTAATGTAGACCTGGCTTCAGATCAAGGGCACATTATGCTGGGCACTGTGAATAGGGGCTCATCTACACACAGACCTGGCAATACTTCGTGGTGTGGCAAGAGTTAAAATTCTGCGGTTGTTCTAATTTAATCACACCACAACAGGGTACTTTAGGACCACCACAATTATTGCTGTGCAAGACAGGAAATAAGCTGCGCTGGTATTAAGGTACTTCTGAATGCGTCTCATTGTGGGGCTGCAAAAATTAAATGCAAAATAACCCCTAAGCAAAGAAGATATTGTAAAAAAATCCTACTTTTGACAAAGGCTAACATATACCATCCAAATCTCCATTCTAAGTGATCTGCAGCTTCTGTGATTCAGAAAATAAAAGGCAAGAGGGAAAAAAGAAAAGCACAGAAACACAAACGGACTCCCCTACAATGACCAGAGCCTGGAGGAAAACCGGGCCTCTGGTCACCTAGCCCAGAGCCATATCTGTCACGCTCATTGCTTCTCAGTGGTAATTCAGCACTGCTTCCTTCCATTGGGATTCAGCAGTCAGCTGCCTGGACTCCAAACAAGTGTCCAGAACCCTAGGGAAGGGACAACACGCTGTGGCACAGGCTCCTCAGCTGGGCTGGGAACAGGTCTCGATACTACACAGAGCAGGGGCTCAGCCTTCTCTTTCTACAGAATTTTAGAACATGTCAATTTTAGACCTGTCTCAAGGTGGGTTCTTCAAGGATTTTCAGTCATTGGAATTGCTGAAGCAAAAAGCAGAAAAGGAGGCTCTGCCCTTTCCTCAGGGATAGAATAGCATCACTCCTTCAAGGTGCCCTCTTGGCACTGGAAGAACAAGTTCTGTTCACCCTCAGTACTGCGCAAAGGTAGCACAGGTGGCTGCTGTAAAACTTAGTCCTGCCAACCTGCAAACCATCACTTAGCTGAAGGATTATACAGAGCCTGTGCCCCACAGGAACTGGAAACAAGCCTTTGAACCAATTTCCTAGGAAAACATACCCATTGATTTCAACAGGATCAATCCCCCAGATTCAGGGATGGGAAACACAGAACACTCTCCAACGGCTATCTTGTCATCCCGCTGCTATCAAAGTGTCATATTTCATGGATGATGAGGATTGCTCTTTTTGTTGTCTGAAAAGGAACTGAAATTCCAGAAGCAAGCACTGAAAACTTGCTGACTACAAAACTAGCAAGAGCACAGTGTTGTAACAGGGCGTGTACCAGGGAAAGTTAACTGAACCTGACAGTCCAAGAGAATAACAGAAGCTTCCTAAGAAAGGTGAGTGCTGCAACAAAGCCCTGGCAGATGACCTCTTAAGAGACTTCCTTCAGAATGAATAAAAACCTATTTAATGAGATTAACTGATCATTTCACTCCACCCTTGTTATAACACTCACTGAGAGGGAGGAATGTTTTTGCAGCCGAGTATGCGGCTCCATAGGGAATGCCAGGACTGTGACAGAAGGTAGGAAAAATACACAGGGGAGCCTTTCACCATTGCTGTGTGAGTATGTGAGTATTCAAACACCAACTCGTTTCAGTGGCTACTCTGTGCTGGTTTACAGACAGAGTTCATATCAGAGGAACTGTTTCATGATTTTAACCACACCAATGTGAAAAATCTGAGCTGATGTGGATAAAGCTACAACATTCCAAGGTACATCCCAGGAAATGCTTTATTTCCAGTTAACCCTTTCCTCTGTTTGAGTAGCAGGTTTTTTTCAAGAAAAACAGTCTGACACTACTTTGCAGAGCTTTGGTTTCTGAGGTGTGGAAAACTCCCTCTATTTCTGCTAAATTCCTGATAATCACCTTTCCATTTAATATTTTTTCTTCTCAAAGTCCAAGAAAGCTAAATGCATTGGCTAAAACTTTGATAACTACTACTGCCCTGGCAATTCTCAGGAAGTCTGAGGATAAAAGACCATGCTCTTGTGTCAAAGGAGTTCACTTCTTACAGTTCCCTGCCATGTTCCCTCATGTCTGAGCTCATCTTGGCAAAGTCCATCCTCACCCACATTCAACATGCCAAACCACAGGTACGTCTGTATTGGGCATCATTGTGTAATTCTATAGCTGAGCTCCAAAAAAATCAAAGTGTCAAGACTGCAAAGTCAGACACAAAGGACTGGAGGGCAACTCAAGTGATTGTCAAAAGTCCACCTCCCTGCACTGAGGCAGGAGATACCCAGACCAATAAATGCTGCCTAAAAGTCTGCTAAGAGCAGAAGATTCCTCAGCATCCTGAGGTGATCAGGTCCAAGTATTTAGTACTTTCCGAGTTATTTGGAAGAAAAGGAGATCTGAATCCCCAGTTCAGAGCACAGCAGTTTGGCTTCCAGAATTCTTCATGCCCCAGTGTACAGCACTAATTCAGTCCCCCTCTGCAGCCCAGCCCAGCCATCTTCAACTACCCTCCCTAAAGAAAAGCCTCCATCACCTCACCCTACGAAGAGGCCCACAATACATACTGAGCCAGGAAAGAATCCCAGAGCAAGGTTCAGCCTCACGTGCCTGGGAATAAATTCTGGTGGTAACAAGGCTTGTTTGCCATGGAGCTGAAGCATGGAGCAACTTTTAACTTTATGTGGTTTCATTCAACAGTCATGCTCCAAAACTACATTTCTTTATCCCTACAGATGTGCCAATATAGCTGTGGTACACGTAACTCACTTCTCAGGACAACACAACCGTGACAAAACAGTTGTATGACAATTCAGGCTTGAAAAATGATCAGGAAAGATTTGGGGCCACAAAAAAAAGTGCAACTGATAGTCCACCCTGATCACTTAGAATATAGTATTGGCTACATTATAACAAAACCCTGCCCATGTTCTCTTTAAACACCAGTGCTGAAATCATTCCCACTTAGTGCTGCTGTCCCAATTAGTGATCTCGTCAGACAGCGCGATCATTCCCCACCACGGAGAAAACGCAATCGCCTCATTATTTTCAGCAGCAGAGTCAGCCGCCATGGCTTACTCTCTTAATGAATAAATTCTCATAACTTACTAACACTTCAAGCTACTATAAACACCTCCTGAAAGCATACCACAATTTTAATCGGTTTCAAACATCAGATGTTGGGTTTGATATTTATGATTGTTCTGACTCTGTTTTGTTTAAGGGCTCCTTTTGTCTCTGAAAGCAAAGATAAGAAAGTTAACTGGGACACCCACTGTCAAGCCTCTAATTTAAGGGGAAATTGCCTTTGTCGCTGACTGTCAGATGTTAATAGCTGCTGCTACTATTTTCCCTATGATACTAGGCCAGTGATCTTAGAGAAGTGTCCTTCATCCTATACAAAGCAATGATTGAGTCAACTAATTGAACAACTGTGCCCCTGCAGTTTCTAAAGCAGACATTCCTCTAAGTCCATTTTAACCTACAGGAAAAAAAAATCTCTAATAACTGTAGCAAGAACTCAGTGTGGTATTATGGGGAGGTGACTGGGAATTATTCCTTTTTAAAGCCTCTTTTATAAGGATTCCCCATTAGCCTTTAATTAGCATGCCAGTTCCTATTCGGAGGTTTCTGATCACTTATAGCCCAGTTCAGCATTCACGGACGGGAACAAGAGGGACTCCCTTGAACTCAGTGGGGTCTATGGGGGGGCTTAGGGCCATGCAGGGAACTCTCTATCACCAACACAAAGTTAATTGAGCAAGCCTGTGACACCCAGCTCTGGGTGTCAGCCTTTGTAAGAGTTTTCCTATGGAAGATCAAAAGAAAACCTGGACTTCCAGATTTGGGGCTATGTAAATATATCATCTGTACTCAGCAGGTATAACACTAATTCATCTTTTGCTGTAAAGAAAAGTGAGATGATCTATCAACCTCTTTGGTTTGACTATTTACACGTATTTTAAATCTTTGCTTACATAAAACTATAGTCAAGTATTTTAGAACAGAGCATCTGCCAACACACGTGCAGTGTTCTGCTAAAGGCAGGTATATGTAAGATCATCAGTTAGCTATGACAGGTGATTTAGTGTGATTCATCTTTCAGGATCATCTCATTCACAAGGAAAATTGAGTGTCATCCCCATCCATAACCTACAAATACCATCTAGATACTTGAAAATGGTAATAGGTTAAAGGGTGCAGTAGCCAAAATATTCAACCCTTTTGGAATAGAACCTGAAAACATCAGTAATCCAGACAGAACTACTAACGCAGATTGCCAGGGGCTAATGAACATAGAAAACTCTTTACCCAGCACATAATTTTGCTGTTGCTGGGAGAGCACTACTCAGTCATTTCAGCACAGATCCAAGAAATTTCCTTCTTTTGGTGTTTCTCTTCTGAGCCAGACACAAATTCCAACTAAATTAAGAGCTGTGGTTCAAAACAATGCAATGGAATGCAAGAAGAACAAAGGTCAAAACTTCGATCTCTACCTTGCAGGTGCACATCCAGAGCACACAGCCAAAGAGGGCCATGTGCTTCTGGCAATGACTGGCAACCAACCCGGGAGTGAAATATTTGGGGTCTGCTCCCTGTATCACCTCCTCCATTCCCAAGTCCTACCCAGCCAGGATAACATGCCATGGGCTTTGCTGTAATGGCAGCCAACATCAATTAATCTCCAGCAACCCGCTGGAAATCAAACCAATCTGAAATAGAACACAGCCACTGCCTCTACTTAAAACAATGGATGATGGGTCAATCCACTGGGAACTACTAAATTAATACAAAATATTTCAAACAGCGATTCCACTTCCATCTTTCCTTTTAAAATACAAAAAAAAACAAAACAAAAGAGTTTTAAAAAAGAGGTGCAGGCCCCTGGGTTACCAAACCTTTAAAAGGATTTCCTGTGCCCCACAAAGCAGGTGGAAAGCTTTAAAGCCCAGCTTGGTGATTTAGCCTACACATGCTAGATTCAAGATTTGGCCAAAAACCTTAAATGAACCAATGTAACAGCTGCCACAAAAGCCGACAACCTCTGATCAATATCTTCCATGTTTAAGGCAGCACAAGCCGCCTTCTCTGCAAAACAATCCTAAGCCTGCTATGAGTAAATAAATTACAATAAATTTAACAAGCTTGAGTTTTGTTTGGCTTGGGAAACACAGGAAGAGCCCTTAATTTTTCAACAGCAGCACATCTTTAACACAGAGCAGCAATGATAAAAGTATTTGAGATACCTGTGAGAGACCAAAAACACCTCTAAAAAAACACCAAGGCTGCAGATACGTATGTGTTGCAAAGAACTAATGAAGCTTAAAAAACATTGAAAATGTTAACACAATGAACATGAAAATACTGAGTGTGTTAAAGCCTTTTGCATTACTTCATTCTAGATCTTTTTACTCCTAATTTGACTTTGGTTTTCAGTCTAGATTATAAAGAAGATTTAAAACACAGAGACTTTTTTCCCTTCCAATGAAGTCTTCCCATTAATAAAAAGGAAACAAAGAAAATGAAGAAAGTGAGTAGTAAAACTTTTACAACATAATAAAGTATATCAGAATCCCAGTGCAGCACAATTGGAATTGTCTAAAGATGCTGAATTATGGGTGGTTGTCATATAAAGTTCAGTCCACAGTATTAGAAATCATATTCTCCAGCAACATGTATATAATTGAGAGAGCTTCATAATAACCGTCAGTTTAAAGGCTCATAAAACTGCGCTTTACCCGCAATTTGCAAGAGGAAAGAATTCTTAAAGGAAAGTAACATCTTTTTCTCAGAAAGACTCTGAAGTCAATACTCTGTGCATTTTTAAACAAGCAACTCCAGAAGCTCTCTTGCACAGATTTCAGTAGGGCACTATACAATACTATATTTATCTATTTAGCCCTCGGTTTAATTAATATTTATCTATCTGTAGTACACACAAACTAGAAAGAAAATTAGTATCACATAGAGAGGAACACTCTGTAAGTATGTTGGAAGCAAAGCATGTTACATTTTATTTTGGACTATAAGTGTAGAGGTTACATTAAGGTAAATATCTTGATGTAACACTGTAACCAACACTTAAAGAGGGCATTCACACACAGAAAATTAAGATTGTTGCTTTTATGAAATTGCACAAGCTACATTTATCTACCTCCCATATATAACAGGAGAATAATTCTACAAATATTATCAGCTCTTGACATTCTCACTGTGCAAAACTCTCAAAACTCTCAGTTTCTACCCGACATTCTAAACCGAACTCCTTTCAGTCTGTTATAATCAACTAGAGTTTTGTAAATAAAATTTGTTTGTTTTCAAATAAAGCTACTTCAAGCTGTTTCGGGAAGCAAAGTAAGTAATAGTAGTAGTAATAGTAATAATAACTACAATTTCTATTTTGATTTCAGAACTTGAGGAAACAAAAGCAGCACATGTCAAGCCTAGCATTTTCCTACCTGGAGCAGGTAAGGACCAGCTCTCAAATGCCACCTTGGGATAGCTCAGACTAGTAATCCCGTTCATGTTTAGATGAGACACCAGCACGAACAAGAACCAAAAGAGAAGAAAATCTCCCCTGTCCTCCTCTGTTATTAGCAATGCCAATAGCAGTGGCTAAGACCTGGTAATCAAACCAAGGACCAGGAGGACCAGAACAACCCAACCCCTCAGCTAGAGAGAAACAGGCTTAAGAGGAGACTTACTGCCTGCCATGTGACAGGGGGAGGTGTGCTGCCCATTGGGAGTGCTGGAGGTGAGGTCGATGGCCATGCCGCAGTGCTCCCTTTCAGGCGAATAGTCATTGTCACCTGCGGGCACAACACAGGTCCCCTCTAAGTTGTTATCTCCCTCTTCAGCAGAGATACACAAAGATTAAAAACCACAACCCGCTCGCTCCCCTCGCCCCTGCCCTTCCCTCCTTTACTGGTGGGGTCTTGTAGAGCCTGTCAAATCTCGACTCTCGGTGCCCCCAAGTAAACACTTGGCTGACTTTAAGAGCCCCCTCAAAGCTACTGTCACCATTCTTTTACACACACTCCTGTGGCAAACCTTGTCCCAGCTGCCTGGTTCTAAGTAAGTTAGGATTACTTTTCGATTAGCAGACAGGGAGAATCCAGGCTGGGCAGGGAAAGACTGGAATAGTAATTCATCATACAGACCTTCCCCCCAAAAACTGTGGGTTAGCTGACAGTTAAACAAAGCGCTTACACAACCCCCCCCCCCCCCCCCCCCCCAGAAAACAAGAGAAATGCATAGGGAAAGGCATAAAAAGTTTTTGGCTGCAGTCTGAATTTCTGGAGATGAACTCTCTCTTATTTGCAAAGTTCATTCACCCTCAGCAAATATTTAAACCTAAAGATACTCACCCATGCACCCATCCCCATGCACTTCTCAGCTATAGAGAGAGTTTATATTTAAATGCTACTAATTCAGTGTCAATGCAGACACTGTACACAAGGAAGCTAAACTTCCAGGTGTCTGCATTATACAAAGGAGAGTAGGAAAAGAAAAGTAATTCAGAATAATCAAACAAAATGACTACTTACATGTAATATATCCATCAACAGCCTCTGCTTCCATAGTCAAAGTGCAGTGCTGCAAGGCAGAAAAGTACACCCTCAGAGACGCCTGTCAGTATCAACCATTAAATGATTAAACTTACTTAAAGCCCTAAGTAGTTGCCCATTTTATTGCTGTTGCAACTACTGCCTAGAGAAACACACAAGTGCACTGCATGTGCTCGTTTGCAAATCACTGAACTCTTCCTGTAAATTATGTGAGTAGACATGCAGCTGCCTCCTGGCCAGGTGGCACCTGGATCATCCTGGTCTGACCATAGCTCTGTCTGTGCCCCACTCACATCTTTGCCTGATCTGAGAGTTTTTCCCCAACTTTCCACTTGTTTGTTCAAGCTGGGATGGTAATGCTTTATCAATTATCTGCTCTATCTGCAGCCAGAACAGACTTTGAGGATATGGATACTACTAACAATTGCTCTTTTCACACACACCACAAGAGACTGCCTCCTGGTCTAAACAAAATAAACCCTCCCATGTCCATTCCCCTTGGACAGAGTTGTTCCAGCTTTGTCTCACACCTGTGAGACACACACCTGTACACACACCTGTTCCCTCTAACCCTATTTATTTGCCACAGCACAGGGCCAAACACCACACTTCATACTCCCAGATCACACATTTTGTGGTGTGAAGCAATCTTAAAGTTTCTGGAAGCACTTTGCTGACACAGAACAAGCTATTACTTTCCCGAAACCCAAGTAACTGTATAGAATGACACCCCCTAGCTATCATTTGATATATATTGGGGGGGGGGGGGGGGGGAAGAGGAGAGATCAATAATAATAACCATGTTCTTTTAAGTGGAAAAGTTAAAAATCTGACATGACCAGAGGAAAATTTTATTTCCTCTCTCCCTCCATGGCCTCTTTTTTGCCTTTAGTTTCAAAACTCTCACTGCACCAGGCAGCTAAATTATTCACAATGAGCCATTTCTGTATTGATCGCCAAGTATATTTAGCCCTGGCTCCTGGAATTTCTCCATTACTTACTGGAAAACAGGCAGCTTCACTTCTTGTCTCCAAAACCACTTCCCTCCCCCTCCCTTAACCCTCTTTCCTTCCCCCCCTTCCCTGACTCTCCCCCAATAAATAAATACTTTTCTCTGTGTTCTTCTTCAGTATAAAGCAGATCAAATTCCCAAGGCATTCAGCACATAACACTTAAATTTCAACCTGCCTCGTTACTACCAAACTCTCTTAAATTACTGATTTTCACAACTCTTAAAAATAAATCTCAAAAAAAAACAAAAAAAAAAAAAGCAAAAAAAAAAAAAAGCAAAAAAGTTTTCAGAACAGGTAAGCCACTTCCTCAAGCCCTTCAAAATTACCTTATCTTCCCCCTAGTCCAGGTAGGCAGGCACACACTGAGAAAAAGAAAGAAACATCAGAAGCAACAGGGAAAGATCATCCCAGCCAATGAAGTGGAAGGAAAGAAAGGGGAGGAAGGGAGGAGGAAGAGAAAGGAAGACAAAAAGAAACACAGAAACATCCATAACCTAAATTAAAACACAACTTGATTTTTATTTTTTTATTTCTTCAATGGGGAGAGGACGAGGAAAGAGGAGAGGGAAAGGAAAAAGTTTGGTCACCATTTTTAGGCTGGTGATGGCAAATCCCAGCTGCTGAGCCTTCCTCTCCACAAGGAATGGAGGGAGAGAGTTTTGCTCGAGCTGAAGACACAGGAAGATGGAGAAAGTTTTAAAAAATAGTGTTTTTAAAGGCGAGGGGAGAAGGGGGGAAGAAAGACGGGGAGGGGGAGAGGGATAGGGGAGAGAAAGTCGCTCCCGCCACTTACAGGTGGGGCATGCGGAGCCGGGAAGCCCCGGGATGAGCCGGCGGGGAAACTCGTTCAGGAATGGCACATACTTTGAAGATGAAGAGAAAAAAAAAAAAAGAAAGAAAAAAAAAAAAAAACCAAAAAAAAAAAAAGAGGGAGAGGGAGGGAGGTCAGCCGGTGCTACAGCAATGCGATTAACTAGCGCGGAGAGAGCGGGGGGGGGGGGGGGGGGGAAGGGGGGGGAAGAGAGAGAGAGAAAGAGAGAGAGGGGGAGAGAGAGAGAGGAAAACTTGATCCACCGGTTCCTTACGGATTCCACGGATTCTACGGATCGGGGGGAGCGGAGGGAATGCGGGGCGGGATGGGAAGAGGGATGCGGGGCGGGATGGGAAGAGGGGGGCTCGGCGGGTGCACTCACACCCCGCGCAGCAAACCCGGGCCAACTTCCCCGGAGCGCCGCTCCGGCCCTGGGCGACGCCGGGCTCCGCGCCTCATCCTGCTTCTCCCCGCCCCTGCCACAACCTGTCAAAGTCATGGAAGTCCTGCCTCGCTTGTCATTTTATTCCCTTTCCCCCTTCTCCCCGCCGCAGGCCGCAGCCCCCCGGGGGCGCGCAGGTGGCGGCGGGCGCTGAGGGAAATGGCAGCGGGGCCGGGCTGGGTAACGGACCGGCGAGACCCGCCGCGGCTTCTGCCCCTGCTTTTTTGATTTGGTCTTGGTGGGGGGTTTTTTGTTTGGTTGGTTTTGGATTTTTTAAATTATTTTTATATTCTGGGCTAACAGCAACAAGTCATCGGCGCCCGCGGGGATGCTGCACAGCCGCGCTCGGCTCGGGGACCCTCCGCACACACAGACCCGCACGGACGGACCGAGCCCCGCGTCCCGCCGGCCCCGGAACGGAGCTGTCCCTCCTCCCGCCGGGGAAAGAGGGGACGGGGAGGGAGAGGAGAGGAGGAAGGGAGGGGAGAAAGAAAAAGAAAGAAATAATAAGAAGCCAGGCGCAGATTTACCTCAGCCGCGCAGGCAGTGAGTCAGTTCCATCCCCCTTTTGTTTGTGTGTTTATTAGTGTCGGCTCCCTCTGCCCAGTGGAGGTGTGTTTGTGCACGGCAGTTGGCTGTGGGGGGACTAAGGCGGCGGAGGAGCCGTAGCTAAGGGTAATCCTGTTTTTACTTCCTCCATCTTCAGAGAGCAGAGGGTTAGCCTGGGACAGCTGGTCAAACCCCGAGAAACCGATCCGGCGGCGGCGGCGGCGGCGGCCGCTCTCCCTCCCTCCCTCCCACAGACACACACACACACAGACACACACACACAGACACACCACTCATTCGCTCCCTCCTTCACACACTCCCTTCCCTCCCTCACACACGGATACGCGCACTCCCTCCCTCCCTCCCACACACACACACACCCGCTCTCTCACAGATACGCGCACTCCCTCACACCCATACACACCTCCTCCTTCACACACACTCCCTCAGACACACACTGTCCCTCCCTCAGCCTCAAACCCACACACACTCATTCACTCCCGCACACTCGGTCGTCCCCCCTCCGCACGGACTCGCACTCTGTCCCTCACGCGCAGTCACCAGCCCCTCACACATTCTCACTCACACTCAGCCCTTGACACGCACTCACTCACTCGCAGTTCTTCCCTCGAAGTCCCTCACACGGACACACTCGCTGCCTCACCCGCACTCAGTCAATCTCACTCGCACACTCACACTCAATCCCAGAGACACTCAGTCCCTCACGCACACTCACAAACCCGCTGCCCCCTTCCAGACCCTTTCCCGCCCCGCGGCGCCTCAGCCCCGGCGGGGCCGGCGCGGCGGGGGGCGGGTGCCCGCAGCCGGCTCGAGGCCGCTCAGCGCGCTCGGCAATCGATTACAGGACAAGCGCGGCCGCCGCCGCCGCCGCCGCCGCCGCCGCCACAGTGCGCGCCCCGCGCCTCACGCGGGCGGGCGCGCGCGCCCTCAGGGCACGGCCGCGGCCCCTCAGGGCGGGCCGGCGCCGGGCACCCCCCGCACCCCTTAGGCAGCCGCTGCCCAGGGGCTCCCGCCGGCCGGGCGGAGGGACCGGCGGAGTCATGATTCAGCACTTCTGTTTATAAGCGGCTGGGGGGCGGCCGGGCTTATCGCTTAATTAAACATTCACGGCCGATATGAATGGAGTTCCCGCGCAGAGACGGTGCGGGTGCGAGTAAAACCTCTGCGTGCCGTCCCGCGCCGCTCCCGAGAAGTCGGTGTGCCGGGAAAAGTGTAAAAATGGGTATTGTTGACCTGAGGGAAATCCTCGCGCTGCCCTGCAGCCGAGGCTGAAGGAATGGCCCCGAGTATTTCCCACAGCGAGGGCACATCCCCACACTGAGGAGAAACCCCCACAGACCCACTCCGGGGCTTGACACAAACCCCCCCGAGTTGTCTGAGGGTGAGTGCTTGATGTGCTTCCTCACAGAAGTTTTCTCTGCTTTCCACAGGTCCCGGATCAGATGCAGCAGCATTGTCCTGCTCTCTTTTTGAACTGCTGGGGCTGGTGACCCTGGTAATACCATCATTAGGTGCCAGAGTTCACGGCCCATTGAGAAGCTGAGGTTGTGTCTATCATGCATGATATGCATGGACGCGATGAAATTTCAATGTGCAAAATTAAACGAGTGAGCACTAGAAATCATCGGGATTCAGGCTTATTCACCCTTGAGCCTTTTGAGCCAACAGAGCAACTGATAGGAATAATGGAAGAGTGGTCCTTGATTTTCGTTGGTACCAAAGGAGAGTAACACGTGTATTTTGCCACTGAGTTTCAGACAAACACTGATGGAAGTACCATCATCACTGCATACCCACATTCTTTGTATATCAAAGGCTCTAGGTACTGGAAAAATTTGCTTTGAGGCAAAGTCTGAACTACAAAATCTTGAAGCAAAAGCCTTAACTCTTGCTGTCACTGCACACAAGCAGTGTGTCTACCATTGCTAGAGACAAGCTAAACCCCAGGTTTTATTAGCACTGCCACTTCACATCAGATGAGATTCTGCTCTGTAGAATAGCAGCAGAGCCACCCAACCCTGAGAAGAGGGAGACAAACCCCACTTTGGAAAAGACACTAAATGATTCAGCCAGCCCAAGACACTAAAGTTAATTGACAGCTCTCTCCCCAACACCACAAATTTGAGCCAATTAGTCATTATGCCACATCTGTGAAGTGGGTTTAACTTAACTCTTTTCATTTTGCATAGGAAGAAGGCAGAAAGGTCAAGGGACTGGCCACAGAGAGCACTCAGAGCTGAGCCTAGAAAGCAGACTTCGTGTTTCCCACGCCTACGTATCGACAACTAGACTTGGCTTGCCTACACCAGAAAATAGACTGGCATAGCTGGAGCTGGGTAATTATACCGTAACAGTTTATGCCGGAATAACTCTCCTTGTGGACACTCTCCTCCAGATGGAAAGTGACTTCCCAAAAGCTGTCCAAATGAATTCACTCAACAGCACAGTTTTGTCTTCCCCCTCCCCCCCCCCGCCCTTTCCCTCTTCATTTTGGGGGGTAAAAATTCCTGAGATATGGGTCTCGGCAGCATTTTGAAGCCTTTGATCACTTTTACAGACCATTAAAAGCGGGGACAAATGCAAAACATGTCATTGAAATGCTACAAGTCTTGTTGTCAAGATTTTTATGGTGCTTTTCATCAAAATGTTGAAAACTGAAAGCTTCCAGCTGGCTCTCCATGCAGGTAATAACTTAATAGCTAACAGCTTTTCTCCCAAAGCTCCTGGAACCTGCCTGAGCCATGGAAGCTGATGGGAAAATCCAGACCCATCCTCTACAGTAAATATTTTCTGGGGTTTTTTTAATCCTGCTGCTCTGCAAGCCTCTGAAACCAAATGAAGCTCTGAAAACAAGGAGGAGTGACCAAGGGAAAAGTACAGGGAAGGGAGTAAAATGACAGGACTTGGCTTTGTAAATCAGCTAACTCCAAGGGCTGCAGAGATGAGCACATCCTCACTACAGCAACACGGGGCTGAATCACTGTTTCAAGGCAGACCTTGGCTCTGGGCTCTAGCTCACAGTGATTTACATTGCCCAGCTCAGCAGAGCTGCTGTGGTGATCTTGATCAAGTGATGGCTTGGGGATCAAGGGAGCCAGATTCACATCCAACAATGACCAGAGGTCCTCCACATGATTTTGGCCAAGCCATTATTGCCCTGCGTTTTTCAGCTCTGCATTTCTGAAACAACAATTAATGCACTGAGAGCTTCTCTTCTGCCGAGCAGGATCCCAAGAGCAGTTCTCAGCTTTGCCACATTACAGAGGTCCCTCTGGCACACCTCTGAAAGAGCCATTCCTGGAGCTCCTGGGAGCCCCTTCCCATTGCCATCCACAGGATGTCAGCCCTGCCTGCCCTGGGACAGTGTCCTGCCACACAAGTCCGGCTGTCCCCAGGATCAGAGGCTGTGCCAAGAGCCACCTACTCAAGAGCTCTGATGTCCTCCTTGGCATTTGTTCAGTTTCCCCGAGCCTTGGTTCCCCTCCTGTGTGCTGGAGATAACAGAGCTCCCCGGTCTGACAGGAGAGTTTAATTTCTCATCATTTGACAGCAATATGCTTTGATAGGTTTGATAGGCTCAGCCTACTTTCAGCTAAATATTTAACCATTTTACCTATATATATGTGTGTGTATATGCACAAGCACGTGCGAGAATTGTTACTCAAAAACCTCCATCAGGCTTTTTATGTAAATTCTGGTTTAAAGTTTCTAATTTCCCTTTTTTTTTATATGCTTGTATAAGGTCAAGGTGCTCTAGGAGTACACTCCCAAAACTTTCTATTTGGCATTCACGTAAATAGTAGCTCAGCACAGCGTAAGCTCCAGCCTTATGTACACTTAGCAAATTAAAAAAGACTGATGTGCCACACTGTTGCCTTGGACAGCCCTGAGCATGGCAGAGCAGCAGACCCCTGCATCAGCTCTCTTGCTGTTGGACTGAGCACTCTCTTCCCTTCCCATAGAAGGGGCACTTTGAAGACAAACTGGATCCAGTCCCAATATACTTTGGAGAGGACAAACACAGACCTTTCTTTACTTAACTGTGCGTTGGGCAATCTAAAAACCATATAAGCACTAATCTATTTGTTATTCCATCTCCTCCTCTTCCCTACAATGAAGCCCTGTTTTATGCTTATATGTATCAATTAATGGACCTATAAAGAAAATAACGAACATCCTTGAATACCTTCTAAGCATACTCTATTAATTTTAAAAGGGATGCAACATACTGTTCCCCCTGTATTTCACCAAGATAAAAGCCTATAGATTAATTCCTGTTAAAACAGTTGGTATTTTCAGGACATGCAGATGTAATTTATGGAGAGGCATAATACTCATATTAGCTCAAAGGCCACAGAAACTGTAGATCTGTGTCTGTTACTGTAGTTGTACAGGCATTCATTGTACAGAGAGCAGTTGAAAAGGCAGAGTATGTAATCTGAATACTAAATTTGTGAATAGTTTCTCACTTGGGCTGGTTAGGCTTTTCAAGCGCAGCGGATGCTTTGTGGGGGACTTTGTAAAACATTCCGCTAATATATCACATGGTTCCTGTATTTTCTTCTCTTATCTTTACTGTCAGAGCTTTATTCATGAAGACACAATATTTGATTCTTTAAAGGGCACCAGCTCCTGCTCTGTGCTCTCCACCTGAATTCAGTGTGCTCCATGTGAGACTATTTTTATAACAAATACTTCTTCCTTTCTGTATAAAGTGGACAACTTTAGGTGTGTATAACCCAGAAGTATACAAGAAACAGATCTTTTCCCTCACCCTCACATATTCCAATTCTTATATCCAAGTTACTTGGAAAATAGTGTTATATTTTCTTTTTTTTATCCTCTGTGATAAAAGTGTACAGATTTTGTCTTTTATTATAGAGATATAAATGTATATGGATATTTCATTTATGAGGAAGGGAAATTCTAAAGTGTCCTAACAAAATTTAATTATGACACAAGCTACTAACAGAGAATCCTTGAGCCTGGGATCATTTTTATTCGTTGCTTGTACAGCACCTAGCACAATGAGGATTTATGCATGACCTAGCTTCCCACTTAGTACTTCAACAAAAATAAGAATTAACCCTTGCTCTGCTTATGTCGGGAAAACACAGTACCAACAGAATTATATACATCCCATACTGCACAGAGAGCACCACAGAATTATGAAGCAGCCAATACAGAAGTGTTCTGGATCTGTTTAAATTACTGGAGCTGCTGGAGGCGTTTAGGCAGAGAGACAATTGTTACTCAATCTAAAACTTGGCAAAATGACAGGTGTCAATTATGTTGAGTATTGCAAAGGACCAGGGAACATTCAATGACAAATGACCAGGCTCACAGCTATGCAACAGCTGAAAATTTGGTGGAAATGGAGTTCTTCCACTTCTCTATGACAGGATTACCATGAATGTTGAATGTGAAAAGGTCAAAAGTTGCCATTTGGGTTTGAAAGGGCTTCAACACAGAAGACTTCTATTGAATTTGGCTATGAACATCGTGGGAGCAGGTCTTGTAGGGCTTCCAACATTGACCTGCTGGGTTCAGCCTGCTCTGTTCATGCTGGGTGAAATACAAACCAGATACAGCTACCCAATGCATACATTTCTGTACTTGGAAAGAGTTTCTACTGCAGCTCTTTAAAGCTTAGCAAAGAATTGAGGAATAAGGACATTTTTTCATCGAATCCAGCCTGCCTGTAAGTGCACAGCTATGGTCAGTGGCTTCCTGGGGCCCAGGAGCCACAGGGGTGCACCAGGCCAGCCTGGCAGGAGCCTCAGCAGCCCAAGGTCCATCCCACAGCACCCAGGCCACAGATGAGGGCCAGTCTAACCAAAACCCCCTGATTTTCAGGCAAAATGAGGCTGCTGCTGAGGCAGCTCAGAGTTCAAGCCAAGAAGTCAGTCTGCAGGCCAGGAACAGCAGGGGCCATGGCTTGCCAGGGGCACAGCTAGGAGACCAGCCCTCCTCAAACAAAGCCCAGGCTCTGGGGCTGAGCTCAAATGAGCTCCTGACTCATAGGAGTATGAGTGAAGGCCCTAGCTGAGGCTGATCAGGGTAATTTAGGTCTGTTAGTGCCAACCCCACTTGAACTCTGAATAATATGGAACAACAAGGAAAGTAATAGTTGACCTGGGTGAGGTCATGACCTCATTAAGTGAGGTTGTCTCACTCACTGATTGTGTACACTCTCACTTCGCAGGAGCTAGTACAAAATCATTGAATCATTTAGGTTGCAAGAGACCTCTAAGATTGAGTCCAGCTGTTGCCCCAGCTCTGCCAGGCCCACCACCAGCCCGTGTCCCCAAGTGCCACCTCTCCATTAGTTAGGTGTCCCCCTCCTGCTTTGCTGGAAGAGCGGTGCTGTGCATGAGGGGTGTAACTGGTGCGTTGAGCTCACATCACACCTTACCTAGCAGGAGCTTGCAGATCTCCCTGCAAGTTAAACAGGCTGTTTTCCCTGTTTCTACTTGGGTGGTTGCTGGGCCTTTCTTCAAAGCACCTGAAGGATGTCCTGTTTAATCATTTCAGTCCTCACTCACCACATTTCCAAAAACAACACACCACCCCTGTTCAGTGTGCATAGCTACAGAAAAGTCAGTATGAATCTACAGGAACATACTTTACCCTCATTAGTTCTTGTTCCTCTTCCTTCTCTGCTTTTCCAGTATCAAGCCAGCGCTTGTAGAGAGCCAGAAAGAGGCTAGGTCACTAAAACTGGTTTCTGTGGATGTCAGGGACTGAACAGGTAAAGCATCTTTCAGCCTGACAACAATTCCTGCAGGTGTGTGGCTCTGCAGTCTGACCTGATTTAGGGGCTGGGCACAGCAAGTCCCAGGTCAGGGATTAGTCAGCCCCCTCCGAGCTGTTCAGCACCAGGCATGCACTCAGTAGGAGCAGTGCAGTGTGAAGGATCACAACTGCACTGAGCACTGGGGGTGAAAAGCTGTCATACAAACCAGTCTGTAGATCCTTGTAGAAACGGTGTGTCATGGTCTAATGAAGTCAGAACATGAAATAGTCTGAGAAAACAAAAACACCCGGCCCTCCACCTCCAGAAGAGGCACAGCTGAGCCAAAGGCTGACACTGTCATCTCAGAGATGAAGGACAGCCTGGGGCCTAGGTCAGATTCTGGATTGTGGGTGACTAGCTTACAATACTTTGCTTTGGAGCAGGATATTAATTTCCCCTCCATTTATAAGGGCTGTGCTGCCATAGGCTCCTTGCTTAGCCTCCTATTCCTCATCTGCTTCTAGAGTCCACGGAAAAGACTGATGTGTCCATTTTGCAGTTCCAAGCACCAAAATTAGATTCCAGCTTGTAGTCACTCTCCAGAGGAGCATTTCTTTCTCCAGAGACTACAGAGAGAGGTTGTGTTTACCATCTGGCTAAATTAGTTCCTTACAGTGGGTGAATATCCCTGTCCATACCTCTGTTCTTCACTGAGGAAATAAAGCTGATGGTCCTGCTTCTCCTCTGTCAACTGTGCTGAGAATTAGCAACATTCCAGGGGCAGGGACTTGGACACAGCTGGGATGGAGCCTTGCCAGTGGGCAAAGGGACATTTTAAAAAGGGGATTTTATGCCTCCTTTGTGCTTGTAAGCAAAGTGTCATCCTAGAAGTGTCCTGGGGCTTGATTGTGAAAAGAGACACCTGAAATTAACTGGCCACATAATCAGCTTTAAGGGGAGCTAGGTTAACTTTGATTAACTGCAAATAACAATTTAGATCATAAAAATAAAACATTAGCATCTTTTTATGCTCCTCTTAGCACTGCATGAAACAACATGTGACCACAGCCTTTAAAGCTGCATGTTAACTTTTACTGCAAAGCTTTGCTCTGTCTCACTCCGGTAGCAGAGCTGACAGAGTGCTCCACAGCCCTTTTCAGGAGACTGATTCTTTTACTGGTATAAGACCTCTTCCTTTTCCAAAGTTTTATTTATTATTCTTATTTTACTTGTGGAAAGGAATAACATTTCTCTACATCCAGACATTACCCACACATAACTGTGCAAGCAAAGAAAACATAACTTCATTTTTGTGGTTTGAAAATGCCTCCTTTTTCCTGTTTATTTTTTTTGTTTTTAACAGGGAGGCGTTTCTATTTTTTACTTCTCCTTTGGTGATATAAATCAATGAACACATCCTTTGGTCTCTATATTAAAGAGATAATCTTTTGCTCCCGGCTACATATGTGGTCATTTTCTTTTGAGATGTGTTTCTCTTTCTATTTATTAGTAACTTGAAGGGATTCTTCCAAATAAAATTCTGGGTGGTGGAATGATGACTGAAGGAGACATTATTTTATCAGGTATCTCTTCTTCAATGCACAGGCCTGAGCTTATACCACTAACATGAACAGATTCCTCCTACTGACCTCCACTGAAAAGACTCCATATAAAATCTAAAAAAGTAAAAAATAAAAGGTACAAATTTTACAGCATTATGAACAAGGACACAAATAGAAAAAACTTTTTCAGATATTATCATCATCTTTGTCTTTAAAATTACTCTCCTCATTGCTTTTGCTGGTTTATTGCATCCATACTCTGGTAAGGAGTGTTATTCTCAGATCAAGACTTTCTCATGCCAAACACTCACAGAGTGGATTAAGAGGTCCTATGGAAGCCCGAGGTCTCAGTTTAATCCTTGCATTATAAAGGCAAATGCTTTTCTTCGTGGCTTGCTGCTGGTTTGTTGAGCTGGTTTTTAATTCAACAAAGGTATAATTTTACATTCAGCTCTGAAGTTCCATTAAAAATAGCTGTTGAAAAAGATCCTTAAAATCAGATGATGTTTTCCATGGAAATTTTATCCAAACTAACTATAGGTCCTTAATGTTGGCTGGATCTTTAAGTGATTTCTGCACTATACTGAGTTAGCTTAATTGGCTGGCAACAAAATCACAGCCCTCCAGTGAGGTTATCCAAGAAGGCTCATGCGAGACTTCTGCACATTTACACATATGACCCTTTAAAAGAAAGCATTTGTCTGGCTGTAGGTGGTGGCTTCCTCTTTTGTAAGACAAAAGAGCTCTGTTGAAAACCCTCATTTACTTGTCATTGCCCTAAAATCAGAGATACCGAAAGGGGAGAACTGGCTTGTCTAAGAATTACTGCCTGTGACTGCTCTTAAAGTAGACAGAGCTATGAAAAAACAGAATACCAAGCTGTGGGGCTGACCTCATATTTCTCCATGGGAATGGTTTTTTCCACTGCCTTCTTTAAAAGGTGGTTTCTTACTTTAGATAAGTGAAGCTCCATCAGCTGCTTCATAGAGCAAAACTGACACCCACTGGCCACCCCCAGTACTTGAAATATTTTGAGCTATCGAGCAGTCCTGGCTTCAGGGCAGAGGAGGACAAAAAAGAGGTGGAACAACCTCCCAGCTCACCTCAGCCCTTCTTCCTTACAGTGCATGACCTCGGCTTTGTCAGTGGTAGCCCCAAAACCCCACTGCCACAAAGTGGGGAGACACATGATGCTACACCCGGGCTCCCTTTGGCTCTTCAGCGACTCCGTTGTAAAAACTCCTTTTACATGACAAATGTCAGGGCTCCCATCCCTTTCTGTTTGAAGCTGGACCAGCTTAACTGACCATTCTTTGCCCTGAAATACAGGCTGATGTTTCATTTGATCAGTCTCAGGCTTGCTGTGCCCACGGTCCACCACACTTCCCTGCATCAGCTCTTTGCAAGCGCCCATCCGTGTGCTGGTGGCCACTCAGCCAGACTTACTCAGCTGTGCTCTGGCACAGATCTGTCTCTAATGCATCCCAAATTTCTCTGCAGGATCCTCTCTCCTCCTCACACCCCAGTCACTGGGGGGTTATTATCAAGGCTCGCAAAGATGATGTTTCCTGTGCGTTGTGCGAGGCAGTGTCTCCTCCTGCCTGCCTGTCACAGCACAGGCCAGAATTGCACTGGCATTTAGACATCTATTTTTCAATGGCATCCCGTGTTTGTATCTGATCTGCTATCCACCTAGCCACTTCCAATGGGCCTTTTAAGTAGCTCCTACCTACCAAATATCTTTGATTTAGATTATATTTGTCTTCTCATGGAGAACTTAAATTTCCCTTGAGATTCAATCTTATTTCCTCCTCATGTCATATATATCATCATGTTCTACTCTCTGCTATTACTCTCTGCTCTTGTCTGGGCTTTGAAACTCTTTTCCGCTCTCTTATATGTTACTGATTTCATATACTACATAATACCCTACATGGAACATGTCACTGAGCTGAAGGGTACATTATTACATTTTATGTAACCAGCACAGCTTTTATACCTGCGTGATCAGTTTGCACTTCAGCTATTTTAAACATCCTGGTAGTACATTATCCAAAATTTAAAGCATGGTATCTCAACAGCACCGTCCTGTTTCTTATCACAGCTTCCAGACAGGTTATGGCATTAGACAGGGAAGAGGTTTCTTTAGCACTGAGCAGCTTCATCCATGCACACTCTTCCTGCCTGGGCTGGATCAGCCTCAAGGGATATGGGAAACAGGGTCAAACTGTGCTCTCTCTTTCTGAGCACTTTCAGATCATCCCAAGCCACTCAAATATTTTAGTTTTTTTAAATCCCTCACACAGAAATTAAGAAGTCAGAAACTCTGACTTGATTTTACAGTTCTCCTTTTAGCTTTTAACTTCTCCAGGCAAGCATCCACTGTCTTAGAGGAACTCAATGAAGTTATTTGATGTGACATTATTGATGACACATTATTTCATGATGTTTGATAGTGGGTTAATTAATAAATTGAGGACAACGTGTGACAGCTACCTCTCTAAGCGAGGGGCAGAGTGTTACTCTGTATTTCCCTAGTGCCATACATATCCACTTCAACAAATTCTTCTCTCCTGCAGCCTGACTTCAGGACAGGCTGCATGGAGGCTGGGAATCCTTAGGGAGAGCACAAACATCCCCGGACAGTGCTGTGGGGGGAGCCCACTAAAGACTTTAGGGACACTCATTGCATCCAGCATCACTATTATATATTAAAATAGCATCACTATTATATATTATAATAGCATCACTATTACAAGGGAGGAGGATCCCACCCCGAGTTCCCAACTCCAGGGCCTGGAGCATTAACCTTTCACAGAGGTCCCTGAGGGACAAGGAAGACAACTCCTTGGCCCAGGGCTGTGTGGTGCCCCAGGATTCAGGAGCAGTGAGGAATGAGTGGGAAGGACAGTCCCACCCAAGCACAGACACAGCAGGTAGGGCTGCCGGCTTCAGCCGAGTTATTACAGAGAGTGCCAACCTGTCCCTCGCGGTACAAATATTCTTTATTGCATCTCACTTCAGCTTCTGGTCTTGCCTGAATTATGGTTTCTACCAAACTACAATGTGCAGCCTCATGGTCAGAGGTTGAGGTTGTTCCTTGGAGAACAAGGAGCCTGTTCATGCCCCGATGTCACCGTTGCCAGGTTTAGCAGCCACCGCTGGGACAGAGGGGACACCCCAAGCTCTGTCCAGAGAGGGGGTAACATTTAACACCAAACTGCAGCAGAAGAATCAGGACTTGGGAAGTCAGGGTGGGATCTTCCTCCCTTGCTTTCTTCCTGCAGCAGTAACACATTAAAATAATATCAAGCTGCCGTATAAATGGCTGGTGGCAATGCATCTTTTATTGATTTTCCCTGCTTAAAGCTTAGCCGTGATTTCAGGCATGCAAAAATGCATAACATGAGAACGATTTGTCTGCAAATTGCTCTTTATGTTAAACAAGGAAGGGAAAAAAAAAAAAAGATGTTCAATAAAAATCCTGGGATTTTTAGACTATTTCTTAAGGTAATCATGGGGTTGTGAGAATGCAGGTAAGTCCCCACCCCAATTCATGCCCACACAAATGATGGCACTTTCTCTGCTGACTTCTGTTTGAAAATCATTTTCCTTTTTCAGACTAGATTTGTCTCTATATAGTGGGACTCCTAAGGGAAAATTGTTGATATAGATGAACCTTGTGCTGTTTGGCTTTCAAATTTCACTTCTCAAAGCAATTTATGAAAAAGGACGCACCCCATCACCCACCTGAGTATTTGCTTATTCAAAGTCCACAAAGAGGGATAATGTGCTCCATTTGGGAACTGCACACAGGAGCCCTCAGCAAACTGACATCAACACACCTGAAGGTTTGGGTATTGAGAAGTCCCTCAGAGAGGGACATCATGGAGACCATCCAAAGTCACCTATCCATGTATTTCACTGGGATCACACCTGCATGGAAACACTCCCCAGCCAGTCAGTGCTGCTGGGCAAAGATTAATCCCATATCCCATATCCTATATCCCATATCCCATATCCCATATCCCATATCCCATATCCCACCTTCCATTCCCACATCCCATATCCCATGAGCTTATATGCACTCACCTGCTGGCTGAGTGTTCAGCCCTGCTGACTTCCCATACCTTTGCTGGGATAGCTCAAAATCTACACAGAGATCCAGACATCCAGTACAATCCAGACACACTCTGTAAGTGATATGAATTCAGAGGGAAAATCCCAGGAGCCAGTTTTAACAGTGTTTTTAACGCAACCTTGTTTATAGACTCACAAGCAGAATTTCTATCATTTTACCAGCTTTTTCTCTCTTGTGAGACAAAGGCTCGTCTTTTACTTTGATAACTAAATACTGTAGATGTGGCTGGGGTTTTTTGTCCTATTCTTTCAGTGTTCCTTTCAGTGGAATGAAATATATAGACTTTTTCCTTTCAATTTTCATGTTTAGGTCTCAATTCAGCAGAGTACTTAAACCAATATCTTAATTTGAATTTAGCCCTTTTTTTTCCCATCCAGAAGCTAAATGAGCTCTGTAAGTGCCTCTTCCAGTTTAAATTAACCTTCCCACGCATATTAATAGTTACAGTACTTATATTTCCTGCAAGAGTCTCCCATGACCATCACAGAACAGAAGGGCTGAAGGTTCTTATAATCCACATATGCAAGAAGCAAGGACAGAGCAGAAAGAGCAATATAAAGTGCAGAAAAGAGCTGGTTTCCAGTGGATTAAGAATTTTTTGTAGTATCCCAGCTATCAGGGAGAGACTTCAAGGGAAACTGCGCTCATCCCAATTTTTTTGCCCTTCATGAATGTTTAAAATCCATCACCAATTTCCAGTCTTGCAGTGACTACTGTGTTTTGGTTGTTTTCATTTTGTCTTTAAAGGTTATTAGAAAAATAAATACTCTGATCAAAGGGTTCTGTGGAACTGCAGCTCGAGTTCTACCTTTTTATAAATAATGGGAGCACAGAGCCGAGGCACAGCCAGCACGTGGCTGGGCTATTTATTGCTTTTCTCTGGGGCACCATTTATCTTACAGCCACTCCAGTTTGCTTTTGGAAGCGTGTCTGAGTGTAACACTTGCACAGGCACATTTTGAAAGCTGGCTCTGATAATTTACGTACTTTGTCTTAGGCACCTTCCAGATCTTGTGTTATTTTTAAAGCTTCTCTTAGCACAAAGATGTTCCCCATTTTCACTGAAACAAAACAGGGGGGACAAAAAGACCACCTGCAACAAATCTAAAGGAAAATATGCCTAGATGGAGAATAAAATTTCAATCACATCACTCTCTACATCATATTAGTCTTTTGGGCCACAACTTACTCCGCTAAGATCAAAAAAAAAGGGGAAATTTAGTATAAACTACTATAAATTTGTCACAATCATTAGTCCAGAGTAGAAAGAGTAGTTTTCCAGAAGAAAACAAACCAGCTCTGCAAGTTTAATGTAGTGAAGGCATGTCCTTTACAATATACCTTGACACATAAAAAAATGTGGAATTTGATAGAACCTTTTCCATCAAAACTCTGAACTGTTGGGTTTTTTCCCTCCATTTTTATTTCTGCCAGTCAAACTTGAAAAATGTCCACCTGAACTGAAGTTTGCTACTTTTGGAAACATATTTCATGATTTGGAGTCCTCAGTGTTCTCAAGAAAAAACCAAAACAAACAAGTTGGTGAATGGGAATTAATGAACTGGCAATTTCTTTTTTAGATTCAAATTTTATATTAAAAAATTATTAAAAGTCTTTAGCTAGTTGTAATCTTTATTCTTGCTGTTAATCCATAGCTGAAGGCATGGCAACAGAGGGAGGAGAGGACAGAAACAAGAAGTGCTCAGCTAAAGCTCTGTGAAAGGAAAACATGTGGAGATAACTAAGGAATAATATTTTCTTACTCTGATCAAGCTCCCAAAAAAAAAATCACAATCAGTGATTTTTTTAACCACAGTATTTACCAAACTAAATCAAGGCTACACACAAACACCAGGGTTTTTCCAGATCATTTTTTCTCTGTGTATTTTACCCCCCCACACTAACTCAAGTTCACAGGGCTGAGCATGAGCAGTTCCCAACAAGTGGCCCTTGTGCACAAGGAATTATCATATTTCTGGCCATTTTTCTGTTTGCCTACCTATGCCTATTTGTTTCAGGGTGCTGTAAGCAGGTTTTGGCATTGCAAAGGCCACCTTATCACGGTTTTGATAACAGTCCAGGTTATTATTTTGTGTAAAATCTGCTGCTTCTCAGCAAGGGGATACACATTAACATTTGCACATCTACACCTTGGGGAGCCTGGCTACCCAAAATTAACGATGCATATTTTTAGGTGAGCTCTTTTGAAAGACCAAGAGCAGATGAGGAACTGCAGAAGTTGCCTGTGCTGTTGCATGTGTTTGCAGGGGATCTCTTGGAACCCTCCCGAGGCAAAACACACTCCACATCTTCCCACTACCTCAGCTCCCAGTGCTCTCCAGAGCCCCCTGTGTATGGCATCCATCCTTCCCAAGCTCTCCACCATCCTCAAAACCCCCAAGCAGGGTTCCAATCTCCTCTCTCAAACCCGGGGAGGCGTGGGATGCCTGCCCTCCTCCCCAGCCTGCAAACTTTCCCCAGTAAAGGTTACAGAGCCAGCACGCGAGGGGTAATTTACACAACAACCCCCAAAACTTTCCACTACGCTTGAACTTTCTGCTCTCTGTGGTAAAGGGCAGAAGAGTTTGATGTTTATTATCAGTTTTTCCTATTGTCATTGCAGAGTGATCGCAACTGCCGTGGCACAGCACTGCACAGCTGCTCTTTGAAAGCACTGGGGGTGGCGGTTGGGCAGCATTTGTGCAGCTCAGTAATTAACAAACCCCTGGCTTTACTTCCACAGTGAAACAATACTTCAGAAGTCACCACAGAACACACCAGAAAGGGTTTAAATCATAAAGGGGGAAAAAAAAAGGCATCATAAAGATCAGGGCAGAGTTTCAGCACCTCACTTTGGGCATGGTAAAGTTTAAACTCAAGGGAAAATTCCGCTGATGGGAATGAGGCAAGAGATTCCCAGGTTACACATTGCACTGTTCACTGAGGCTCTGGACTAGAGACACCTGAGCTGCTTGGGTCCCCTTTTGTTCTCCGTTTGTCCACCCTAAAGCCTGATTTTCCTCTCTTTTTTTTTTTTTTATTCATGCTGCGTTCTGTTTCATTAAATGTTTATGACCCTATTACAGGATACAGTTTTAGATTACTATAATAAAAGGGAGTTGATAAAAGTTCATTATCTGTGGTGGCAGAGAAAGAATAAAACCTTACACCTTCAAGTTTGTCAATAACATTGGTTGTAATAACCTTTTTAAAAGCCAAAGTGTGCACACACACATACAAAAAAAAACCCTGAAAAACCAAATTCACTGTTACTGAATTCAACATCAGGACATCACCACTGGAAAGTGGCATATCAAGCAGAACTTTACTAAAGCCACCATTCTTTGCCATTGCATTTATTATTTTGGGGCAACACCTTTTTATTCCCTGTGTTATTATGGTGGGAAGTGGATGGGGAGTAAAGTACAGGAACATCATCTCAGCAAGGACAAATCTATACCTGAGCTGGGGTGTGGAGCTCAGAAATTCCTGTGGTCTTTTCCTTTAAAAAAGAAATTGCTGGTACTTTAATCATTTATCAGAAAGAAGAGAACGTTTGTTTCAAAGGCACAGAACGAGGACTTTAAAATTAAACTCTGCTTATTTTCGGCTTCTGAGGGAATGCAGAAGTACCAAGGATTTTAAGATCTTCAGGGATGTTTTAGTTCCTTTATGTTCCACGGGTTAAAAAATAAATAAATCTCTTTTCCTCCTTCTTGCCAGGTGTACAATAAGGGACATTCTGATAAAACTCGGTCCTCAGATTATAGTTTTATATAAAAAATAATAAAATATACCAATGCAAAAACACTGTATTAACAGCTCCTGGAAAAGACTCCCTTCTACTCCTCCCACGACACTTTAGGAGTCTCCTTTTGTTTAGAAGACGAGTTTGGCTGGGTCGTGCAGCACTGATGGTGAATCACCTACCGCTGGACCAAAGCACAAACTCCCCATGGGATGCACTGCACATCCCCATTGTCTGGGGCCATGGGAAAGGGGTCCCAGATGCAGAGCCTGGAATTCCTGCAGGATTCAGGCTCCAGCATCAAAGGGGCACAACCAAGGACAGGCAGAGGGAGGAGGGAATTGTGCTGCCAAGGATTGGGGAAGGTTCCTGCAGAACTGGCTGTGTCACGTGCTCCAGAACATTTGCCCAACACCAACCTGGAGGAGCATACTGGGCATGAAAAATAGATCTTGGAGGGTCCTTTGAAAGCAGATGGCTGGCTGAGGTACCAGTCACCCCAGAGCTCGGGGCCAGCCAGCCTGGCTGCAGAGAGCTGCACAGAAACAGGAGGTGTTTCCTGCACCAGCTCCAGCTGCACCAACTCCCCATCACCCTCTTTTTGCATTTCTTCAATTTTTTGAATTGCATTCACCCTTTGTGCATTTCTTGCACTTCCTTCATTTCTCACTCCTTCCCCCCGGAAAATCTTTCTCTGCAAGGAAGAGCTGCCTCTATTTGAGGCAGCTCCGCTCGGCAGCTATGGCTCCAGATGTGCTGGTGGGGAGCAGACCCCAGCTGCAGGTGCCTCCCCTCGCCCCACCTGCTCCCAGCTGTGAAAACCAAAGGTGCTGCTTGTTCTGACAGTGGGTACCCCTCTGTCAAAGGTGGCCCAAATGCTGCCAGGGCACCCAGGTGGGTGGGATCTGGAGGAGAGAGGGAAAGGGAGATGCCAAAGGGAGATGGCTGGGGTGTCCCCTGGTCCCTTCCTGTGGGCAGACCAGGGAGAGGCAGGTGTGCAGGAGAGGAGACACACAGGGCAGGAGGAGGTGCTGGGTGGGAAAGATACAGTGAAGAAATTTGGTTTGTATCCAAAACAGGCAGAAGCTGCACACAGTCACTTGTTGCTCATGGCACCACGGTCTGTGGGCAGGCCCTGGGAGAGCCTTGGCCTCGTCTCCTCTGCAGCGTGCCAGGGAAGGGGAGATCTCTACCTGATAGAGCTGTCCTGGGCTGAATGCTGGTTTGATTGCATTTGGAGTCATGTTGTCAGCACCAGGGCTGGGAGGGCTGGCTCTCCCTGAACCCACCTGAAAATCCATCTTCAGCTTATGGCCCTGGTCCTGGTTACCTTTCCACACACCACACTTGGCCTTCCATCTGGAAGCACAAGGGCTGGAAAAACTCTCATTCCAAACTCTCTTCATATCAGTTAAATGCTTGATATTTGGGAAAACCAGGAACTTCCCAGCAGTGCCATACTTTTATTTTAGGGGTTCAAAGGGAAACTTGGAACATTCCTGATCTTGAATTTCTTGCATTAAAAAAGCCCTCTGGCACACACAGGATCACAGACATAAAACCAGAGCAGGGCCAGGCTTTGGCTCTCCCAACCACTACACACGCAATTGTCCCACTGGGGCTCCTGGTGCAAGGCTGCATTTCACCAAGACTTGTTCCTACCCATGAAAAAGATCAGGAGGTGGAAAAAGGAGTCTGATGGGAGAAGGGAGATGTTTAAAGAGTCTTTGGGAAGGATCTGCTTTCTGAAAGGGGAAACAACCAACTCGGTTTTGCTTCTGGATGGCTTTGTGCAACCATCTCCTGCCCTGTAAGAAACTAACCCCAGACACACTTGGAACATCAAAATAAAATTTCAGTTCAGTGTCTTGGATGGAAACAGCTTGACATGAAAGAGGCAGTAGTTTCATATAGATGTCATAAGGATTTGGGGTTTCTGCCCACATGCAAGAGAGTGGAAAGCTGCTTTCAAGACGTTGGAGAAGCCCCATTTGATACACCAGTTTGTGGGACGGACTGTGCCTGCCAGGGTTTGAACAAGGTTTTAACTTAGCATGACTGGAGCCCTGGGGGTGGTTCAGCGAGCATCTGCCAAGGCTCCTCAAAGGTAGAAGTGAAGCTGGCGCCTATTAGTCAGAAACCACCACAAAGCCGAGCAGCCGGAGGATGCTGGAGCCCTGGGTGTGCTATTTAACACCTGCCAGCTCTCAGCGCAACTGTATCCTATGAGGCTGTTTCCACTTGCACTTGTGGTTAGCAAAACCAAACCCCAAACCTTCAGCAATTAACACTTTTACTCTAAGGTTTCTGCTGCAGAGGACTGTCCTTGCAGGTCCGAATCTCTGAGGGAAAACGAGGGCTGGAATAGATTGAATGCTTCAACTGTGTGGGGGTTTTTTGACGCTCTGCTTTCAGGAAAGCCAGATGTGGCTCAGTGAAGGGGAGAAAAGGGATCAGGGAGATGAAAAGATGGCACAAGAAAAGGAGACTGCTGAGAATGCATGGCCTGTGCAGAGTAAAAAAATCTTTCTGGATACTCAAATTCCTTTGAAAATCCAAAGCCATGGGGATAAAGCAGTGAGGTGTCTTCTTTTTAGCTTCTTTTAAAATACCCTCCAGCCTGTGATCATTTAAAGAGGGGCTAAGGAGGGGGATTAATCCACATTCCCCTAAAGCAGCTTCCTGCCCAAATCCCTGTCTGCTCCCTCCTGTTTTGGCTCCTGTAGCCCAGTTCGCACACAAGGAAAGAACTGCAGCCTGAGCTCTGTCCTTCAGCCTGCCCTTGCTGTGGCAGAGCTGCCTGGAAATACACTCCCAGTTACAAGGATGCTGTTTCACTGTGCTCCTCTGTGAATTTTGCTGCCCTGAGGATGGCACGGGGCTGCTGCCAGGAGAAAGATGCTTGGGAAAGGGAAATAAAGTCTACAGACCTTGGCTTGCTGCTCTGGCTCCTGCCAGGCCAGAGGGCAGGGAGGGGAAGGAAACAGGTAACAACTTTTTTTTTTGGGGGGGGTCTCCTCTGCACCCTGACCCAGGGAATTGAGGACATGTCAAAGAGCTGCTTCTGCATATCCAGGCCCCTCCTGGCCCCTCTCCCTATCCCTCCCCCACAGCAATACAGGCTATATAAGCCCTTAAAAGGCTTTGGAAACAGAAATATTTTTAAACCAAGAGTCCCATGGGTAGTCTTCTTTAACAAGAGAAACTAGAGGAATCATGCACTTGGGAGAGGCAGCAAATATTTATGTATGAGCTGCAATTATTAAATTCTCTTTCATGGCTGACCTCCTTTATTTCTTTTTTCTCCTTTTAAAGGGTTAAATGGCTCAGAAGCAAACTGGGTTTGGCTCAGTGTTTGAGGCTGCTGTAGACCAGGCATCCCCAGTAATCCTGTGGTGCAAACACAGCCCATCCCAGACCTGTTCCCCACCAGCCATCTCAAACTTCCTGAGCAGGAAGCCCTGGCTTTGCTGTGCAGTTCAATCAGCACAATGATTTATCATAATAAATAAATGATAAATCAGCAGAGAGCTGAACCCATCTGTGTCAGCCTGGAGCAGCCAGGACATTCAGGAATTCCTTGGTCATTAGCAGGGGGCAGAGGTGGGGAGGGAGAGAATGAGCAACAACACAGGGCTGGGGAAGAGAAAAAGATCCCTATACACAGTGAGTCTGTCCTGCCCCTCCAAAAACAGGTGAGATACCTGCATGCTGGGAAAGAGGTGGAACACATTAGTTGAGCAAAAACCTGGATACAAGCTCACAAACATCCAGGGCTTTCAAGGACTGCTGTGTTGCAAGTGTTGCAAGGGTCTAATTTAAGTCCCTGGTGCAATTTTCTGCTGCCTGAATTAAACCAGTGCCTCTCTGTGGCTGCTGTGGAGCATGCTGGTGCTGCAGGTCAGTGGCTGCATGGCTGGTATCTACCCTTTATCAGTCTGGATTTACATATGTATGTGATGGATATTTACATGGATATATATCTCAGTAATATAAACTTGCACACACACACACAGATATATATAATATACACACACACTCACACACATATATATAATATACACACACACACATATATATGTATATATATATATATATATATTTATCTCAGTGATGTATATTCACATAAGGCCTTCCAGCTGGAATGAGCCACTGGGGGAAAAAACCAAAACACTGCATAAAAGCAGCAATGAACAAAATCAGATGATTTTCAAGCCTGTTTTTACTCCTGAGAGCAATTGGTGGTTCCCAAAGGTATTTTGATGCTGGCAACTGACCTTCAACTATTGCCCCTCGCTGACCAAACAGGCTGGGGCTTGCATACACATCCTTGTGGGTGCCCATGAAATAATATTTTGAAATTATTCTGAATTTATAATAGAATCTTAGAAGAGATTGGTTTGGAAGGGACCTTAAAGCTCATCTTGTTCTACCCCCAGGGGCAGTGTCCAGCAGACCAGGTTGTTCCAAGCCCCATCCCAACCCCAGTCCCAACCCCATGTGACCCTGATTGTTTTTCCCACGAGGTTCCACCTATCCCATAACACAGGAGGTGACTCCAGTGCTGTGCTGGGAATGTTTTCCCAGGAAGTCTCCCCGCTCTGCTTTCGCTGTCCCGGCAGAGAGCGGATGCCGAACCTCGACGTGAGAGATGTGAACAAGAAATGCACCCTGTCATATTCCTGCCCAACTGACGTGGTGAGTTCTGCTGCATTCCTGCCTTTCAGTTGTCAGGAGAGTGTGGAAAGAAGATATTTATCGCATTAGCCCTGCATGATCAAGGAGAAGCCTGGCTGTTTAGGGATGCTTTATTAATGAATGCTACAGGACATCTACCCCTCCCTAACGTACAAGTGGCTCGTTACTAAAAAATGCAGGGAGATAAACAGCCAAGTCCTCTGTCTTCTGTGGCTGCTCAGTAGGTGTGTTACACTTGACATGGGTTATTTATGAGTCTCAGATAGTGCCCAAGGCTAAGCCTACCATTGCCATTAAAAAATAAAAGCTTATGTAACCAACAGTAGTGTTCTGCCTCTGCGTTAATAACGCGAATGTCTTTCTCACAACTTAAAAGGCGCAATCCAAAGTGTATCAAAGTCGAGGATAATTTTTCTATTGACTTCAAAGGGTTTGGGATCAGGCTTAATAACGCAGCTGGTACCTCACCCCCTCCCTCCCAGCCTCCTCCCCCAGCACCTGCTCTGGCTGGAGGCGCATTGATACCTTAGACAGAGCCAGCACTGCTGACCTGCTCCGTTTGGAACACGTGGCACCACTGCCAGAGCGCTCCCCAAAAACACCCCCTCCTTCCCTGCTGCCCCTGGGGAATGCTGCCTGGGGGAGTGGAGAGCCAGGGGAATCTTCTTCCCTGACTGACTCTTTCTTAGCAGAGTGTTGACAGCTTGCTAAAAGCTTACAGTGAGTCAGCTCTCCCACCCTTCCCATGCCCAAGCATTGGAGACTCCTCCTGCTCCAAAATGTGAACATGGAATTATAGAACAGCCTGGGCTGGAAGGGACCTTAAAGCCCTTCCACTTCCACCCACTGCCATGAGTAGGGACGCCTTCCACTATCCCAGGCTGCTCTGAGCCATCTAACTTGGCCTTGAGCACTTCCAGGGATGGGACAGCCACAGCTTCTCTGGGCAACCTGTCTCACCACCCTCACAGGGGAGAATTTCTTCCCAATATCTCATGCAAACCTACTCTCTGGCAGTTTGAAGCCGTTCTCTCTCGTCCTGTCAGGCCCTCCAGGGCTGTGTAAGTAAATCCTCTCCATCTTTCTTGCAGACTCCCTTCAGTTACCGGAAGGCTAAAATTAGATCACCTGGAAGTTTCTCTTTCCCAATTCTCCCATCCTTTCCTCACAGCAGAGCTGCTCCATCCCTCTGATCATCTTGGTGCTTCCTCTGGACTGACTTAAACAGGTCCATGTTCTTCCTGTGCTGGGCCCCTAGGGCTGGAGGCAGCTCTGCAGGTGGGGTCTCACCTGAGGGGAGCAGAGGGACACAATCCCCCCTCCCCTGCTGCCCACGCTGTGGGATGAGCCCAGGACACGTTTGGTTTCTGGGCTGTGAGTGCACATGTCCAGCTCATGTCCAGCCTCTCACCCAGCACACCCCAAAGCTGCTCTCAATCCATTCATCAGCAAGCTGTGCTGCCATAAAGGAAACCCTTCCCCAGGGCTTCACCTGCCTGCCCTTCTCCCACTCCCCCAAATCCTCTCACACCTGTTAGTTTGCACACACAAATAGTAGGGGGAAAAAACCAAAATGACTCATCAGCAAATCACACTTTGTGTTAAACAACGAGACATGTTTACATCCATGGCATTCCCTGTGGCTTATTCAATCCTTCTACAACCAAAGGGCAAGCTTGCCATGAGAAAGCACACAATGACCCTACAGCCATCCTATCCATCCTACACCAGCCGTCCCATGGCAACATTTTCCCCTCCAGCAAAAGGGAGCGGAGCAGGGGCCGTGAGTGATTTATGGTTTCCATACCTTGCTATCGTGTTTCTCGCTCCCTCTTGTGCCAAAGGCCTGGATTTTTACAGCCAACCTTAATTTCCAGAGCAAACCACAACAGGGAGGCCTGGTAACCACAGGGCTCTGCGAGCTGGGTAGTTCTGGCTGCTAATTAAAAGCAAGGGAGCTGATGGCTTCGAGAGTGTGGCCGAGCAGGGTGAGGCTGCTGCAATGGGAGTCCAGGCACGGGATGAGCTTCAGACAAGACTGCAAAACTCGTAACACCCAGGAACTCACAGCTGGAGTGCTGTTTGAAAACAGAGCCAAGGAAACTCCAGTTCTCCATGAGCTGTTGGCATTTTAACCCTCCTAACACAAGGCAAGGCATCAGGGCCCTGCCGTGGTCCACAAGTGATGCTGCAGAGCTGGGCTGAGGTGTCAGTGGCAAAGCCAGAGCAGGGGAGAAGAGCACGTCCAAGCACAGAGGGCACCTGATGGCGGTGGCTTCACCACAAAACTGCTTTTAAAATAAAGCTGCTGAAAAAGCTTCTCCCTCCTTCTCCGCCCGTGCTCACTGCTTGCTGCCAACACATTGCAACTGCTCTGGAAAATGCTGCTCACTTGCTCTGCGGTTGCTCACGACGGTTTGATCTGGATAAGAAAATTGAAATAGTCTTCTGAGGATGAACAACCTCTATCCAATGCTATCTCTTGTTTTGTTTTTGTTTTTCTCTTATTTTTTCTCATTTTTCCCTTCCAGAACAGCAGCGTCTTTCCAAGGGCCAAGCCCTCAGGACACCCTAAGCACCAACACATTTTCCAGGAGGCAGTGGCTGCTCCTCAGCTGCCCTACTGCTGCACACAGGACACCAAAATAAATTTATCTATGACTTCTACCAATTCCAGACCCTGTGGACACATCAGCTCCTTATGAACACCTCCATGCAGAAAGAAAAAATTTGCCTATCCCACTGTGCCGGATTTATTCCATCACGCCAGGTACCGGCCCAGGCAGGGGTTAAACCAAACCTTCCCTCCCTAAAACAGGAGAAAGCTTTGCTCCTAAGAACGAAAATCCTGCAGCACACACAGACACTTATTTTAATGACTACACTTTGTTGTAATGTTACCAGATATTTTAAAGAGCGTATCACTCCAGCAGAAGCCACTGCCATCTGTGCTTCCCCAATTAGGAATGCAAGCAAATATGTATTTTACAGTAACATCAATAAAATATAATGCACAAGTGATGTATCTTTGGTTTTGTTTTTTTTTTAAAGGCACAAATTAGGGAACCAGTCAGTCTTGAAACTGCAGAATTCCCTTGCAGGAAGAATGGGGTTTGTAACCAAAAGAACAATCCAAGCAGCGCCTCAGTCGCAAGGATTTTAGTTTTCAAAGAGGAATAAATGGGCTTTAATATCTTTTTTTTTTTTTAAGTGTATCTTCAGTATGAGAAGACAGCCTACACTGTTATTTAAAAAGAAACTCTGCTTGCCAGGCTATTCATTAGTGAGCATTCCATAAGATATGCCTGAAACCTGCCTCCTGTCAGAAGACAGGTGTTGAGCCTTTTCCAAAATCTCCGCTCTTTTTTTTCCCCGGCTGCTGGCTCAGATCGGTCACCCACAAGCTGAGCCACTCTAAATCAGTGATTAAGGGAGGAAAACACTTATTTCCCCATTTCTCACAGCTAGGAGATCTGGGTGCTCTGCAAATATTTTTGGTTGTTTTCAGAAGGTCCTTTCGCTGACAGAGCTGTTCCCATCACACCGCAGCTCCCTGGGGGAAGGAGGAGAAGCTTTCAGGGGGCACGAGAGGAAAGTGCCAGGGGAGAGAAAACATTGCAGAGGTGAAGAGAGGGCTGGGCTGGAGAGCTCAGCTGAGGGGGAACAGGGCAGCACTTGTCAGGCTCCTCTGCCTTTCTTATTTTGTTTTTATTAATTTTTTAATTATTTTTTTATTTTTTTAATTTTTATTTTTTTTAAAATATATTTTATATTTTTCCCCCACCCAACTGTGTCTTAAACTGTTTGTCTAGCCCCCAGAGGAGGGTGGGGGGGATTAACCCAAACAAAGTAAAAAAGCAACATATTGTCCGTGGCTGCCAGCAAGGCATCCCCTCCCCATCTCGTACTTAATGCGATAATGAATCTTCCCGTAGGAGCTTTTGTGGTTTAAGGCTTACTGAATAATAATGCAACACAGAATACACACAAAGCTACATTTTTCTTTCTCCTCCTCTATTTTTTTTTCTTTTTTTTTTTTTTTTTTTTTCCCCCTTCAAAATACACATCTGATCAAAAGCTAGGCTGCAATTAAAACATAGCAGAGTTTGGGTTTGGTTTATAGTTTTTTTTTTCCATGCCACTAGAAGGTATTTCAGCAGCAAATGAAATGAAAGCTAAGACAGTGAAAATATTTTCTCCATAAGAGTAATTATAAAGGTTATACTTTATAAGTCTCTGCACTTCAGCATTTTGACCTTTTAAACACATTTTAAGTTAAATTGCTGTGCAAATAACTAAAAATTGTGTGTGTCACACAGAAAGTTTTACCTGCCTGACAACAAAGAGTGCAGGACCTGCCTTGCTCAAAGTTTCCCATCCTGGCATTCCCTGACCCCAGGTGCAGCTGTGCTGCACTGATGTGAGCATCTCCTTCACTGGGCTCAGCCATGGACTGCTCATCTGCTGAAGACCTGCCAGCATCCCTGGTGATGCTGTGGAGACCAGAAACAACCCACCCTTGAGTGGCAGGGAAAGCCATCCAGAGGCTGCTGGATGTCCAGGAATTCCAGCAACTTCACAGCAGCGAGAGGAACAGAATCAAGTCCTTCTGCTCCTCTGCTGTAACTTGCTCTCTGTGCATGTGTTACCGTACTCAAGAGTCCCTGGTGTAGCTGGAGGCTGCACACCACCTAAAGGAGCAGAGACAGGGTAATAAATCCAGCTGATCCATGGGAGGCACGTGTGAAGAAACAAGAGCATCTCCAAGGTCCTCACCGGGGGGTGGCCGTGTCCATCATGGCCTTTGAGAATAAAAAGGGTTTGTGGGACCAGAGCATTAATTCTGTTTTCTGTCTCTTGCTGTGCAAACCCAAGTAGAAGACAACGTGCTCCTTGCTGATGTGCAGAGAGCCCCTTCAGTCCCTCAGTGAAGAGGGACATTCTCAGCAGGAGATTTTCTATTTCCATCAGCTGGAAAATTTTCAAACATGAAAAAATCCTCACTCTCCATAAGCCTTTGTATACAGGAATAGTTATGGTCTTCAGACCTTGTGGGAGAGAGATGCAGTATTTCAGTTCAAGCCCTGACAGGAGTCACTCACTCACAATTAAAATTAATTACATAGCTGAGAGATGTCCCTGAGCCTTGCTAATAGAGAAATAATTCATTTTGATGGTCATTCTTCATTGCTTCATTTCTGTCTCAACCACAGCATGTAAGACTGGAAGAGCATGTGTTTCACTTCAGTTAATTACTCTGGCACACACACAGACCCATGTGCCACACAATTAATTACTCAGAGCTCTGTGAGCTTCACAGGGCCTCCACCACAGCTCTTTGGCTCTCTTGATTTTGCTGTGCCCGTTTGGGAGTTCTTTCCAAGGAGAGGCAGGCACTGGGGTTTTTGGTGCTCTGGCAGCCACAGACAGGTGATATGTGGCTGATGGGGAGGTCAGGTGAGGAAACGTGGCTGCTTTTGCCTCCTCAGCTACCTCTGAGCTCTCATCAGCCAAAGACCAAACACCAGGGAAGAGGGAGCTTGGGTCTGGCCAAGTGCAGCTGCTCTTATCTCCTTGGGTAGGAGAAGAAAGCCTTGGCAGCTGGAATTAAATCTTAAGTGCCTCCCGAAAAAATTTTGCATGGGAGGCAGCCCAGAGGAGCTTCAGTTCTAGAGAAATGCCTTTGCTGCCTCAGCTCCTGCCCTCCAGAAATCAGGAAAACAACATTTGCATGGTTCCCTTTGGCTGTTTCTGTTGTGTGCAGCCTGTCAGACCTCCTGGGGAGAGCTGCCTCCTCTCCAGGCTTGCCTGTGGGACAGGGCAAGCAGGAGCTGCCACCTGCAGCAACAGAGGCCATGGAGAGGCCTTAAGGAAAAAACTCTGAACTGCAGGGTGACACAGGAATGGGAATCATCTTTTTGAAGGCCCTTGATGTTGTGGTGTCTTTGTTCTAGGTGACTGAAGAAACTTCTCTTGAATGAGCTAAGCAGCATCTGCAAGTCTCAGGACAGACCAAGGCACCTTCAGGAGCCAATTCTGGCCAAGATTCCAAGGATTCCCAAGGGCCTTCAACCTCATCAGCACCCAGATTCTCCCCTACAGAGCCAACAACCAATGCAAGACTTTATGACCCATTCAGGAATTTATCTTACACGCTGATGAAATCTGAATTGAAATCAAGTCCCAGGTGCAAACAAGAATCAGGACATTACAATACCCACCATGGAAATTCATGGATGCCATTCAGACCACACTGAGCTGCTGCATTATGTTTATTTTGAATTTAGAGGCTTGTGCTTAGCGACAGGTTGCCAGTGTCCATCTGTAGCTTGTTTTTTGTTTTCATCCGTGCTGCACATTTGTGTGACAAGACGTGGGCATGTTCAGTGTGGAACAAACCTGCTTGTTTTTCAACTCCAGTCTACCCACAGGAAAGGCTTGGCAGATCCTGAGCCAGCAGCACTTTCCCAAAGGCACCTGGAGAAGCTCAGCATCCCCATCCACTGCCCCAGGTATGTGGGGCCAGGCAGGAACAAGCTCTGCCCTGTGTAGTCCAAAAAATCCACTGACTCCTGATGTTCTAGCAGAGTTGGGATGGCTTTTTCCAAATATTTCACCTACAAGAGACATCAGCCTGCTGCATGCCTAACCTCACTAAAGCAGGAAAGCTTTTGCACTGTTAAATAACAGCTGGATCCATTGACTCTGGTACCTTCCCTGCAGGCCTGGAGCTGGGCATGTATTAATTATCTTGGTCAGTTAATTAAGCATGCAAATATTTTTTTTTCCCCCTGCTGAGGCCTTTCCTAGCATTCAGGAGAAACACTGAAATGTGGTAATGGCCCATCCCTGAGTGCCCCCAGCCGTTTAAACTTCAGGCTGCCACAAGCTGCCCACAGCAGACAGGATGGGGAGAACAAGCTGGCTTAAAAGCAGATTTAAGGATTATCACAGCCCTCTAAGCAAATTCAGAAGTACACATGCATGCAGCTAACCAGCAAATATGTTTGAGTGACAAAAGAGCCTCCTTCAGTTAAAAGGAAAGAAAAAAAAAGTAGATTATTTTTAAAGCATTTTCTGTAAGAGAAGAGGTGAAGAGTTGGATGTTATGCATTTGCAATGACAAGTAAAGGAGTGAGCTCTGCCTGGTCTCAAAAATAAGAGGTAAAACAGTGCTGGTATCCCCCTGCAGCCACTGAAAGCAAGCTGGTGCATGCACAGTGCATCTTGCAGAAACCTGAATTTTGGATTTCCTTTTCCTGCTTCCTCCTCTGTAGAGAGGATTCCTGATTCAGGCCCAGGGGGAAGAAGCCCCAGGTGGGATATCACAGATGAATCCAGGGCTGCTAAAGCATCCCTAAGGCAGGGCAGAGGCTTCACCATTCCTCACCCAAGGCCATGCCTGAGGTGCCAAGCACCACACAAGGCACATGCTGCCGTCAGATGGCAACGTAGGAGAGCCAGAAGTTGTGCCAAGGCTCTGGCTGGGGTGGGAAGAGGAGAAAAAAAAAAAGGAAAAAAAAAAGGAAAGAAAATAAAATAATCACCCACACAGAGCAGCCTTTCCTTGCAGGCTTGCTGGCATTGAAAAAATTGTTGGTGTGCCCTGAAACAGCACTTGAGCATCCCCAAAAATGGCAGGGAGGAACCAAGCAGGAGGCTGCTGGGCCAGCTGCTGGCCCTGGGTTCCTTTGTGGGCTTTCCTTCTGCCACCTGAGCTTTTCAGGAAAACCTTAAAAGCAGCAATCTCTCTCCCTGGACACAGAAGCTAACACTTCTGAGGTTCTCCTCTTACTAAATTGAAATTCTCACAGTAATTTGGCTAAGGGGGCAAAAAAAGCCCTCAATGGCAGCAATTTGTATGCAAGACAGGAGGACAGGCCTTTTGGGCAGCACACCTGGAGGAGGCTGCAGCCTGTGCTCCCCAGGAAGGCGTGTGGGAGGGGAGCAGGGCAGCAGCTGGCACACAGGATGTGTTTTGGAGGCATCAGACCAAATGTTGGAGCCAGCTTGCCCCAGCTGCACTGGCACTCGAGAATTGGTGTTTTCAGGGGATGTCAGAGAATCCCACAATGGTTTGGGTTGGGAGGGACCTTAAAGCTTATCCAGCTCCACCTCCTGCCATGGGCAGGGACACCTTCCACTATCCCAGGTTGCTCCAAGCCCTGTCCCTGGCCTTGGACACTTCCAGGGATCCAGGGGCAGCCACAGCTGTTCTGGTGAACCTAAGCCCCCTTGGAAATCAAAAAGTGACCAAGAAGAGTTGAAAAAAGAAACTGCAGATTATTTTTACATAAAAATTTTTACAGCTGGTTCTGTTACAGGAGCTGCATGCAAGCTCTGCTAGGACAAGTGGCATAGCTCATATCCAGCCTTAGCTCTGTGCAGGGCTGTCCCATAACCTGGAACAATTGTCTTCCTTGCTTAAGCAGAAAGAGACTCCAAGTAGACACTTTTTTGGTTTTTTTTGTCCAGCACCTGGAGGAACAGGGCCAGGGGGATACAATCTCAGATCTGGTATTTTCTACAATAATAACAGTGCCTGGTTGTCACCCACATCAGTTCTGACACAAGCTCCAATTTGGCCAGCAGTCTAATTTACTTGTTGATGTCCTGTTAGTCCCTACCTCAACACAGAGAGCTGCTCCCTTTGACACAAAGTATTTTCAGAAGCTCCAAGGGAACTCCTCAGAAGGTCAATCACTCCAGCACAAGGCTGGGGAACGTTTAGGGTCTTTAATGACCTTTTAACACAAGTGAGGACTGGGACTGCTCTGAGATTGGGCTCTGCAAGTGTTCTGCTGCAGAAAGATGAGCACAGGATTCAAGTTTTTGGAATCATAACTGTGGTGTTTATCTCTTTTAGGAACAAACAAGGCAAGAGGAAAAGCCAAACCATCACAGGCAAGGAATATTATTGTACTTAATTACATACTATTCACTCCTAGAGGATGAAGACAGGACTCAAGGCACATTGTAAAAGCCAGCCCCCACATGCCTTGGGCAGCAGCCCCCAGTGACACTCAGTGCCAGGCTTGCAACACCAACACAGGAGAGCAGCCCTCCAAATTCCCCAAAGGATAAATACAGCAGAACCCATCAAACACCTCCACAGCCACACACAGCCAAAAACTCCTCCCTCCTTCACTCAGGACACACCAAAGTGGGGTGCAGCAGACTCTGAAACCAAAGCCGCTGTTCTCTTAACAAACCCCAGACTCGGGCTGCAGCTGATGGTGATTGACAGCTGTCAATGCTGTTAATGCCAAATCCCAAAGCTCTCCAATATCAGGCATTTTGTCAGCACCCCAAGTGATTTCAGAGGGTTTCTTTTAGAGGAAAATGTGCACCCCTCATGGTTATGGAAAACCCTGGTTCAGCAAGGCTGGAAGACCCAGAGGGAAAACAAACAGATCAATAAAAAGTCCCAGTTTGAGGTGATTTTTCTTTAAAACCACTGACTTTGTTTCTGCAGGATTTGGCTCATAAAATTTGAATGCAGGATAGAAGCCTGTATACTGGGAGTTTTGGAATCCAAACAAGGGCAAGACATTGGCAGCATCCCTTAACCTCAGGAGCTCTTCTAGTTCCACATCCCTTCTTGTCTCCCCCAAACTCTTTTCAGCTCCAGCTGTGAGGCTGCAGTCACCACTCCTCCCTAAGAGCAGGAATCACCCAGCAGGGCTCAGATATTCCCTGCCTTGTACAGAGGACTCTTTTTGTGGGCTTGTGCTGTTTTTCAGGTCTTACTAATGAGGAGCGAGCTAGAAACATGTTGGGTATTTTTGTGATTGTTTTGTCCCCAGTGGGTTCAATGATTATCCTTGCTTGTGTTAGGGATTTCAGCCTCCATCTGGGAAAACAACCTTGTTTTCTAAACGTGCCACTGGAGTTTGAAAATTCCTATCTTGTGAGTAAAAGCTCATGGCAGTAGGGAAAACGTGGAAGCTGAGCACCTTTAGCTGGAAACAGCAAGAATGAGAGCCCCTAAACACTGGCACTGGCAAGAACAGAGTTGGGGATGAGGATGGACTGTCAGGTCTTCTTGTTTTTAACCTATTACTGCTTGGTGAGTTGTAGTTTGTCTTTCTTGGTTATGGTTTTAATGCCTGGGCTGGATTGTACACTTTGGTTTGGTGTTGGTGACAGTGGATGGGACAAAACCTGCTACTTGTTTTCCTGAATTAATACTTACAGGGTGGGTTGTTTTTTTGGTAGTGGTTTGTTTTGCTTTGTCTAAGGACGGGAAAATGAACTGAGTTTTAAGAGTTTCAAACATTATTAACCTTTATTCACAAACGGTATGAGCTTAGAGAGAATTGCTGCAGGCATCAAGTTTCCATTCCTGTATTCTCAAAGGTTTTGCTGCTAAGTTTACAGTACAAGGACCAGAGGGATTTTTAAAAGGGTTTTGGCATCCCCAAAAACTCACTTTTAAATGTGATGACTTGGCTTTTTGAAGAAGGAAGACACCCCAATAATAATGCTTGCAAAGCCTGCAATTCTGCTCATGGGAGAAGCTCATGCAAGGATGCATCTCACCCAGATAGGCATCTGTGCTGTCCTGGGCATCTTTTTCAGACCTGGGAAATAAAAAAAAATAAAACAGAGTGTGCTCAGGCTTTGAGGAAACAGAAGTTGTGTGTCAGCAGTGTCCTTGTATGCTGCTGAGCTGCAGTGGTGGGGCCCCCAGGGTCCTTCACCAAGGGCTGAGGTACATGAAAAGCAACCACAGTGATTTGATTTCATTTTCTGTGAAGAGCAGGATTGCTGAGCTGTGAAAGCTGAGGGTATTGTGCCCCAGCCAAGTGCAGCTTGCTGAAATGGGTTTGGTTCACTCCTGCCCATGGTTCATTCCCAGGAGAGCAACCACCATCCCTTTATAATCCTCCTTCTCATCCAGCACCCTCTGACAGTACCTGTGTCCTGGCACCTTCCAATTCTACTTCACCAACTAGAATACCCAGCAGTCTGATTGCTACCACAGTTAACTATTATTTGAGAAGTCTGGCCAGGATGAGGAGATGGGAACAGGTCTCCAGGTTAGCATTGATACAATAGCTTAGGAGAAAAAATAATCAATTCCCTCCTTCCACCTAAATTGTTCCACTTGTCAGGACACCCCTCTTGTCCCATGCCCAACCCACTTATTCTCAAGTCACACTTCAAAGGCAGCTCTTTCTGAGCCCACTCCCAACATTACACATGCTTTGAAGTACCTGGGCCTCACCTTCATCACCAGTGAGGTGGATGAAACAAGGCCTGAGGGGAGAAAACCCCTTCATTGCTAATTCTGCCTCCAGAGCTGCTGCTCTCCCCTCATTTTCCTGCCATACCTTATTAAATACCTGCAGGAAATTGCCTGCTTCCCTAGGGCTCTGCTCTCCAGTGCTTCACACAAATGCAGAATAAGGATTAAACACCGTTACTGGTCTAACCTGTGTTTTCCACGTGCCTGCTCTGGTAAAAGGAGCTGCAGGTGCTGTAGGGCAGCAGACCCAAGGTCCAGCACTCACTTTCCATCAACAAGAGGCAGCATTCTCTGAAGAAGATAGCCCTGTCTGAGGCCCAGAGGAAAACCCCATTGGCACAGGCAGAAAGGCTCATTGCTGACCTCTGTTCTCACACTTGCAGTGATGCTGAAAGACAGAGCAGTGTTTTATAGGCAGTAATTTTGTAAACATATCTTCCTTTGCCTACAGAAGTAGCACATCTTCCCTCACCCACCAGCACGATCCAATGGCTGCTGTAATTAAAATGAAGCCAGACTGAACCAATTTGACACTCAAGCAGTTCAGATTTAAAATACTCTTTTGAAAAAAACTGCACTTTGCTGTTGAGAGGCAGCACATATGTTTATGTATGGATAATGAGCCTTGCTGGCAAGGACAATTAAGTCTCCTGGAAGCATCTGTGGTCATTCTCCACCTGCATTTCAGAGGAAGGCTCTCTGTAAAATATTTGCCATTCTCTAAAGCAATTGTACCATCCCTTGTAGTTGGCTCTAGTGGCTGCTATGCTGATTCTGTACAAAACTATTCTTTGCCATTTTCCTGATGTGCCTTTGCATCTCAAAGGAGGATGACAGTCATCACCCAAAGATGTGTATTTTATTTTTATTTTCTTTTTACATCATATTTCTGCCTTGGACCTAGCCTTGTGTTTAGTTATAAAGAAAGCACAACCTAAAAGACTGGATTGCCAAGTACAATTACAATTTATCCAGTAGCAATTCCATTCAGACAGGTTTTTCCAGCCTTCCCACATGTCCCAGCTGCCAGAAAAATTGCTCATGGGGTTTCATAGGTGTGAAAATCCAGCAAGAGCTTTTTCCACATCCAGTGAGGCAGGATGGGGACAGCCCTGCTCAGTGACAAAATGTCCAAACCAGATCAAGTGACATCACCCAACTTCACTGCCAAAAATGACCACATTTCTGGGTATTTATGAGAATTTTTTCAGCCCCCTAGGTGGAAAGCTCTTTTCCTTACCCCTGGAAAAGAGTGCTATTGCACTAGTTTCCTGAAGCTGGCTCACAGGCTGCCCCAGTGGACTTGGGAGAGGCAAGGGTGGGGGTTCTGCTGTGCCTGCAGCCCTCCATCCACATGCAGCATGCACAGCAGAAAAATGCAGCTCTGCAGGGAGATTCCCAGAAACTCTGTTGCATTTAGGCCAGCAGGATACATTAGTTGTTTTGGATTAATTAAATATTTAATTAACCTCTCCCTGCTGCCCTGTGGAGCCAGAGCAGTGTTAATGTGTCCTGGGCTTTGTTCAGGCTGGAGCCATTTCTGACACCTTTCCTGACCCAGGGAGTTTGCCAAGCTCTTTGCCTTTCCAGGAATTCCCACTTGTTCCAGCTCTGGGGATGCCATAGGACTAAAAATAAACAGCTCATGTTGCAAAGATGATGGCCAGGTCAAAAGTTCTGTGCTGGGTTGTATTATAGCAGGATGGTGATGCCCAGTTATCAACCTGAACCCACAATTTACCTAATCCATTATAAGACAGCTCAACAGGGAAGTAACAAAGGAGCCCTGTGCCTGTTGCTTCTTAAATTTCTGCATATACACACATGCTTTTGGGATAAAAAATAATACAGCATGGTCCTTAGGAATCACCATCTGAAAGAGTCTCTTCTTCACTCACAGCAACACACTTTTGGTGTTAAATATAGGTTTGTGGGGGTTTTAGTTCAGTTTGGTTTTCTAAGTTTCTTTTCAAGAGGCATGCTCAGGAACCATTTCCTAGCTGTGGACCCATCTACTTACACTCATCTCTACCCCTTTTTCCCCCTGCTATGTTTTTGTCATCTCTAAAACATGTGAAATTCTCAAGAGAAGAGTAATAGTCCTGAATGAGAGGCTTGGGAAGAGCAGACAGAGCATGTTATTAAAGGACCAACTCTGCAGCACTGCACTTACAGAGCTGGGCTGTTTGGGACATTAGTAACAAGCAATGCAGTTCTCCACCTTAACAGCTCTTTTTTTTTCTAAAAGGATTCTTCTATTTTTTCACTTTATGAAAAGTTATCCTAAACTCAGGTGAAAGCAAAAGGCAGCACTAAAGCACCATTAAAAGTGATAGAAGGTTCCAGGTCAAGTTGGCTATTGCAGATAAAGCTGCTATCATCTCACGTTAGTGACTGGGACTGAAAGCCAAGGGTTTTCATTACACACCACGTAAGAAGTACTTTATAAATCACAATAACTCCTGACATGCAATAACATCCAGTCTTATTAATATAAACTGCAGGGATTTTTTTTAAAGTCTGCTGGCAGTAAAACTACCCCTTCTATAAAATGCTGGCATTCACACATGCCCTGCAGCATCCCTCTCACAGCACCTTTAAGCACTAAAAAAGAGAGTGGGATTATATTTTTTGCTTCAAAATAGTTCCCTCCAACTCTCCTTAAGCTGGAAGGTGGCAGCTGTGGGCACCCCCAAACCCTGAGGGGGTCCCTGCCCCAGAGCAGCCAGCCCTGGTCTCTGCTCTGCTGGTTTTAGTGCCCTGGCACGCAGGTAGGGCTCAATGCCCTGAGCCAGGGCACAAAAACAAAGTTCTTCACCCCACTGAGGCTCTACACATTTTTTCTTAATAAAAACAGCACAGAAGCTATTTTACTCCTGTGCAGAGGGAACCTGTGAGCTCCTGCAAGGAGACAGAACCAACCAGAAAGATACAGCTGGGATACTGACAGCACCACGACCCCACTCACCCAACAAACAAACAACTCTTTATGGTACCTGTGTACAGTAAACACATTTGCAAGAGGCAGATGGTGCTAGAATATAAGCAAAAGGAAGTGTCTATCTAGATACCACTTTTCTATCTTGAAAAATCTTTTTTTCCAAGGTTCCCCCTTTCTTATTCAAGAGAATAAAACACTGTTGAAACAGGGAGAAAATGCTACTCCTTTAAATTAACCAACACAAGAAGAATCAGTAAAGAGATTTGAGCCCAAATGAAGCAACAGAAGGGGATTAGCTCAAGCTTTCCAGCATACCAGAGAGCCCCACCATCATTACCAGCCTGTCTGAGGAGTTTCTCTTGATGAATTCTTCCATCAGAAAAATTCTGGCCAGCCCAGAGTCACAGCAAAGCCACCATCCCTATCCACATACACCTTGTATTTTAGTTAAAATGCTCATGGGGTGTTGATCTTACAGAGTTTTGTGCCAATGCTCCCCAACTGGGCCTCGTGCATACCAGCACAGAATATAGATAAGGATGGGAGAGGAAAGACAAACCCAAGGCTTCTTTTATTTTCAAGCGACTTTTGATGAGATATGTCAGAAATAGCAGGATCTTTTCCAGTGTCTGTCCTACTTTGCAACAATAGCTGCTTGTTTTGCACAGTGAGCAGAGGAGATGCCGGAAGGAATGGTTGTAATACCACTTTATAAGTAAATTAATTGCTTCTAATTAGACTGCTCCACTAAGATACAAGTAGGAATAGCTCATCTTGCAATAAACTTTTACAACCTTTTGACACACAGCTGAAAACCACTTTGCCTGCTCTGCTGTGCGTGGAAGGGGTGAATGCTCCTTATTCTCCCTAACAGATGCACAGCTATACACAATTTCTCTGCTTCTAATAATTCCTTGAGCCTCTCAGTATTGCAGTTGGTTTGCAGCTCCAAGGTTTATTCCTCCCCCCATTGGTGGCTCTTGTAAGGTACAATACAAGGGATTCCTGGATGTCACTTGTTGTTATTACAGATACAGCGTTCAAGGACTGTAGCAGAAGTACAAACACCTTTATAAGCTTCATTTGTAATCTTCAGGGCTTTTTTTTGGCAGTTTATGCTTTCATGCTGCAGGGAATAAAACATGTTTTCTATCTGCACCATGATGAAAAAAAAAAAAGGGAAGATTTTAGTTCTAATTGGATGAAAGAAACAGTGTAAAACTTCATAAAGAAATTAAGTCCAGAAGGGGGAGCGAATTAATGCACCAAAATCCTGTGGGTGTCCTAAAGAAATCAAATGTTTACCTGCTCTGAGGATATGTACTTTGAAGGTGCCTTAGCCCAGTAACAAAATGGAGAGCTGTGCAATACACCCTTCTATAAATATTTGCGCTTCAGATCACTCGTTCTCTGGGGTTGGCACATCACGGCCGGGGTTAGATTTCCTCGGTTTATTGATGCGTGCCCAGCCGGAGCCGAGATTCTCGGTGCGGCTGCGGGCAGGAGGTGCGGGCGCTTCGGGGCTGCCGACAGTAGATGTCAGCATTGCCTTGCGCCTCCCCGCTGCTCCGGGCACCGCTTACTGAGACTCTCACAGAGAAAAAACACTCAGCTAATAGGCAACGGCATTTATTTCAGCTATTCTGCATATCTCTAGGCTTTTTTTTTAAAAAAAAAAAAAAAAAAATAAAAAAAACCACATTACCTGATGATTTAGGATGGATAAAAATGACAGTGGTCTTTTCCCATCGGTTTCATGCTCTTCCAGATATGCTTTGAAGGTTTCTCATCAACGATTTTTCACACTATTAGACAGTGAAAAAGAGCATATAAGAATTTAACAATTCTTTGTTTTACCACTCAGGGGCTGAGAAGGGCGAGTGGCCTCTCTTCTCCCTGCTCCCCATCAGCCAGGGCTGTATCTCTCACACTGTGCATCTCTTTTCCCATCCTGGGATGCCTTTCCGAGAATCTCCCGTGCCTTGCAGGAGGCTGTTGATGCCTATTCTTAAATCTCGGACAAAATACCCTCCAGCCATGGCCTGCTTGGTTCCCTGCGGGCACTCAGTGCAGGGGCAGAGGCTCTCTCCTCCTGCCTGCTGCAGGTAATTCTCAGCTCTGCATTAGGGTGGCAGCATTGGCCGTGCTGCGGGGACTGGCAGGAGCTGTGCATCCCCACTGGAGCTGAGCTGGAAGGGCTGGGAACCGCTCAGGGACAGCTGGGGACACCTGAAATGAGAGAAACTCCCGGACAGCTCTGGTGGCCTGAGGTGGCCCCAGGCAGTTTGCCGCGGTGAGGACACATGTGAGCAGCCAGCCCTCTTGTCACCGCTGTCCCCTCCTGCTTTCAGTGGTTTGGAAAGGGGGATGAGGGAGTTTGGTGACAGAAAGTTCCTGCTGGGATGCGGGGCAATGATGCTGGTGAGAGGAGCTTCATCTAGAGAGCATTTGAGTGAGAGCGAAAGAAACCAGTCATCCACCCATGTTATGTTCCCACAACCCCTCCTGTGCGTCCCCAGGCACGAAGAGACAACGGGAATGTTGGCAAGAAGAAGAGGAATAGAAAAATGGAGGAGAACCAGAGACAGGATCCAGTGGTGCATTTATTTACACTGGAGGCTTTAAAATGATGATGGAGTGCAAATGCTGGTAAAGATGAGAAAGGTTAATTTATCTTGGAAGATTTCACCCATCCCAACTTCTGCCACAGCCCCTCTCACAGCAAATGTTTTCAGGAAGGTGTCCCTCTGCTTGGGGATTTCAGGCTTTTGCTTATCTAAAAGTTTAATGGCTTTTAGAGAGACTGACAACACATCCAAAGTTTTCCAGTCTTGCTCCACCAGAGCCCTTGGGATCCTGGAGTGGCATTTAGCTATTCTGCCAGAGCCACACTCTGCCATAGCTGAAAGTTTCATTTTAATTTGCACACCCTGGAGCAGCACCGTTTTTGAGCAGTGCTTCACTGGTGGGAAATATAATTCGAAGATTTTCATCATCATCTTAAAAATGTACTTGCCAGCTACGGTTTATGGAGTAGCTGACAATTTTTTGGGGACTGCAGACTCACAGAAACCAGAAGCCTTTGGATTTGAGAGCCTTCATGCAGTGCACACAGGGTGAAATCCACCGCAGATCAGAACTTTCCATTATAATTACACACAATTGTTTGGACTGGTCACAGCATCCTTCATTTCTGTGGTAATTACACTGGCCTTGAGTGCCATGTACTGACATCCCAGTGTTTTCCTGGTACTCAGTAACTGCTTCTGATCAATGCTGATGTGAATGAATTAGAGTTAATAATATTGCCTCCTATTAGGGCAATGGTTGCTGGGCTATAATTCAATCCTGCCAGCTGAGAGCCAGCCTGGGCAGGTGCTTTTACTTTGGATATGAAAAGAGACATGATTTAAGGCCCTGGTGAACAGGCTGAAATCTTCTTTCTTTCTAGAAAGGAGGGAGAAGAGGGAGGTAGGGCTTGTAAGCTGGGGAAATACTTTGCAAAAGTATTACATTAAAAAGTATTACATTAAAAAGTATTACATTAAAAAACAGATATGTTTTTTAATGACTGTTTTATCACGTTTGTTAACATTATAAATAGTAAAGAAGGGATTTTAAGATTAAAAGCTTTGCTTGGCTTTGTGTTTCTGCACCAGAAGGAAGAAAAATGCTAATTTTAATTTATTTCTGTGTTATATAAAGGCTCACATTAAGGTAGGTAGCTCTATAAGGAAAAATATATCTGTGTAGTGCATGAAGTAAGCATCAAAATGCTTCAAAACTCCTTTGTGTGTGTTTATACCACTCTAGAAGCCTGAGTTCACTGTTGCCTTGAACTTTATTGGTCTCATTGCAAAGCAGATGCAAAATCTAATTTGTCTTTGCTCTAGATGGTTGAAGTTAAAGCAAAGGTAGCAGTGAAAATGACAATATCAGACAGCTGGCACTGTGGCTCCTGTTCCTTGCTGGTACTTTCCTTCTGCTCACGTCCCCTTGCAAACTGACAAAAGATATATCCGTGCAAATTATTTTGTAGCCTGCACATGTGTTTAATTAGTCTCCAGCCCACATGAGGAACTGCAAGGAGAAAGATAATTATGCAGGCTTCATGCTGTTTTGAGCTCTTGTGCTTTGCATTTTCTTTTCCAGCATTCAATTAAAAGTTAAGCAGTTTTTGAGGCTATCCAAGTAGACAGCTATTGATTCTTCATTCTGCAGAAGAAGCCCTTCTTATAGTTTGTCAATTTGTGAAGTTGCTGGTTAGGAGAGAAACTGGGTAGCACAACACATCCTTGGAGAAATAGCACAATGAATGCCGGGTGTGCACTGCAAGATGGCCTCACACCTAAGGCCAAAATATCTGATCATTTAAAAGCGCTTTTTAGTTTAAAAGTTTTCAAATATTAAAAAAGAATAATTTAAATTGCTCACTAAGAGGACACTCTGGGATGCCTGGAGAAGCCTTGAAATTACCTGACTTCCATAAGACTCTTTCAGCTCAGCTGTGGACAGCATGCATGTGCTCTTAGTGCCAGGGTTTATCACTGCCACAGGGGACAAGTTGATGTGGCAACACCTGAGAAGATGGGAAGAGAAAGAATTGTGTTTGATTTTTCAGTATTAACAGGTTGCCTCAACAACACTTGGTCTGTGGAAATTTACTCTGCTTTGTCAGGAGTAAGAAGTTTTTTTGGGGTCCTAATACAAAGACCATTGACACCCATAGGATCTTTTCCTTGATTTTAACAGAGCTGGAATTTTCCCTCTAATGATGGATCAGACAATGCACTGTTAGAGGAATTTACATGGTTGGAATATAAATTCCCTGTGCAGAAGTAAGGATCTTTATGTGGTAATGGCTAAGGAGTAAAGAGGATGGATTGGCCAAAGATTATAAATATCCCCATTAAAGGCTCTTATTATTACTGATATAATTACAGAAGAGCAGGGAATTTCTATGGCCAATACTGGCAGTCCTCACACAGGCTTTCAGCATTGATAACAGCACGTGGCTTAATGATCACCAAGTCAAATGGTCCCTTCTGTAGGGTTCAGATAAAGACCTCCTGTCCTACCAAGTTTTCATATCTGATACACTGCACTTTGCGGCAGATGGATGTGAGTCTTGGAACTGGAACCAGCTGAGCCTGATCCAAATTGTGCTTTGTCTTTGCTCCTGGAGAAGTCTCAGGGTGATGTATAAAGTGATGACTATGGTCAGGGAAACAGAGAGGATGCTATGGAGACTGCTGTGCCTTCAGGAGGCTCCTCTCAGCCTCCTGTGTTGGGTATGAGCTGCTTCTAACATCAACATTTTATAGCGCAACTCACTCAGTCCTAATTAGCTGTGACCAGTGAAAGCATCAAACTGACACAGTGCAATGAGAGAAACATCACTGAATCCATGCCTGGGAGGAAGGCACTGTCCAAATACTGTAGCTGGAGATGTGTCTCTCTTTAATTAGCAGATTTATGGTCTGGTGGGTGCATGATGAATTGAGACAGTATGGTTAACTGTGGTGAACAAAGCTGCATCCTAACAGCATTGCCTCTATAAAATTATATTGGCAATGTAATGCCATCACACTTGGTAACTCCAAGGTGGACTAAAACTGCAGAGCTGAGATCTACTTTTACATACACGTGCAAGAATAAACACTCAGCTATTGAGGCTTTGGCTGACTTTACAAAGTCCATTCATGAACCTGGAACCAGAGCTGTTTTCCTGCTCTCAGTGTCGGTGTACTCTGGATTTTCACAGTGAGGCTTTTGGTCTGTGTGTCTGGGTATTGTTATCATACCCAGATAAGGGGACCAATTTCATCAACACTGAGTATCATTGCAACCTATTAATATTAATTTACAGTAATGGGATGGATAATCAAAAGCTAATTAAGCATTGTGTTCTGTGTAATGATGGAACAGGCAAAGTGTTTAATGGTTACAAGACTTTACATGTACAGACTGAACTTTTCACTTGGGTTTGCTGGGAATGGCTCCAGTTGGCTGGAGGGCACTCACCTTCATCTCACTGGTAAATGAGAGTATGGACAGGGTTGCAGCTGGAGATGTCAGAAGATTTTGTCCAGTTCAGGTGCCATCCTGCTCTGAGCCAAATTTCCTTCAGGGAGTCTCATGGTGGATTTTGGAAATTGAAGCAAGTGAGATGTCAAATCTGAAAATGTCCAGTTAGACAGCTTAGAGTCAAACAGAAAACCAGTCCTCTCTTGTGCCTCTTGCTGCAAAGACAAAATCTACAGATTTTTTATCTGTGACATAATTTTGCGTGTGAAGTTTAGAAGTTATTCCTGCATTCCTCCTGTGTTTAAAATTGCTGTTCTTCAAGCATAGTTTGGGAGGAATCATAATACTTTTGAATTGGATTAGGAGATATAGTTAAAAAATATAGAAAAAAAATATGGAAAAAAAATGGAGTGGTGTTTGCTCCTAAACATCTTCCTTCAGATATTGGGATTTGGGCTGGACCTCACAATTACACCAATCTCACCAGCCATTCTCAACAGGAAAAAACAGGCTAGGGGAATGGCTTATGGTTTAACACTTCCATCAGAGTTGCTATTTAGCCCAAATTATCCTGTGTAATCTAATTAACAAAATTTCTGCTGTTTTGTTGGCACAAAATAAGGTAACCCATGGGATAGCATACAGATGAAGAAATAGGTTCTCTGCACCATCCTAATAGTTTTACTATTGAGATTCATGCATCAATGAGGAGAAAACAGACTTAGCCATGGATTTACGAAGTATGGCAAATCTCATTTAAGAAAGGAAGGATCAAGGAAACATTTCTGACATAATTTTTCCTCCTTTACCCTTAGATTTGCTGGGCAATATCATAGTGTAGCTATTGCTATTTTTATATGCTTTGTGGAAGCCAGTGTGCCCTGAGGCTGGTGAGTAGAAAATAACAAGTATCTTCCAAAAGGTGGGTCATTTTAGGTGTGATGATGAAAGCCTGTGAACGATGAACTTTATGGGTTCAGATTATTAGATTCAGTCCAGCTCTATTTTAAGTTGATAGGAAAACCTCATGTGATTTCACTGAGGGTTAGGGCAACAGATTGCTGTTTGCCTTTAGAGTAAGTAAAATCATGGGGTGATGTCTGTGTGCTCACACAACGATTTTTAAATTGCTCCTTCTGTAGTTGACATGTCTCGCTGGGGTCAGTGGGTGCCTGTTAGAGACAGAGCCTGGGTTTGGGAAAATGGACCATGAAGGTGATTATTTCTATCTGAATTATTTATTGGAGAATCTTCTGCTTGTAAATGAGATAAATGTGTCTGACACATGACCTGACAACACGCCAGTCTGAGTAATTGCTGGCTCACTGTGAAATCACCCAGCATGGGCCAAGGAGGGTGAAGACTTGGCAAGATGTTCTTCCTTGCCAACTGAAGTGTGAAAGAAAGGCTGTCCAGGCTCAGAAGCGCTCCAGCTGATGGCCCACCAGGGGTCTGACGTCGTGTGAAGTCTCCCAGGACAGCTGAAGACACACAGGTACTTTGCATTGTGCCATGCAGGTATGTTTTCTCCTGAACAGGAGAGAGCAAGAAGGAACTGGGATCTGGACACATAGGTACAGCTTCTAAAATTCTGGCTCACTCAGAACCCCAACTTCCTGTGTAAAAATGCTTTTGCCCAGAAGTTTGGCTTGTTTGTTTGCTGTGGTTTTTCCAAATGAGAGATGTTACCTTCTGCAAGAGTGGGAATTGCAACTGTAAGCCACTTGCCATATGTTCAGACATAACTGATTTGTAGTCCCTAGCTTGTAAAGGTTCAGTGTTGGCTGTGCTTTAAAAAGACTTGATGCAAAATGTGAAGTGAAAATCGCACATTTGTGATGGAAATGTCAGAAGGGATATGGATGGGTTACTCCACATACTTTGCTTTTCTTTCCATGCTTTGTTTTAGATTTCTCGGTGCCAAAAGAATGGAGTGTAAGGAGCTACATTTTGATGTGGGGTTTGAAATGGGGAAGGGCAATACATAGGGAACCACACCTTACCAAGCTGGCATTGAACAGTTACTTCTGAACAGAACCATTTCTAGAGACATCAACCCTATAAAGCCCAGCAAGATGAGATGAGGTTCTTGTGTGAAGGAAAAGATGGTCATGCTGGCCTATGAAGATACTCACATTACCCAGTAAAGTTTGAATATGTGTTCAGAAATTTAAAGGTGAATTTATGTGAGGAAATTCTGAATTTTCTCATCTGAACTCAGCTGTGTACTTTGAAGGTTCAGAAATGCCTTTACAGGGAGGTATTTGTTTTAAAGTCAGGTTAAATGAATAAATTTTGTATTCCTTAAATAGCTATATCATCTTAACTTGCAGTGGATTAAGCTGCTATTAAAAGTAAGGCTACATTTCTCTCTGTGCCTGACCAGTGCAGAGGAATCAGCAGCCATCAGACTGCCTTGTAAATTCCTGTTTTGGACAGCTCACAGCCTCAGGAGGGGAGGATAGAAATCAACACAGAGCAAGGAGCTGCCTCCTCTGGTCAAAACAGCACTGGAAAGAGTTTATCTGAAAGGACATCGTGCTTGGGGCTTGGGTCCCTCAGCCCTGGTTTCAGGAGGTGGACTGTAGACCAGAGGGGGCCAAGATGCAGCAAGTCTGTCTGGACATGGGCACTGCAATTGCCATTTTCAGAAAGGGGAAAAGCTGGCAGAGCCAATTTTAAGGATTTGGAGTCGGTGAAAGCCTCTTGGGTTCAAGTTCCTGTGTCCTTGTAGGCCTCTTTAGATTCTCATCTTAAGTTAAGGATTTAGCTCTAAGTTACTGGGAATATATCTGAAGTATGAGAAGAATTTATATTAAGGTAAGCTTCCAGTGTGTGAGCCAGTCTGTTTCAAACCACTTTGGGCATCTTCAAATGCAACACAGGGTGCCCAAGATTTAGGTCTAGTTTGAGAAGCTGAATTACCAATATTTGCTCACCCTGTTCTATACAAAAATGATCAAATGGCTTGATAGCAAAAGTTATGGCTGTGCTATAAGTAGTATGAAGGTAAAAGGAAAGAACTTAAACATAGCATTTCCAGATTTCAATTTTGTGTCTCTTCAATATTTAAACAAAATATTAAAACCCCCACAAAGCAAAGCTCTGACATTTAGGTATAGGGTGCCAATATTGTACTATTACTTTCATCAGAGGCATGTAAAAATGAAAGCCATAAAATGCTTCATTCACATTGCAAATGACAATCAGTATTGGATACAGAGGAGTTTTGTTTTTTCTAAAAAAACTATGCAAAATGGTGCATTTTTATAAAGTTGTTGCCTGGAGTTCTATATTTCTGTTAATAATAACAAAGCAAAGAGATGGACATAAAGACAGTGCAGTCTTCATTGTGTATTGAGCTAGAGAAACCAGTATACACTGCCACCCTCAGCTCAGCTAAAACAGATTAGGGGTGGATGCCTTGAAATTACTTATATTTTTATATTCTGTATGTGAAAAAAATGACACTGAAATAAAGCCAAAGAAAATTCTAGATGAATTTAAAATTCCATGCTTGGTCTCCACCAAGGCAACAAGCTTTAAGCATGTGAGGAAAGGCTTGACTAAAAGCTTTGCTAGTAAATGTTGCTTTTGGCTACAAATCCCCTGCTACTCTTGTCCCATTTTGCATCAAATTCTGTGACCCCTTGGACAATTTTTGGGTAAAAATTCTTGCGTTTTCTAAGAACAAGAATAAACAGTTTATTCTAGGTCTACCTCTGAAAACACAGGTTGAAGAAACAGCTGAGGGTTGTCAATGTTGCTAAAATCAGAAATGTAAATGGTTGGTCAGAATAGGGAAATCTAGAGCAAAATAAGGGAGGAGTGAGCCCAGGTAAGGGAAGCATCTAAGAGCAGGCAAGTGTTTTGGGGACAACAAGAAGGAAAAAAAGTGAAGGAGACTGAGCTCTGTTTTACTAAGATACAGATATAAGACAGGATTGGGTGCAAGGAGAAAATTTTGTTGCAGCACCCAATCATTTTGAATAATTTATGGTTTTGGTAGATCTATTCCTTTATGTAATTTTTGATCTGGTTTTGACAGGGAAAAATGTTATGTCTGGTTTTAATGTGAGCATGTCCATATATGACCTCCAAAAATCAAAAAAAAAAAGAGCAGGAAACCACCTAAAATTTCTCTGACATGTGCTAATTTTTAGCATGAGACTTAAGACTTCCAATGGGAAGATACATCACCTGGGTAACAAGCAGTGAAGTCCTTGAAAGGATGGTAAACTAGGAAAAAGGAACAGTTTTTTCAAGCTTTTAAACTAAGAAAAAGGAACAGTTTCTGCAAGCTTTTGTGTTGCTTGTCCTTTAACTGGTGTTTTCTGACATTGTGTTGTCTCAATTCTTGCCTCAATTGCTAAGTACAGAGTAGGAAAAAATATAGCACTTTTTCTCTGGTCTTCTGTGCTAAGGGTGGTGGCTTTTCCTTTTACAACAGCCACATGGAGTTAATTTTTTTCTTAGCTTGTAGTAGGAGTATTAGCTGCTTTGTGGTCACAGTTGCCTTGAACAGTATATTAACCAAACTGAATTTCAAAGAGGAGCAGAACATTAAGTGCAAAGCCTCTAATTATCAGGAACCAATGATCATTAGTCCTTATAAGCTGTATAAATACTTGTGTTCATAAAACTGGAGTTTAGAGAGAACACTGCTCTTTACCCACTTGTAAAATAAAAAGTTACTATGTGGCACCTCTCCTGTCTTTTGGCACTATTTACTCTGTCTGTGATGCAGAAATGCTCTCAAATTTAGAACAGGTAGAGCCAACACAATTGGTCTGTCCAATGCTCCTTATAATTTTCAAGGGCAACACCAGTCAGAGACGTGGAGGCTGTAGCTCTTGGCAAGAGCAGCATCAGTCAGGATAGAATAACTCTTCTGTTATACATTATGGTGTACAGAGTGACCTATATACATTACCATTCCAGGTCTGCAGTGGGAAACCTGCACTCCTCACAGACGTGTCCTGGGCTCATGTTGTACTGATGTCTTTGCTGTATTATTGATAAAATGCTTGATGGTTGAGTCCCAAATTATTCTTTATGTGCAGTCAAAACTCGTCATACTTCTGTTTTCTCTTATATTGTTGGGGTTTGAGCAGATTATTGTCTCTTTCATTCCTGTGAAAGAGCTGTGTGATATTGAAGCCAGAAATCAGACTGAATTTTAGAAATTTACTAAAGAAAGCAATCTTTTGCATTTGGTGATTAAGTAGTGTAACTAGTATTCCACCCAATGCTCATTATTCTTCAATAAAATGCTTAGGAGAACGACCATCAGCAGAACTGCTGATGTGTTGGAAAACAGACATTTTTGTTTTCATAAGATCTTCACTCAAACCCTATTTAAGAGATTTAGTGTATCATACATCTAATCTATTTAAATTCCTAGAAGTGAAGCAGAGACTTCTATATTTAATGTTTTTCTTACAGAATAGAGACAAAATGCATTTTGTTGCTTCAGTTTAACTCTGAAAGCCAAACCTCTAGAATTTTAGTGTTACTTTTCCTCATTAGAACAAAAGTAACCAAACAGAAAAAAACTAACACTCCCCATCCTTCCTTCCTTTTTATTTTTTTTTTTTTTATTTCATCTGGATTAGATTTATTAGGTTTAAATTATTTAAGAATCATATGAGCAACAACACAGGGGCAAGGAAAAAATCAGGAGTGCCCAGCAGAAAGTAGAATAGAAAGTTAATTGGTTTAAGCTGTCGTAGGATTGTATTTATTAAAAATCCTACTCTGTTTTTTTGAAGCACCCTGTTCTATTACATTTAAAGCTCAGCAGGGTTACTATGGCTTTACAAATGTGACCTTTATAAAGATGACCTGGCATTACAGGTACTATTACACTGTAGTTACACTGCGTTTGGCAATCCTGACATTTTTAGATGAAATTTCTGTTAAAGTAGCAGAGTCTCTCTTTTTGAGACTGTGTTTGTTCTAATCAATTCCTTAAATCTCCTTCCTTTATCAAATGTTTGGCATACAACATAACAGCAGGAAAAAAAAATATTTTTTTTCTAAAGTTGGGAAGGTGATTGTGCTTTCACAGCATGGCAAATGTGCTGATGCTTCTCAAGAACAGACATTTCATTGGATACAACATTTGTGTCCTTTGGAAACCTGTGTGCATGTCCCTTCCTTCCCTGTAGAAACATTTATGGGAACTCTGTAAAATAAACACATGCAAAATAGAGATATATAATTTCCCACTCCCTCTTACCCACCAGCAATACTCTGTGCCTGTAAAGCCTGCAACTGACAAACTTTCCTCCTAAGCTTTTTGCCATTTCAGAGCCTGTGTTAGAAGTATCCTTGATGTGATTCTTGGGATAACTCTTAGCCAAATTCTGCATGTTACTCTGTTGTTGTACAAGCAGCTGCCAGATGGCAATACAGAGAAAATACATTTAACGTCAGTCACCTCACTGGAAGCCAGATGGCACAGCAGAAGTTGGAACAAGATGTTTGCCAACTCATTCTGGCTTCCAGCTGTGGTCCCGTGCTCCACCATGACCGTGTGGACAGTGGCCTCTTGACTGTCATCGTGATACTGCTGTTAGAGCGCTCCTGGCCACGCTTTGTGCTCATTCAGAAAGCTGAATTGCTGACTTTGCCTCGTCCTTCCTCCCCAAAAGCTGTGCTGAAGAACAATTAGAAATGGGTGTATGAAAGTCAGTGGGGCAGATTATTCTTTGTTGGCTGCTTGTCTGCTGTGATGAAGTGCATATACTGAATATTTTGGATGTGTTCCTGCAGGGGAGGGAAAGTCACTGAAGGTAGCTCATGTGGTTGTTCTGGTTTTTTAACTCAACTTGTCAAAATCGTAGTCAGTTTGATTTTTGAACTCAGCAGGAGGGGATATTATGCTCTGAATGCTAGGAGAGTGTCTCAGTCTTTCAAGTGGTGGTATAAAGGGAAGAAATGGCCCTTAGGGACTGGGAGAACGCTTCTGGAGCATTCCAGTTTGTGCAGTTTTCATAGGTGATCTCTTTTAAATCCTCTACCTTGTCTGGCCCACCTATCTGCCTGATAGATCTGGAGGAGGTACACACCTCAGTCTTTGCTCTGTAAGAAAAGCAAACAGCCTGCCTAATGAAATGCTCAAGCTACAGCAGATGCTGCTCCCATGCCTTTCTCATGAGGAGTTACAGGATACAGTAACAGCGCTGGTTGCTGCCATTTGGGAGATGATAATCATTTATAACCCAGACTGTTATGAGGCTATAAACCAGGGTGGATTGGGTGCTTGGAATTCAGCTTAGCAATAATCAAATACAAAGTATTTATGGCAGGTGGCTGTGAATGAGGTAGGGAGAAACTAGTTGGCTTGTTATGCCTTTTGAAGGAAAATGCCAGTATGATGAGGCCATTTATATAGTCACAGTGGGATGACATAAAGAGTTTAGAAGTTGCCAAGCAAACAGTTTCCAAACAAAGCTTTAAATCTTTGGGAAATAACAAGCTTTGACCAACCAACTTTTATTTAAAAGTAATCAAATAAACTGTATGGGTCCTTTACAATACTGGCAAATGTCCATGTAAGATAGAATTGGCTACTTTTTCGCTTCAATTTTTTTTCATAGAAAGTGCACTGACTATTTCTGACTTCTGAAAATCGGAGCCATGGGTTGTACTGAACTAGCTGGTGTCTGAATGGAGAATATAACTTTTAAAAAAGAATCCTCTGGTTCTTAAAATCCTTCTGGATACCTGAAAATCAGTTGGATTTGCTAAAAAATTTACTCTTTGCTTTTAGTTATGGCTTACTTTTAGCTAATTCTCTGCATTATTTGGTATAACCTAGATCTACTCTCTTCATATGGTTCTATCTCAGCATAGATAACCAAATCCATTACCCATTGACACTGATATTTAGCAATTCCTTAAATAAACCAAGAAGACTGAGATCCTTTTGTCCATCACTAGTAATTTTTTTCTAATCATAACCTTCCCCAAAGCAGCTTTCTGAGCCCTTTTTAAGCATCCATCATTCTTCTTCAGTTGTGGATACTATACATTTCCATGTTCTAGTGAGACAGAGAAGTCCTGTGAATAATTTGTAGGGACAAGCTAGGCCTGCAGAGAGAGAGAACTCAGAGAAGGGTATTGCTTAGCATTTTGTTTGTTCAACTCTTTGTGTAAAGGCTAACAGCAAACATTCCTGAGAGAATTGAGTGGCATTAACTTAGATTAATCAGCTATGCTTGCCTGTATGACAAAATTACACTTTGTGGTGGATTTGGAAACTTCCCTAAGAGAACGATGCCTTCAGCTGTAGCCATCCCAACTTTTGTAGTGTTATCACCTTGTGAATCTGCAGTTTAGGAGTACTGACTGGTGAAAATTGTGTTTCATGATGCCACTTCTGCTTATTCTTCTTTTGAGATGCTCTGCTGGAGTTCAGGATGCCTCTGGTGGGTTCAATATGATGAAAGAGCATTGTTCTGGTAACATCAGTTTAATCTGAAGGGAAGAAAACCCCAACCATCAAAGATAAAGGTATGTCAGCATTTGCCCCTCTACCTCTTCAAACCAGCTGAGTTCAAGCTCTCACATGCGTTAAACTCAACAACAGTGTTGGAGAGTATTTGAGGGAATACAACAGTTTTTGTCATCTTTGCAGTGTTGTGACAATCTTGTGCTAAAACACTGTTCTTTTATTACAATTTGGAGACTTTGACAGTGCCAAAGTACTTGTCATTTCTCAAGAATGTGTCTGCCATGGGAGAGGAATGGCAATCCTTTGTGACAATCTCTGCACAGTGTCAAAACAATAGTTTCAAAGGCAGCAGGTCCTCTTGCAGAATTGTATCTTGTCAGGCTAAATTCTTAACTGAATT